>NW_011494895.1:245290-254950 GCF_000754665.1 Bison bison bison | reverse complement strand
AAATACCCCAATTAAAGCCAGACATTGGGAGACTGGATTTATTTTAATCCAGACCCAACTAGATTCTGCCTATAAGAAATTCACTTAAAATTAAAGACACAAATAGATTAAAAAGACAGGATAATAAAAAATATAGTAAGCTCACTCTGTTCCAAAAAAAAAAAAAGTGGAAATGACTATAGTATCCTATTTCAAAACAAAAGAAGGATCATTTGATAGTGATAGAAGTTTAATTCACCAAGGAGAAATAATAAGGCAGGAGGAGAAGGGGACAACAGAGGATGAGATGGCTGGATGGCATCACCGACTCGATGGACATGAGTTTGGGTGAACTCCGGGAGTTGGTGATGGACAGACAGGGAGGCCTGGCGTGCTGCAATTCATAGCATTGCAAAGAGTCAGACACGACTGAGCAATTGAACTGAACTGAACTGAACTGAAACTTGCATGAACTTGATATTAAAGCTTAAAATTCCATGAAAAAAAATAAGATAGAGCATCAAGGGTAAATAAATAAATTTGCACTCTTCTTTCAGTATTTTATAGAATGAGCCAATAATAAATCAGTAAGGATATAGAAGACTTGAACAACACTATCAATCAACTCAACCTAATTGACATGCATAGAAGACTTCAACTTACAACATCACAGTACACACATTTTTCAAGGGCACAGGAAAATTTATAATGACCAACCATTTTCTAGACCATTTGTGTTAACAAATCTCAAACTTAAGAGGAGTCAGGTCATAAAATGTATGTTCTATGACTACGGTACAAATAAATTAGAAATAATTTACAGAAAATATTTATAAAATCCCCAAATAACACAAAAACTAAACAACACATTTCTAAATAACTCCTAAACCAAAAAACTCATAAGGAAATTAGAAATTATTTTAAACTGAAAGAAAGTTAAAGCAAAGTATAAAATTTGTAGGATGCAGCTATAGACATACTTAGAGGGAAATGCATCACTTTATGTATACCTGTGGCAGATTCATTTTGATATTTGGCAAAACTAATACAATTATGTAAAGTTTAAAAATTAAATAAAATTAAAAAAAAAACCTGTTTTAGAAAAAAAGGAAAGATCTCAAATTAATGACTTCAGTTTCCAACTTAAAATTAGAAAAAAAAAAAAAAGCGTAGCAAATGAACCCCCCAATGATCAGAAGAAGAGAAGTAATGAAGATCAGAGAGAAATAAATGAATGGAAAATAAAACAAAAAGTTGATTCTCTGAAAAAGTAAAAATTGATGAGTCTCTTGCCAGACTAATCAAGAAAATCAAGGTGGAAATGCAGATTATTAATAGTAGGAATTAGGTAACATGACAAAAGCTTCTACAGAGATTAAAAGGATAATGAAGAATATTATGAATAGCATTTGCCAATAAACTCACAAATTAGATAAAATGAGCAAATTCCCTGAAAGATGTGAACTATTTGCTAAAGGAAAAAATAGCTAACCCAATTAACCCTTCTTTTATTGTATAAGAAATTGAATTTGTTTTTTAAAATCTCACAGCAAAATCTCTAGGCCAGAGGGCATCAGTGGTAAATTCTAATAAACTTATAAGGAAGAAATAATGTCTGTTCTACACAAATTATTTCAGGAAATTGAGGAGAAAATCTTTCCCTACTGACTTTATGAATTCCATATTATTCTGGAACTAAAATGAGACAAAGACATTATAAGAAAACCTCAGGTTACTATCCCTTGGGAAAATAGAAAAATTCTTAAAATCTTAGCAAATAGAATCCAAGAATACATTTAAAAATGATACACTAAGAATAACTGTATTTTATCCTAGAAGTACAAGTTTTATTTAACATTTGAAAATCAATGTAGTCAAGTACATGACTGAGTGACCAAACTGAAAAAAGATTAAGAAAACAATATATAGGAGCCCTCAAAGGAGCTCAGTTTACAGCCTTTGATAAAATTCTACTGTAATTTATAATAAAATATCAGCAAACTGGAAATAGATGGGAACTTTCTTAACTCAATAAAAGATAATTTGAAGAAACCTGTAACTAAGAACATTCTTAATGGCCAAGACAGAGTGCCTTCCTCCTAGAATGAGTATCAAGGTAAAGGTATGGATACCTGCATTCACCACTTCTTTCCACATTGTAGTAAGCATCTAGCATGTGCAGTAAAGCAAGAGGAAGAAATTAAAGGTATTCAGGTTGGAAAGTTTTTTCTAGAGACATATGACTGTGTAGAATATCCTATGTAATCTGTTAGAAAAATAGTACCTAATTAGTGAAAAATAGAACTAATTAGTGAGTTTAGAACATATGCAAGATTTAAGACCAATATACAAAATCTAATTGTATTACTATATACTATTAATGAACAACTGAAAATTGAATTGAAAACATTATCATATGTAAGTCTGAGCAAACTCTGGGAAAGAATGAAGGACAGGGAAGTCTGGCATGTGAAGTTCATGGGGTCACAAAGAGGTGGACACGACTTAGCGACTGAACAACAATCGTGTAAGAGTAGATCTCAAGTATTCTTATCATAAATTTTTTAAAATAACTATTGTACTTCTTGAAAGCTATTTTAAATGGATGTAGTCCTCCTTTTGTATTAAAAAAACAAATCTATAGACTCTTTTTCAAGTGATAGGGATTCATTTTGAAAGTAAAATTCACATTGCATCAAAAATCAGGTTAGCCTCAAAAATATGGTGTATTTTGAGAAAAAATTGGCAAAAAAATAGCAATATCAATATATAGAAAATTATAAAGCATTGTTTAAGCAAATTAAGGAAGACATAAATAAATTAATATATGATGTTAATTGATTCAAGTATTCAATATTATGTAGATATCAATTACCCCAAAGTTTGTCTACAAATTCAATACAATTCCAGTAAAAATACAAATTGATAATCTTATTCCAATGTTCGAATGAAAAGTGCCAGAAACCTAAAACAGCTGAAACACTTTGAAAAAAGAGAATGTAGTCTAACATTCTGTATTCTAGACATAAAGATTGACAAATAGATCCATGAAACAGAATTGAGTCCAGAAATATGCCTACAGATGGATTCAATTCATTTTTGACAAAGGATACAGCAGTTCAGTGCAGCAAGGGGAGTCTTGTCAACAAATCATCCTACAATGACTGGATATGCATATTTTTAAAAAATTGTTCATCTGTTTGTCTCCTCATATAAAAAATAAGCCACATTAATAAATCCTTCTTTTTCTGGAGAACTCTAATACTTGTAACCATGCTATTATTTCCTCATGTTAATTTTTTTTTCCATGTTTATCTTCATCTTTGTTGTTCAGTCACTCAGTCATGCCTGACTCTTTGTGACCCCACGGACTGCAGCACGCCAGGTTTCCCTGTCCTTCACTATCTCCTGGAGCTTGCTCAAACTCATCTCCATTCAGTCGGTGATGCCATCTAACCATCTCATCCTCTGTCATCCCCTTCTCCTCCTGCCATTAATCTTTCCCAGCATCACAGTCTTTTCTAGTGGGTCAGCTCTTCATATCAGGTGTCCAAAGTTTTGGAACTTCAGTTTCAGCATCAGTACTTTCAATGAATATTTAGGGCTGATTTCCTTTAGGATGGACTGGTTGGATCTCCTTGCAGTTCAAAGGACTCTGAAGAGTCTTCTCCAACACCACAATTCAAAAGCATCAATTTTTTGTCACTCAGCCATCTTTATTGTCCAACTCTCACATCCATACATGACTACAGGAAAAATCATAGCTTTGACTAGATGGACCTTTGTTCGCAAAGTAATATCTCTGCTTCTTAATATGCTGTCTAGTTTTGTCATAGCTTTTCTTCCAAGAAGCAAGGGTCTTTTAATTTCATGGCTGCAGTGATTTTGGAGCCCAAGAAAATAAAGTCTGTCACTGTTTCCATTGGTTCCCCATCTATTTGACATGAAGTGATGGGACAGGATACTATGTGATCTTCATTTTTTGAATGTTGAACTTTAAGCCAGCTTTTTACTCTCCTCTTTCATCTTCATCTACCTCCTCCAATTTCTTGCCTCTTATTTGATGCAGAATTCCTGAAAGGGTTGTCTATTCTTACTATCTCCAGTTTCCATTCTCTGACTCTTCAATCCACTCTGGTCAGACGTTCATGCCAATCACTTATCTGAAAATGTTTTTGTCAAGACCGTCAATGATTTCTGCACTGCTATATGCAAGAATCATTTCTCATTCCTTTTCCTTGATAAATCAGCAGCATTTGACATAGCACATCACTCCCTCCTTGATACAGCTTTGCAATTTTGCTTCCAGGACACCTTTCTCTATGTTTCTCCTACAAAACTGCCCATTTTTCTTCAATCTCCTTTCCTCTTTTTTCTTCTTATTCCCAGCCTCTTGGCATTGGGGCATTGTAACAGTCAATACTTTTCATTGTCCCTCTTTTCCTCTCTGTAAACACTCAAATGTTTGATGAACTCATCCCTCGCATGCTTCTAAATACGAATCATTTAACAACAGTCAGATGGACAGATACAGCTCACACTTTTCACGTTGTTCTTACTCATGTATCCAAAAGATATGTGACATCTCCTCTTAGATGTTTTATGAGCATCTATGCTTTGACATGCGCAAACTTGCCATCTTCATCTCCCACACATTTGCTCCATGAAGAATCTTCTGAATCAGTTGTCATTAACTACATTTTTTAGTGACTCAAGCCAAAAATCTCACACTTACGTTTGATTTTCTCTTTTTTACATCACAAACTTTGTTTTAGGATACATTAGAATTTGGCCTCTTCTCACTATTTCCAATGCTAATGTACTAGACAGGCACTTATTTTTTCTTAATTTAGAGAATATCTCTATATATCTCATGTAATAACAATGCTTTGCCTGATACAGTTCATCAAAGATTTTTAGCTATCTTTCAATCTGTGCTTACATATATAATTGTAATGAATTCAAATGTGTCTGTATTTTCCTTTAAGCCTTGCCTTTTGTGGCTTATTCAATATATATTCCTTAATATCTGATTTAATAAAATATATTTTCCTATATTTTATTCTGCAGAATTTAAATGTTTGCTTTTCACAATTATGTCTCTTAAACCATTAAAAACATTTTTCTGTTTGCTGTCAAATAAGGATCCACTTTCATTTATTGAATTGTATATTCTTAAAATGCTATATTGTAACACAATTTTAATAATGTTTTAGTCAATGCTGTCTAGAAAGCAAAATTAGGGACTGACACTTTATTTGCAAAAATGCAAGCTTAGATGAGTAGGGTAAGGAAAAAATGAAAGTGAGGTAAGAAAAGATGTTAAGCAAAGCTATATAATGCACTACCATTCCAACAGTATTTTAATGCTGCTTCCAAATGAACTTCTAAGGCACAGCTCCCTCCAGGCTCCCCTGGCAAGGCTGAACTGGGATTACCTTAGAGCTATCCAGAGGAGAGTAAGTGAGGTGTTAGTCACTCAGTTGTGTCTGATTCTTTGTGACCCCGTGGCCTATAGCCCATGAGGCTTCTCTGTCCATGGAATTCTCCAAGCAAGAATATTTGAGTGGGTTGCCATTCCCTTCTCCAGGGGATCTTCCCAATCCAGGGATCAAACCTGCTTTGCAGGCAGATTCTTTACCATTTGAGCCACCAGGGAACCCCCAGAGGAGAGAAGACAGTGAGAAAATATATCTGCCTTCTGCTTCCCTTGTCCTAATGGTTCATTGGTCAATGCTCACAGCATAGGATGTTAAGTCTCCTGTGTATTTGGGTTACATCTCCAACCCCTCAGCCACTTTTCAGGAAGCCATATTTCATACTCCATGGGAGAGTGTATTATCCTAGTTTTAAAAAAAGAAAACTGATGGGGAAAAGGTTCCCGTTGGGCAGTTGGGAGAAAAAGAAATGAAAGGTCAAGCGATTCTGAGAATGCAAACAAGATTTATGTCTAAAATAGCAGAACCACCAATTTTAAAAAGGAATTTAAGAAAACTTCTTACTAATCACAACAAAAAACCCTAAAGCATAAATCTAACCTAAATGTTCCAGATGTTTGTGGAAAAAACCCAAAACATTATGTTCAAGAATGGAAAGACTCTATAGCATAAACATGATGATTCTTACCAAATTCATAAATAGAACTGAATAAGAAACAATAGGTCAGCTACAAACTAGTGAAGTACCTATTAATTAATATATTTAAGCAGAAGCAGGGTAGTCATTTGCAAAGGATAGTCTAAAACCAATTCTCCTTTCCTTTCCAGTGGAAAGTTTAAAGATAGGACTATTAAAATCTATATTATATGATTTTATGTTTCTGTTTTTTTAATTAGTGTACCAAACAAGATATATTGTATACAGTAGGCACCTAGATGGCCTTCATCTTCCTATACTATAAACTCTGTGGGGATAAGAACAGTGTGTGCCTTGAAATCTACTCTGTGCCGATACAGAAAAATACATGGTAGATAGTAGAAAAATGGTAGGTAAATATATATGTGTTGAATAAATGAATTAATGGCTATTAAAAATGGTAGACTTGCAGCTAAAATGACTAGGAAATGTATCTCTGTTTTAATGAGTTTTAGATTGACACTGAAGATTTTAAATATTCAGATTTTGTATTACAACATGTTTTACTACACTGTAAAAAGTATTGCATAAACATAAAACACAAATGCAGTTTAGTGCATTTCTGGCATTTCTCTGGAGCCTATTATACAGAGTGAAGTAAGCCAGAAGGAAAAACACCAATACAGTATACTAACGCATATATATGGAATTTAGAAAGATGGTAACAATAACCCGGTGTACGAGACAGCAAAAGAGACACTGATGTATAGAACAGTCTTATGGACTCTGTGGGAGAGGGAGAGGGAGAGAGTGGGAAGATTTGGGAGAATGGCATTGAAACATGTAAAATATCATGTAAGAAATGAGTTGCCAGTCCAGGTTCGATGCACGATACTGGATGCTTGGGGCTGGTGCACTGGGATGACCCAGAGGGATGGTATGGGGAGGGAGGAGGGAGGAGGGTTCAGGATGGGGAACACATGTATACCTGTGGTGGATTCATTATGATATTTGGCAAAACTAATACAATTATGTAAAGTTTAAAAATAAAATAAAATTTTAAAAAAAAGCTTATAGCAGTTCTTTCTCTCCTGAAATCACAGAAATGATGAATGCTGTTTTGTTTTGTTTTGTTTTTCAGGTACAAAATGACTGTAAACTCATTGCTATACATTAGCCTCTCTCACTTGAATTGGAATCTTTGTTCAGCTTGTAAATTCAAACAGTTAGTATTTAAATTAAAAGGGGTTGCAGAGTAAAGAACTTAAGATAGTGTCAGTGTCCCAGAGGCATAAATTTTCAACATCTTTCATACATCTCAGTTTCTGGTAATTAAGATTATCCCACTTGTAAGACCTGTTTTGGGGACTGGGTTGCAGAAGATAAATATTAACAACAATATTCTCTATTCTCTCTTTTTCTGTCCCTCCTTTGTATCATTCTCTTGTTCTCCCTACTTCTACCAAATCCATTCCATTCATCCTACTTGTATGCTCTGCCCAAATTTTCCCTTGGGCTTTTACCAATGTCTTCCTTTAATCCTCAAGCCTACATTATTCAAATATATGCTATCCCTGAATACAGCAGTAACAGGATGTATAAGCTATAGAAATCATGTGGAGGATTAAGGAAGAGATGAAACAGAAATAAAGGGAAAAATGTTGTTTTTCCTATATTTAATAACTGTTAGAATCATCCAGAAACAATGTTTTTCATAGATTTATTTCCTCTCTTATTCTATTCTCTACCTTATTCCTACTTCCAAATTGCTTGGATCAGGCTTTTAAGAATTGGTGGTTAAATTTTGATCAAGCATATTACAGTGCACCGTATACTCACATATTAATACATGTCACTGTTAAGTCAGCCGTAACTCATATGCTCTATGTTATTCCAGGGATAGATGAAAACCAGCTCTATTCTATGATATTTTATGAAAAATGCATTTCCTACATGAGTAATAATATCAAAGACTCATATATCCCAAAGCAGCAATTCTGATTTTTATAGCAGAATCTACTTAAGATTTTTAAATGACTTGACTCCTCCAGAAGAATAGAATATTTGCTCACATGCGAATAAGACTGAATAGTTTTTGTAGAGGTCCCTGGTGAAATGTAGGGGCTTACTTTGTACTTATAAAATGTCAGGGACATTTTGAGAAGTAGATGAAATCAGAGAGTGGAGCGTATCATTCAGTGGTAGATTGAGAGGCTACCTATGGCCTAGTGAGTAGAGAAATTGGTTTTCACGTGCACTGTCAGAGTCCTAAGTCACATTCAGAAAACCCTGCTTTTTCACCACACTAACTTAACCCTTACACTTATTTAATATTACTGCTTCAAGATCAACAGTTTACTTTTGATTTGACCCATTAATTTGATACTTCCCAGAAATATTGATGGCAGAGTCACATATATCATCAAAATTTGCTCTCAAGTATAATCTACAAGAAGAGCTTGTAGAAAAGCAGTATCTTGCTGCCTGTCAAGGTGCAGTAAATATGTCTCTGCTATAAAGGCCGTATATGTATAATCTGAACAGGGCTGGGGCTACAGAATCTGCCTTACACATCCAGTTGTCAGGTAGCACATATGACCTTGGCTAAGTTATTTAATTTTCCTGGGCTCATTACTTCCTCTGTGAAGTGAGGGATTAAGGCCAGATAATCACTGAAATTTCTTCCAACTCTTCCTTTCCTTGAAGGAAATCCCCCCAATGAAGGCTGTGAGGCAAAGAGTTCTTCCTCATGCGAAGAACTGACTCATTTGTAAAAACCCTGTTGCTGGGAAAGATTGAAGACAGGAGGAGAAGGGGATGACAGAGGATGAGATGGTTGGATGGCATCACCAGCTCGATGGACATGACTTTGAGCGAGCTCCAGGAGTTGATGATGGACAGGGAAGCCTGGCATGCTGCAGTCCATGGGGTCAGAAAGAATTGGGCATGACTGAGCAACTGAAATAACCTCAAATATGCAGATGACACTACCCTTATGGAAGAAAGTGAAGAGGAACTAAAAAGCCTCTTGATGAAAGTGAAAGAGGAGAGTGAAAACGTTGGCTTAAAGCTCAACATTCAGAAAACAAACATCATGGTATCTGGTCCCATCACTTCATGGGAAATAGATGGGGAAACAGTGGAAACAATGTCAGACTTTATCTTTTTGGGCTCCAAAATCACTACAGATGGTGACTGCAGCCATGAAATTAAAAGATACTCCTTGGAAGGAAAGGTATGACTAACCTAGATAGCATATTGAAAAGCAGAGACATTACTTTGCCAACAGAGGCCCGTCTAGTCAAGGCTATGGTTTTTCCAGTAGTCATGTATGGATGTGAGAGTTGGACTGTGAAAAAAGCTGAGTGCCGAAGAATTGATGCTTTGAACTGTGGTGTTGGAGAAGACTCTTGAGAGTCCCTTGGACTGCAAGGAGATCCAACCAGTCCATTCTGAAGGAGATCAGCCCTGGGATTTCTTTGGAAGGAATGATGCTAAAGCTGAAACCCCAGTACTTTGGCCACCTCATGCGAAGAGTTGACTCATTGGAAAAGACTCTGATGCTGGGAGGGGTTGGGGGCAGGAGGAGAAGGGGACGACAGAGGA
>NW_011494895.1:239645-245190 GCF_000754665.1 Bison bison bison | reverse complement strand
ACAGGAGTTGACTCATTGGAAAAGACTCTGATGCTGGGAGGGGTTGGGGGCAGGAGGAGAAGGGGACGACAGAGGATGAGATGGCTGGATGGCATCACTGACTCGATGGACATGAGTTTGAGTGAACCCCAGGAGTTGGTGATGGACAGGGAGGCCTGGCGTGCTGCGATTCATGGGGTCGCAAAGAGTCGGACACGACAGAGCAACTGAACTGAACTGAACTGATGGCAGGTCTATACTTAGTTTTCTGAGGAAACTACATTGTTTACTTGAGTCCTCTTGCTTTTTGCTTCATGAGCCTGACTAAAAGTTTATCAATTTTGCTTATATTTTTAAAAAATCAGCTCTTATTTTTATTGATCTTTTCTAATTTTTCGTCTCGTTTTAAAATCCCCTCTTATATTTATTATGTTCTTCTTTCTGCTGACTTTGGCTTAGCTTGTTCTTTTTTTCCCTAATTTCTTTAGATGGTTAGGTTAGGGTGTTTGAGGTTTTTTTTCCTGTAGCCTGTATCACTGCATACTTCCCACTCAGAACTGATTTTGCTGCATTCCATAGATTTGGAATGGTGTCTCAGTATTTTCATTTGTCTTGATGTATTTTCTGATTTCCTCTTTGATTTCTTCATTGACCCATTTTTGTTTTAATAGCATGTTGTTTGGTCTCCATGTGTTGTTGTTCTTCCCATTTTTCTTTCTGTAATTGATTCTAGTTTCATACCATTGTGGTTGGGAAAAAAAAAAGCTTCAGATAAATTCTGTTCTCTTAATTTTGTTAGGACTTGTTTGTGGCCCAGCACATGATTCATGCTGAGGAAAGTTCCACGTGAACTTGAAAAGAATGTGTGTTCTGCTGTTTTTGGATGGAAAGTTCGTCGTTGTTGTTGTCGTTTAGTCTGACTTTTCTGTGATTCCATTGCCCACCATCGCCCACCCGGCTGTTGTGTCCATGGTGTAGGGTAAGGGAGTTAGAGAAGGTAAAGTTTGGAAAAAGAATGAGACCCGCACTTTATGGGAACAGATCACCTTTAATGAGGCGAGAAGGGGCAGCAGTCAGATTAGTGAACTGCTGCACTAACCCAAGAAAAGAGTAAGTATATATAGGCCTGTATGTGGAAATCTACTGTCTTAAGGGGGCCTGTTCTTCTCTAAGGTTGTTCGGATTAATTATCTCTTAAATGGCTGGGGCAAGGAGTTCTGGAGATCATCCAGAGGCTGGGACCAGCTGGGAGCTGGGCAGAATCAACCTTAATGTCCATTTTTTTTCTTCAGGTGAGAGAGTTCTTTGTTTTGCATACAATGGTAGGGAGGACCCAGAGGGGAGTTTTAACTCCAGGCTATTTTGAGCCCTTTAACTTTCCTTCACATGGGAATTCCCAGGCAAGAATTCTGGGATGGGTTGCCATTTCCTTCTCCAGGGCATCTTCCTGACCCAGAAGATATCTAACTGGTCTGTTGTGTCATTTAAGACCCCTGTTGGTTTGTTGATTTTCTGTCTGTATTATCTGTTCACTGATGTAAGTGGGGTTTTTTGTTTTTGTTTTTTTTTCCTTACAGTAGCCATCCTAATGGATGTTGTAGCTAAGAAAAACTAAAGGACACAAAAGTGAAGGAAGTTACAAAATATTCAAGTAATTATGCCAAACCTGTATAAAACAAGATCAAAATTCCATTCCCTTTCTGCTACTTTGTCCTGTTAATTTTCAGTTGGGCCAGAAACAAACAAACAAAAAAGTCCTTTTTTGAATTATCTGCTTAGTAGTCAGACTTACAGTTGGAATAGAAAACACAATATTTAAATTTTTTTTAGAGTTAAGAAACTAGGTACTTATCTGTTGTCTCTAGTTAAGCCGTTCATTTTCCTGGGAGGGTTCTGAAGTCAAATTTCATATAAAGTATTATTAACTTTCCAGTTGTTTTGGAAAAATAACTTCTTAAGGAATGTGACTCAGAGCATGTTCTCTTGAGAGAGTGCTGGTCCCAGTGGTGGTTACTTACTCCAGTTTCTTGTGCCCATGAGCTAAAATGTTTGCTCAACTCCTCTAAAGTCTGGGTTTTCATTGTGCCATGTGTCACAAAAATTGGATATTTTATTCTCTAGCAAGTTAGGCCATTAAATGAAATTGTGGAAGTGGTTTTGTTTCTTTTTCTTACATAAACCCTTCCTTTGCTATTGTTAGTTTTGTCCTCTTTTAGTACTATTCTTTTTGGTCTCTCTTCCTATCATCACAAGAACCAAAGAGTTTCTGCAGAGCTGAATTTCTTCAAGCAACAGAATGATCCACATGCCTTCCCTCTTCCATTCAGTAGGTGATAAAGTTCTAATTTTATGCTTTTTTAAAGATAAATTTCAGTTACACCTAAATGTTAAACTAAAGGAGAAAAATATAAATATGAAATCATTATGAATAAAATATGGGACATCTACAACTTGAAATTCATAAGGGAAAAATACAGTTTTTTTCCTTTCTAGTCATCTCTAATTAATCTGATAGTTTTGATGGTATTAGATATAAACAGCTTTGAAACAAAATATGCCCTAGTACAATAAAATTCAAGGAACAGGATGGGAGAAAATATTACAACATATAAAACAGAGGTAAAATATTGTAGATATATAAATTAATAAATGTATACTGTTTAATTAAATGTAAAAGGTATACCAATTAATAAACACTGATAGTACAAAATATGATATATATAAAGGCAAAAAAAACAGATGAGGTAATAAAATGTCCCCAAATAATTTTCAACCTTACTAATTAGTCAAGAAATGCAAGAAAAATTTTAAAAAACGTTGAGTTGTAAATAAACATTTGCAAAAATGCAAAGTAAGTGAAGTTTTGTGGAAATGAACATATGAAAAACTATGCAGGAGCTTTAAGGAGTGAAGTATTTCTAGACTTAGAGACATGAAAAGATCTTAAGGACAATAACAGGTCAGATTCAACATATTCTGGGTGAAAAATTTTTTTCTGTTACGTTACACTAGAAGTATAAACCCAAAAATACAGAAACTCAGAGGATGGATTTTAAGTCCAGAGGACTGCAAAAGATATGACCATGCCGTCAATTGCTAAAATATATGTGAATATTAGACAGACAGAAAAGTGATGTTGGAACTTCTAAGATGAGGCTGTGCTCTGAGTCTAAACTCCTTATAACTGCTTTTCCGATCTCACCTGTCAATCCTGCTACTGCATCTGTAATCAATCCCCAACCTTTACCCTCTGGCAGGTTGTCATCTTTCATGCCATTTTGCCTTGAGCCAGTTGGTTTCCCTGTACTTAATATATTCCTCCAGCCTCCCCTCAGTCCTTCTTTCTTCCTATTTGCTTGGCTAATTCCTCCTGTTACCCTTAGCTAGGGAACCACCTGCTTTGTAAATCTTTCCTGCTCCCCATTAACTCTCTCTGAGCCTTTTTAATTCCTCATTCTTCTTTTCCCATAGAGGTTACTCTGCTATTTGAGATCCAGATTCAAAATGGGTTAAAGACATTGACTCTTATAAAGTCAGTAAAATATTGATAATAGAAATGAACTATACTTCCTATTTAAACCAGTCAATCCTAAAGGAAATCAACCCTGGATATTCATTGGAAGGACTGAAGCTGAAAGTGAAGCTCCAATACTTTGGTCACCTGATGTGAAGAGCTGACTCACTGGAAAAGACCCTGATGCTGGGAAAGATTGAGGGCAAGTGGAGAAGTGGCCAAGAAAGGATGCGATAGCTGAATGGCATCATCGACTCAATGGACATGAGTTTGAGCAAACTCCAGGAGATAGTGAAGGACAGGGAAGGCAGGTTGCAGTCTATGTTGTCGCAAAGAGTCAGACGTGACTTAGCAACTGAACAGCAACCACAAACTTCCCATGCAGTTTGTGCATGTGTGTTTCAATGAATAAATATGGAAAGTGAAAGATGAATGAAAGAACCTGAACAATTCTGTAAAATGGGTGCTAATTATGCAAATAATGTCATGTCAAAATTAGTACAAAAACTATGTTATTCACCTCCTAATTTCCCATCATCTTGCTTGTAGATCAAGTGTGTGTATTTTATTCGGTTAGTCGTGTCTGACTCTTTGCGATCCTATGGACTGTAGCCCTCAAGTTTCCTTTGTCTGTGAAATTCTCCAGGCAAGAACACTGGAGTGGGCTGACATTTCCTTCCCCAGGGGGGAGTCTTTCCTACCCCATGTAAAGTTTCATTTCCTTGATATACCCACATAGATGTGAAGATTGTTTCACGTAGATTGTGATTGTTTCACATAGATGGGAAGATTCCTCTTTAGGAATGAATCCTGGCAGACTGCAAATGTCTCTTCCTCTTATTATATTTATAAATGTCGAAAAGAAAAAGAAAGTAAATGGATGAGGTAAAACTTATAGATTTGCAATATCAAGCAAAATAATTTCAAAAATACTGTTGTACTCTCACAGATGCTAGACTGTAAAATTGAGGATGAAAATGCCCAACAAATTTAAAATAAGTAACAAGCAGAGTCAGCAAATTTTTTTCTAACATTGTCAAGAATTCAAAAGAAGTGAACTCTGTTGTTCACATTATCAAGAATTCAAAAGAAGTGAACAAGACTGGAAGCTGACTGTGGCTCAGATCATGAACTCCTTATTGCCAAATTCAGACTGAAATTAAAGAAAGTAGAGAAAACCACTAGACCATTCAGGTATGACCTAAATTAAATCCCTTATGTCTATACAGTTGAAGTGAGAAATAGATTTAAGGATCTAGATCTGATAGACAGAGTGCCTGATGAACTATGGACAGAGGTTTGTGGCATTATACAGGAGACAGGAATCAAGACCATCCCCAAGAAAAAGAAATGCAAAAAAGAAAAATGGCTGTCTGAGGAGGCCTTACAAATAGCTGTGAAAAGAAGACAAGCGAAAAGCAAAGGAGAAAAGATATACCCATTTGAATGCAGAGTTCCAAAGAATAGCAAGGAGAGATAAGAAAGCCTTCCTCAGCAACCAATGCAAAGAAACAGAGGAAAACAATAGAATGGGAAAGACTACAGATCTCTTCAAGAAAATTAGAGATACCAAGGGAACACTTCATGCAAAGATGGGCTAAATAAAGGACAGAAATGGTAGGGACCAACAGAAGCAGGAGATATTAAGAAGAGGTGGCAAGAATACACAGAAGAACTGTACAAAAAGAGCTTCATGACCCAGATAATCACAATGGTGTGATCACTTACCTAGAGCCAGACATCCTGGAATGTGAAGTCAAGTGGGCCTTAGGAAGCATCACTAAGAACAAAGCTAGCGGAGGCAATGGAATCCCAGTGGAGCTATTTCAAATCCTGAAAGATAATGCTGTGAAAGTGATGCATTCAATATGCCAGCAAATTTGGAAAACTCAGCAGTGGCCACAGGACTGGAAAAGGTCAGTATTCATTCCAATCCCAAAGAAAGGCAATGCCAAAGAATGCTCAAACTACTGCACAATTGCACTCATCTCACACACTAGTAAAGTAATGCTTAAAATTCTCCAAGCCAGGCTTCAGCAATACATGAACTGT
>NW_011494895.1:236020-239545 GCF_000754665.1 Bison bison bison | reverse complement strand
AGAAATGCCGGGCTGGAAGAAGCACAAGCTGGAATCAAGATTGCCAGGAGAAATATCAATAACCTCAGATATGCAGATGACACCACCCTTATGGCAGAAAGTGAAGAGGAACTAAAGAGCCTCTTGATGAAAGTGAAAGAGGAGAGTGAAAAAGTTGGCTTAAAGCTCAACATTCAGAAAATGAAGATCATGGCATCCGGTCCCATCACTTCTTGGCAAATAGATGAGGAAACAGTGAAAACAGTGGTTGATTTTATTTTCTGGGCTCCAAAGTCACTGCAGATGGTGATTGCAGCCATGAAATTAAAAGATGCTTGCTCCTTGGAAGGAAAGTTATGACCAAACTAGACAGCATATTAAAAAGCAGAGACATTACTTTGCCAACAAAGATCCGTCTAGTCAAGCCTATGGTTTTTCCAGTGGTCATGTATGGATGTGAGAGTTGGAGTATAAAGAAACCTGAGTGCTGAAGAACTGATGTTTTTGAACTGTGGTGTTGGAGAAGAGTCTTGAGAGTCCCTTGGACTGCAAGGAGATCCAACCAGCCCATCCTAAAGGAGTCATTCCTGGGTGTTCTTTGGTAGGACTGATGTTGAAGCTGAAACTCCAATACTTTGGCCACCTGATGGGAAGAGCTGACTCATTTGAAAAGACCCTGATGCTGGGAAAGATTGAGGTCAGGAGGAGAAGGGGATGATAGAGGATGAGATGGTTGGATGGCATCACCGACTCAATCGACATAGGTTTGGGTGGACTCCGGGAGTTGGTGATGGACAGGGAGTCCTGGCATGCTGCAGTCCATGGGGTCGCAAAGAGTGGGACACGACTGAGCGACTGAAGTGAACTGAACTCTGTTATTAAATTTTAAACAAAAAAGAAGGAAAAGCAATATGGATTTATCATCAGTGAACAAAAAATATTCATAATTCATAATGATATATATAATCTTTCTAATTATGATAACATTATATGGCCACATAGTAAACAAAACTATGACCAAGCAAAGGGATTTGAGAGCTCAAGTGAACAGTCTATGAGTAAACAAGGCAATCAAGAAAACCAGATAAGAGGGAAAAAAAAGAAAATCTGGATATTATTGGAATGACTTATTTATATCAGGCATTATCAGCCAACTTCAATTACCTTTTTCGATTTAGTCAAGGTTGAAACTGAGGTTATTGAGACTCAGTTCAGCTCAGTTCAGTCGCTCAGTCATGTCTGACTCTGCGATCCCATTGACTGTAGCACAGCAGGCTTCCCTGTCCATCACCAACTCCCTGAGCTTGCTCAAATGCATGTCCATCGAGTCGGTAATGCCATCCAACCATCTCATCCTCTGTCATCCCCTTCTCCTCCTGTCTTCGATCTTTCCCAGCATCAGGGACTGATTGAGACTCAATCATGCAATCTATGTGGAGCGGGACGATTGTCATCTGATACCTGAAATCTGTGAATTCTAATAATGACTCCCTCCTCCTCATGTTTTTTTAGAAGAAACAGAATAAAACTCAGATCCCTAACTGCCAGGAAGTAACCAACAGTTGCTGAAGCAAAACAGTGTTGTCTAGATTTAGATGATTAATTGCGGTGCACAAATCATATTTTGGGCCTGTCATGTTATACCTCAAAGCACTGTGTTTGCTTAATGGGTTAGAGACTCTATGCTACCCTTTAGGTAGCTCAATTAATACATCACTAACTTAGAAACCTTTCAATCCAGACGGATAGGAAATTAACTTGTTACTAAGTGAATTACATCCATGGTTTAGGAGAGAGGGGAAAAAAAAAGAAAACACAACAGTAACAATTCCAAAACAGTGATTTGAAAGAGTTATATATTGATTTCTGTTGTTAAAGTGGATTTCAATGTACAAAATGCTAACTCAACAAAAATCAATAACTCCTTTCACTTCCCAGTGTGCTTTTAAAAACATCATTCAGTTTTATTCAAAAGGGGGATGTTTAATCCAGGACACGTTCCTAATAGTTGCTGCCTTAGTTTAGAATACACAGTGCAGTACAAGGTGGCAGAATAAAGAGGGAGGGGTTCTGACTAATGGTGATGTTTGTGCATTCTGAGATCTATTTATTAGACTTATTCTAATAGGGAAGGATAAAGTTAACATGACTAAAAACTAACATTTTCATCAAATCCCAAGGTCCAAGCTATGTGATGATAGTATTAACACTTCATATGATATGAATGTATCATATGATACATTTAATCAATGTAATATAATATAAATATATATATCAATATATATATTGATATATATATTTATATTGATATATATATCAATATAAATCAATTTTAGCTTCAATTTTGTGGGGGAAGCAAGAATATATTCAAGACAAAGGATTTTCTTTATTACTTGGCCATTAAAAGACCAGATAATTCAAAAGCTCCTATCTCACTAGAAGCTTTACTTATATTATGAGACAGCTTAAGACTCTACCTGGTTCTGGTCTCATGTGTTGAAGAAACATGTCCATCATAGTATAGGAACTCATAAGTTACTATAGAGCTAAATTTAAAAGGTGTTTTTTTGTTTTCTCTCTAAAAGTCCTTCTCCTTAACCAAAAGCATTAATCCAAATAGAAGGAAGAAAGAAAGAATTAATCTCTCAGTCACGTCCGATTCTTTATGACCCTACGTACTGTAGCCCACTGGGCTCCTCTGTCCATGGAATTCTCCAGGCAAGAAGATGAGTGGGTTGCCGTTTCCTACTCCAGGGGATCTTTCCAACCCAGGGTTCAAACCTCAGTCTCCTGCATGGCAAGCAGATTCTTTACCATCTGACCCACAAGGGAAGCTATGTTTGCTAATTGAGAAGTTCTCTAATGTCACCCATAATTATGTTTAAGCATTATTAGAAATAGTTACTTTTATAATATATCTAAAGTGTCATTTAGTACTAAATATGAAAAATAATTTCATATTTATTTTCAGTAGTGAAGAAATACAATACGCTATCACTTTTCTTAAATTGTTACAATTTCACAAATATAAAGACACCAATTTTTTTTTTCTGCCAACTCTGATACCTTTCCTTAAAGAATTTTAAAGGACAGTCTAATCACTTCTACAGGAAATGTGTTTTATTTTTATCTACTCTACAATTTAAAAATTCTTTCAATTTTTCTCTTGCAAGGAAAGTTTAATGAGGCATATTTGCTTGTTTCCATGGTATTTCAAAGGAGGATTCCTAGCTGAAGGCAAAAAGATGTATACAAAAAACAACAACAAAAAAAGGAATAAATAACAGCCCTTGCAATAAGAGAGAAACTCCATTTCAAATAAATTCCATAGGGTAGTAGTTACTCATTTACTATCTGTAAAATACCATGAGTCATTTTGAATGTTGAAGACATATTTTCCTGGGGAAAAAAAAGGTAACAAATTCATTATATAACACAATCTGTCACTACAAAATCCAAAAATACCCTATCTTAAACATGGATCAAAATTCAGTTCTCTATAAAACTATTGTATGTATAAAAAAAAAAAAAAACAAGGATAAAGTG
>NW_011494895.1:211833-235920 GCF_000754665.1 Bison bison bison | reverse complement strand
GCTTTGAATTCCAACACTCACAAATCTAATCATAGGAGGTTGATTCTCCTAGCAGCAATCAGCAAAGGAGCAGGTTGGGCTGTTCAGGGTCTCTGTCATTTCCAAAGTATGTAGATTTGTGTTTTTCTTTTTAATTTGTGTTATAGGTATTTGCATTGGAGAAGGAAATGGCAACCCACTCCAGTGTTCTTGCTTGGAGAATCCCAGGGACGGGGGAGCCTGGTGGGCTGCTGTCTTTGGGGTTGCACAGAGTTGGACATAACTGAAGCGACTTAGCAGCAGCAGCAGCATAGGTATTTTGATAAGGTCTGTAGTTAAAAATACAAATCAATTTATTGGAAGATTTCTGTAACTCATGCAAGCATATTACAATACCACATTTATAGCTTGTGATGATAAATACTATTCCATTAGTATCTTCCACCTCTCTCTTACATATTTCAAATGGAGTGGGTGAGAGATCATATGTAAGGAGGAGAGCAGGTTTTAAACTCACAAGTGTCTAATAATATAATTCCTATTTTAGCCTCTCTGAAAAAGGAATACCACGCATGAGAAATGTAATGTTGTTGGAGGCACTTAAGTACATTGCCAATAGATAAAATGTCAACAAAACAAAAAAGAGTACATTAACAAAAAAATGTCGATTTTATAAGGCAATGTGTTCTATTAGAAAGGACCATGAATTGAAGTGGGAAGGAGCTGATCTCTAATCCTAAGTTTGCTGTTAAGTAGAAATACAAAGTCTTGAGCCTCAGTTTCCTTGATTGTAAAGTGGTGGTGGATTAGATGATGTCTAAAATACCTTTCAATTCAGGCTAGTATAATTTTATTTAGGAAGGTAGTATTTGGTAGGTATTATCTCTCTGGTTTTTAGTAGCTGTGAGCTCAAATTTAGAAAGGAAAAAAGAGGCACAGAAAGAGATTAAACACAGACGGCACTATCCTATCTTGGTCTTTTCCTTGTGTGCAATCAGAAGACCACAAAGTCAAAAATCAAGGAGCACAGGGCTGGCGGCCAACCACTCAAACCTTTTCTGTTGTGAAGAATCATGTGGCCGCTGCAAAATGAATCAGGGCATCAGAGAAGTCAGACTCACTCAAGATAATGGGACAAGTCGGGGTGTTAGAGAAAACCAAACAGATAGTAATTAATGTGGTAAAATCAAGATTCATCCAGGAAGTACTGAGTAGGGGGAAAGACACTCCAGTGTAGAACTGGGCTTGACTCCAAATACAAGTACAAGTGGGGATATACAGCAAAGAGACAGAGTGAGGGGATCAGTGGATGGGAAATTCCTAAGAGGGGGCCTCAAAGGCAGGGGAAGCCTTGCTGAACTGACCCAACAGGTTTCTTGCTGAAGGCACATCGGGGTGATCAGATATCATCTGGGATACGTTTGATCACGAAACTGTTGACTGGAAAAAACAAAGCAACATGAGGGGCAAAATGAGAACTCTAGTCCAGCAGATAGCACTTCAGATAGTTCTGTGAAACTGCTCCAAAGAGGTGGGGAGAAGATCAGTATAAATGTGATTTTTGTGAAGGGGGAGTACATGTAATCAAGCACATATTTTTTCAAAAGGTTTCTGTTAGTGTTGTGAAGGTTACTGCTAGTCACAAGAAGCAGACATCACCGTAAAGGATTTTAGCGATTTTCTAGATTTGAGGAGATGCAATAATTGGGCTCATAAAATCTTCTCCTGAAAATAAATATCTGAAGATCTGTTCTGCCAGCTTTGTTCCCCCCGCCCCCACCCCAGAACACAGAGTGCCTTATTCTGCTCTCCACGTTGAACTCTTTTCAGGGGGTGTTGATTGTCAGCAGCTGCTGAGGCTCATAATTTAATCCTTGTAGAAGTAGAGGGCAAGTGCTGCTGTGTAGATGGCATAACAAAGGTGAGTAGATGTCAAGCGTAGGGAATTTTCCCTAAAGTTACTTAACAGGATTCTTGCTATAACTGAGATTTGCAGGCTTGGCAAGGATGGAGGACTAAGGTCAAGGCCTCCGGGTGAAAAGGTTCAGTGTAAATTGACTAAGGCTTGGTCCAGGAGAGAGTCCTTTTCAGGGACAAGCAATGCACACAGAGGACCCAAGGAGCCTGAGAATCTCTCAGGTCAGACGCCCCAGTGAGGGAACTTCCAACTTCAGATCTAAATTGCTTTAAGAATTAAAAATAAACAAAAAACGTAAGCAAATATGTGGGTCTATTACAAGTTACACCTGGGACTTCCCTACGGTCCAGTAGCTAGATTTCACATTCCCAATACAGGGTTGGAGAACTAAGATCCTGCATGCCGCACCACATGGCCACAAAAATAATAAAGTAAATAAATGAATAAGTAAAAATTAAAAAAAAAAAAAGAGTTACATACAGCAAACCTAGCCTGTGCTTTCTGTTTTTTCCTTTTATCCCTAGCAGAAAAAAACAAACCATTGGTGGTCTTTGCAGCTCTGTTGATCACTCACATTTAACAAATGTCCTCATTAAAAATTCAGATCCCTGAAGCTCTCTGCAGAGAAGACCAGTGCCCATTTGAATATTTAATATAGTTTAAAATACAAAGGCTAAGATTTCCTTGGTTAGTTGAAATGTTCTGAGGTGAAAAAGAGGAGAAACTTATTCAAGTAAAGTGTTAAATATTCTCCAATATCTAGAGCTAGCAACTTCTCGGCATGGGTTGAGCTGAATTTCAAAACCATTGTCATTCCTGAGACAACCTGTAGTTTTAAATGACTAGGCTGTCAGCCTTTTAGCTCTCCACATTTCCCTTTTCTGCTTTAGTGAATAGTAACAATTACATTGCAAACAGCATGTTATTTCCAACTGTTTTTTTGACAGAAATCTTTGTGTTACAAATATTGAAAACTTGAGTTAGTTTGCATGATTCATTTTTTATGTAAATCATAAGGGTGGGGAATTTTTTTAAGGCTTCCATAAATTTGGTCTCTTAAATAATATTGACTTATTTTTCACATGAAAAAATACATAGAATACACATTAAAAAATAAACAGAATAGCTCAGAAGGGGTTGTATAGATTTGAAAATGATTTTTAACACTCAATTTTTAGATTCATTATTGTTCAGTTGCTAAGCTGTGTCTGACTCCGTGACCACATGGACTGCAGCATGCCAGACTTCCCTGTTCTTCACTATTTCCTAGAGTTTGCTCAAACTCATGACCATTGTACCAATCATGTCAGATAACCATCTCACACAACAAACTGGAAAATTCTTAATGAGATGGGAATACCAGTCCACCTGAGCTGTCTCCTGAGAAATCTGTATGCAGTTCAAGAACCAACAGTTAGAACTGGACATGGAACAACTGACTGGTTCCAGATCGGGAAAGGAATATGTCAAGGCTGCATATTGTCACCCTGCTTATTTAACTTATATGTAGAGTACATCATGAGAAATGCTGGACTGGATGAAGCACAAGCTGGAATTAAGATTGCCTGGAGAAATATCAATAACCTCAGTTATGCAGATGACACCATACTTCTTCAAAGAAGAACTAAAGAGCCTCTGAGGAAAGTGAAAGAGGGAGTGAAAAAGTTGGCTTAAAACCCAACATTCAGAAAACTAAGATCATGGTGCCTGGTCCCATCACTTCATGGCAAATAGATGGGGAACAATGGAAACAGTGAGAGACTTTATTTTGGGGGGCTCCAAAATCACTGCAGATGGTGACAGCAGCCATGAAGTTAAAAGACACTTGCTCCTTGGAAGAAAAGTTATGACCAACCTGCTGCTGCTGCTGCTGCTAAGTCGCTTCAGTCAACCAACCTAGACAGCATATTACTTTGCCAACAAAGGTCTGTCTAGTCAAAGCTTTGGTTTTTCCAGTAGTCATGTATGGATGTGAGAGTTGGATTGTAAAGAAAGCTGAGCACTGAAGAATTGATGTGTTTGAACTGTGGTGTTGGAGAAGATTCTTGAGAGTCCCTTGGACTGCAAGGAGATCCAACCAGTCCATCCAAAGCTAAATCAGTCCTGAATATTCATTGGAAGGACTAATTCTGAAGCTGAAACTCCAATACTTTGGCCACCTGATGCAAAGAACTGACTCATTTGAAAAGACCCTGATGCTGGGAAAGATTGAAAGCAGGAGGAGAAGGGGACGACAGAGAATGAGATGGTTGGATGGCATTACCAGCTCAATAGACATGAGTTTGAGCAAGCTCTGGCAGTTGGTGATGGACAGAGAAGCCTGGTGTGCTGCAGTCCATGGGGTCACACAGAGTCAGACAGGACTGAGCGACTGAACTGAACCATCTCATCCTCTTGTTGCCCCCTTCTCCTGCCCTCAGTCTTTCCGAGCGTCAGGCTCTTTGCATCAAGTGGCCAAAGTAATGGAGCTTCAGCTTCAGCATCAGTCCTTTCATTAAATATTCAGGGTTGATTTCCTTTAGGATTGATTTACGTTCATAGAGCAAGGCATTTTAATGGTTAGAATTCCCAGACTGAAAGAAGTTATGCCATTTGGAAAATGGAAATAGGGATATTGTCAACTAAAAAACATAGTCACAACCTGAAAGCAGAGAGTTATTTCATTTGGTGGGAATGTTTAGGACTCTGAACCTGGGAGACAGCATCTCAGGAGTGCTGAGGAAACTGCTCCAAGGAGACAGGAGGGGAAGTCAGGCTATATATAAGTTTGCAACTAAGGGAGCAGCCAGTCTGAACATCAAAGGTCAGGTATCCAGTTAAGGGATTTAGCATTCTGTGTATGGGAAGATCAAGCCTCCTCCGGGCTCTCTGAATTCGGTTCTTTCACATGCACCGCAGCTATATGGGGCCAACTCTGTTCCCTGTTCACCTGCATCCCCCAGCTCCTCTACAGTTACCCTGGGGGTTGGCAGCATCAGCTGGCTCTCAGCTTTGGGAGCCTACATTCACACATTCACATTTGGAGGCCAGACATCGCTGATGGCTGTCACATTTCTTGTTTATTAATATGGCAGGAGATATTTTCATTTCACAATATTATATAGTCCTTTTTTTCAAACAACTAGTTGCAGTTTCCCCACTCTTAAAAGGGATAGATTGATTTGTTTTAGATGTAACTGACTGAAAATATCGTTTCTGAATGAAGACAGAATTTAAGAAAGAAGAAAGAATTTTTGTGTTATAAAGTGCAATAAGCTTAGGGATAGCACTTGATGAGCCATACACTTCAAGATGTTTATCTTTCAAGCTGATTTAAACTTTTAGTAACTACTGCGTCTTTCAAGATCTAAGGAAAAACCAGTAGGATCAAAGCCTATGTTTTAACTTTTTAAACTACTCTTAAATATCTGAAATAGACTTTTCTTAACACAATAGCATAGCTTAGAAATTATCACATCTAGCTTTTGTAGTATATATATAATTATCTCTGGTAATTTATAATTCATGTGTTATAATTTATGTATTATATATTATACTATATATAATACATATAATAAAAATGTATTAATGCAGAGGATTGGATTGAATGTGTCATAAAATCTTTTCCATCTTTAACAGTTTGTGGTTTTATTAAATATTTACTCTGCACTAAGTATGTACAAGATGTTTATCTTTGTAAAGAGAAATAAATAGATACAAATGTTTCAGCCCTTGATCAAGAGGGCTTTAATGTTCCCCCAGCTTGACTAAACTTGAGACAAATTCTTTCCTGTCTATAGGCCCCTGACCTTTTTTTTAGAGCATTTCATTTAGAAAACTTATAATTGTAAATTATTTCTCTGTCCTTTTGAGATGTGAATCTTCTCCCAGCCTATTTACTTTTTTTTCTCCTTTTTAAATTTTTTTATTATTATTTTTTTAAATTTTATTTTATTTTTAAACTTTACAATATTGTATTAGTTTTGCCAAATATCAAAATGAATCCGCCACAGGTATACATGTGTTCCCCATCCTGAACCCTCCTCCCTCCTCCCTCCCCATACCATCCCTCTGGGTCGTCCCAGTGCACTAGCCCCAAGCATCCAGTATCGTGCATCGAACCTGGACTGGCAATTCGTTTCTTACATGATATTTTACATGTTTCAATGCCATTCTCCCAAATCATCCCACCCTTTCCCTCTCCCACAGAGTCCATAAGACTGTTCTATACATCAGTGTCTCTTTTGCTGTCTCGTACACAGGGTTATTATTACCATCTTTCTAAATTCCATATATATGCGTTAGTAAACTGTATTGGTGTTTTTCCTTCTGGCTTACTTCACTCTGTATAATAGGCTACAGTTTCATCCACCTCATTAGAACTGATTCAAATGTATTCTTTTTAATGGCTGAGTAATACTCCATTGTGTATATGTACCACTGCTTTCTTATCCATTCATCTGCTGATGGACATCTAGGTTGCTTCCATGTCCTGGCTATTAGAAACAGTGCTGCGATGAACATTGGGGTACATGTGTCTCTTTCCCTTCTGGTTTCCTCAGTGTGTATGCCCAGCAGTGGGATTGCTGGATCATAAGGCAGTTCTATTTCCAGTTTTTTAAGGAATCTCCACACTGTTCTCCATAGTGGCTGTACTAGTTTGCATTCCCACCAACAGTGTAAGAGGGTTCCCTTTTCTCCACACCCTCTCCAGCATTTATTATTTGTAGACTTTTGGATCGCAGCCATTCTGACTGGTGTGAAATGGAACCTCATAGTGGTTTTGATTTGCATTTCTCTGATAATGAGTGATGTTGAGCATCTTTTCATGTGTTTGTTAGCCATCTGTATGTCTTCTTTGGAGAAATTCTGGTTAGTTCTTTGGCCCATTTTTTGATTGGGTCATTTATTTTTCTGGAGTTGAGCTGTAGGAGTTGCTTGTATATTTTTGAGATTAGTTGTTTGTCAGTTGCTTCATTTGCTATTATTTTCTCCCATTCTGAAGGCTGTCTTTTCACCTTGCTAATAGTTTCCTTTGATGTGCAGAAGCTTTTAAAGTTAATTAGGTCCCATTTGTTTATTTTTGCTTTTATTTCCAATATTCTGGGAGGTGGGTCATAGAGGATCCTGCTGTGATGTATGTCGGAGAGTGTTTTGCCTATGTTCTCCTCTAGGAGTTTTATAGTTTCTGGTCTTACGTTTAGATCTTTAATCCATTTTGAGTTTATTTTTGTGTATGGTGTTAGAAAGTGTTCTAGTTTCATTCTTTTACAAGTGGTTGACCAGGTTTACTTTTATAGCTGAGAAATGCCTTTCTCAAGGACTTGAGAACCATCTTTTGGAAATGGCATCATCAAAGGAGACCACACTCCTATTTTCCAGTCTCTTTGAGAGGGTAAGAGCCCAATATTGAAAAGTTACAATTAGCAAACACAGATGCCTAATTCATAGACCAACTTTCCCCCAACCGTCTCCAGTATATGCTCGCCACATTTGCCAGTGCTTAAAAATCCTCCTGCCTTTTATTTTAGTGGATTTTGCATTTAAACTCCATCCTTTATTGTCATAGTACTGAATAAGATCTACCTGTTTAATTCTGTCCACTGCAGTTTTTCTTTGGTAGCCACTAGGAGGACAAAGACTCTTATGTGGAGAAGACTCTTGAGAGTCCTTTGGACTGCAAGGAGATCAAACCAGTCAATCCTAAAGGAAATCAATCCTGAATATTCATTAGAAGGATGGATGCTGAAACTGAAGCTCCAATACTTTGGTCACCTGATGTGGAGAGCAGAATAATTAGAAAAGACCCTAATGCTAAGAAAGAGTGAAGGCAGGAGGAGAAGAGGACGACAGAGGATGAGATGGTTGGATGGCATTGCTGACTCAAAGGACATGAGTTTAAGCAAGCTCCAGGAAATGTTGAAAGACAGGGAGTCCTGGTGTGTTGCCATCCATCGGGTCACAAAGAGTCGGACATGAATGAGCAACTGAACAACAAATGTATTTATTTTGCTGTGTCCGGTCTTAGTTGCAACCCACAAGCTCTGTAGTGGTGGTGCAGTGTGGCATGTGGGATCTTAGTTTGCCAACTGGGAATCAAACTTGTGTACCCTGCTTCACAAGGCAGACTCTTAACCACTGGACTACCAGGGAAGTCCCTCAATTTATATTTCAACTAATACATCATCTCTTCTTTTATCTGTATGTCTTTTCTATGGTCTAGTTTGTCTACCCTTTGTCTGCCCTTTTGGAAAGCCTGGTATACAAGTCATTCTTGTCACACAGCTGTCCCCTAATTTTCTCTAAGTGCTTTGAACGCTTTAGTTCTATCTGCCCAGATTGATTGGTTCCTTGAAGACATGAATTTGGCTCTGCATTGCTTTTTAACTTTCTATGATGAACTACCAAAGTATTTAGAAATACTAAATTCATAGTTATATATCCAGTCAACTTTCGGTGCTTACCAGCTTGCACCAGCTTCATGCTCTTTCCATTTTAATTGAACTCGTGATACGGCTATACAAAAGATAACTCGTGATTAACTTCTAGTGCTATCCAAGTGATCTTATGTACTTTTATGTGAGTCAATATTATCAAATCAATGAATGATGCAGAAGTAGATAATTTCAAGGTTTATTTTTTATTTATCTTTCTGAAGCATTATAGTGATCTCTTGGCAGCTTCATACAACAAACTGCATGTATTTTAAATGAACAGTATGATAAGATTCAACATATTAAATTAGTTTCCTGGGCCCAATTCCAATGTGTTTGTTGGGGATGATGAGCCAGGGCTTCCTACACACCTCCAAGCAATTGTCATGAAGAGAAAAAGTTAAAACTTACAATAACTTCATGCTCGTTCTGCTTCTGTAACTCAGCTTGCTTCTTGCAAAGTCAGGTAAGTCATGTAACCTCTGGGAAATGGAGACTTACAACAGTGCTAAGAACTGAAGCTTATCTCATTCACCCTTGCTCTGCTTTTTCAATTGCCCAGCCCCTGTAATCCTGCTTAACCATGCTTGTTTGTATAAAGGTCAGGCATTCGCCTGCCCTGTCCTAACCTCTGTTCCTGAATATGAAACCCCTAGTTTAAACCAGCCTATTAAAAATCAGCATCATCCATTATAGTCTGATGTCATACACTCTCTATAAAAACTTTGTAACCCCTTTGTTCACAGCTCAGAGCTTGGAGCGTTAACTCCTCTGGGCCTGCCAGCATGATAAACCTGAATTTTCCAACTCTCTGAGTGCTGCTTGGCTTCTTGATAGATGGTTTCTGCAACACTTAGACACCATCAGGATATTTGGGAGTTCAATTCAATTCCATCTCCCCAGATTTAGTATTAGATTCTACGAGTTAGGGGCTCAGTCCTACAAGATTACATCCCTGACCCCTAAACACACTCTTGCAGTTCAGTTCAGTAGCTCAGTCGTGTCCGACTTTTTGCCACTCCATGAATTGCAGCACACCAGGCCTCCCTGTCTATCATCAACTCCTGGAGTTTACTTAAACTCATAACCTCCCTGTCTATCCCTGTCTATCACCAACTCCCAGAGTGTACTCAAACTCATATCCACCGAGTCGGTGATGCCATCCAGCCACCTCATTCTCTGTCATCCCCTTCTACTCCTGCCCCCAATCCCTCCCAGCATCAGAGGTCTTCCCCAATGAGTCAACTCTTCACATGAGGTGGCCAAAGTACTGGAGTTTCAGCTTTAACATCAGTCCTTCCAGTGAACACCCAGGACCGATCTTTAGGATAGACTGGTTGGATCTCCTTGCAGCCCAAGAGACTCTCTAGAGTCTTCTCCAACACCACAGTTCAAAAGCATCAATTCTTTGGCACTCAGCTTTCTTCACAGTCCAACTCTCACATCCATACATGACCACTGGAAAAACCATAGCCTTGACTGGATGGACCTTTGTTGGCAAAGTTATGTCTCTGCTTTTTAATATGCTGTCTAGGTTGGTCATAACTTTCCTTCCAAGGAGTAAACGTCTTTTAATCTTATGGCTGCAATCACCATCTGCAGTGATTTTTGGGCTCCAAAATATTGTATGGTAAATGTTATTAATATAGATATCCTAAAAACTATATGGAGTTCCTAAAATTCTGATCTTTTTGGGTAAAATGTTATCAGTTATAATTCTAGTTACTATCTTAAAATATTGTCATAGCACTTATCAAGTTTTGCAAAAATGCTTCCTCTTCAAAAAGATTTATAGAAAGGACTTTTGGATAAATACAAGTTTCTGTACTGGGTAAAGATTCTAATGAAAAAATCTGATGACTTCACAATGGTTAACAAAAGGACTGAATGAACTGGTGAATATACTTGTAACTTTTAAGGTTTCTACCTGAAAAATTAATGATTTGAATCTGTGTTTTCTGGGTATAACGAAAACCTTCATGTCAAGCTAATTATGACAGTAATTTGGTAAAATTATATTTTATAATTAGATAAGTCAGGAAGATTATCTCACTAACAAGTACAGAGATCTCAAGGAATTTTGGAGACCTTGAGAAGGGAGGAATTCATTTAGATCTGTTAGGCAAAACCTGTGATAAGCCTTTGGCATGACTTTTCTAGCCCTAAAGGTTTTATTTTAAAGGTTCAGTCTGAGACTTTATGAAAGTTTCAGCAAAGCAAAAGGGTCTATGATCAATTTTCATTATGTAAGTCATCAGGCCAAGTCTATTGAGACCAGACCTATAATACAAATAAGTCTTAATTTGTTTATATTTGGTAAAAATGTGATTTTAGAGAGAAGAAGATGTTTCAATGTTTGTTAAACCCCAGTTTGTTAATGCAGATCTGTATCTACTAAGACGCATTTCCTGGATAGGTCTTTGCTGTTAAGCAGTGAAGTTGCTCAGTTGTGTCCATCTCTTTGTGATCCCAAGGACTATAGCCTATCAGGCTCCTCCATCCATGGAATTTTCCAGGCAAGAGTATTGGAGTGGGTTCCCATTTCCTTCTTCAGGGGATCTTCCCAACCCAGGGATCAAATCCAGGTCTCCCGCATCACAGGCAAATGCTTTACCATCTGAGCTACCAGGGAAGCCCTCTTTGCTGTTAGGGTATATTACTGTAAAATTTAATTGAATTATTAAAGGACATTCCAGGGTTGTTTCTGAAGCTTATCTCAGTAATCTGTCTTTGGATGAAGATCAGATGCCTCACCCATGACCTGCAACCAAGACTGGAAGAAGACATAATTTAAGGAACTGTCTCCAACCTGGATGAAAGATCCTTTCTTTTTATTTAGGGATGAATTAATTTATTTATATAAAGTACCACAGAGACATAAATTATTTCTTGGTAAGTTGCAACTAACCATCACCTTTATTTTTTATTTTTTTATATTACATTATGTTATTTATTCTTATTCTCCTTCTCGTTTATTTTAAAAAGCAATTCTTCAGTTTTATAAGTATACATTCTAGTTTATCATTGCAATATTAATAAATAATGAGGAAACTTCTTTGATATGCCTATTTTCCCATGTTAGTACTGCTACAACAAAATACCATAAACTGAATGGTTTATAATCAACAGAAATTTCTCTGTCATAGTCCAGAAGGCTTGAAGTCTGAGATCAGTGTACCAGCATGATTGGGTTCTGGTGAAAATTCTCTTCTGGGTTGCAGATCGCCAGCTTCTCTTTGTAGATTTCTCTGGTGACTCAGACGATAAAGAATCTACCTGCAATGCAGGAGACCTGGTGTGATCCCTCAGTTGGGAAGACCCCCAACTTCTCTTTGTATCCTTACATGGCCAGAAAGAGTGAAGGAGCTCTCCAGAATCTCTTTTGTAAGGGCACTAATCCCATTCATGGGGCTTCCCAGGTGTTACAGTGGTAAAGAATCCTCCTGGCAATGCAGGAGATGCAGGGGACATGGGTTCGATCCCTGGGTCAGGAAAATCCCCTGGAGGAGGGAATGACAACCCACTCCAGTATTCTCACCTGGAAAATTCCATGGGAAGATCCTTTCTATCAGGTACTCTTAACTAGCTCATACCCAGTGAAACTGAAGGGAAATTGACTCTTGGGTTAACTCCCACTTCCAAAGGCCCCTAAGCTGGACTGGTCTCTAGAGAAGCCTGCTGACTTCAAACTCACCTTAAAACAATGCTCAAACAGAGGAAACTGTACTACACTAGGATGAAAAGAAGACAATATCAGAAGTAGACAGCTTGCCCAAGATGCTGATCTGACTTGCATGATTATTTGTGTTTTCTTGATTCATTGGACCTATGCCTGTCAATCAAATGTTTTCTATCATGGACATGATTCTATGCTGGTTTGAAACTCAATCCAATTGTTTGGTTGTGAACAATTACCTGTGTCTAGTACTTCTGGGTTACCTTTGGGGATTTCTGATCTCTAGGGCTCTAATTGGATACCCTCTAGCAAATTTATTTCAGATGAATGTTCAGTGTTGTTCTGTCTATTCATGATATTACTAGATGGGATCCTCTCACCTGGCCAATTAACAATACCTGCTCTGATGCTGGCCATAGATTTAAGTTTTCTCATAGGGTCATTCAAACTCAATTGGAATGATGAGCTAAATCTCAATGAAAAATTAACCTCTCAGCTATTAAAAGGAAAAGTCCCACAATTATGGAGTGGATCTACGTGGTTAGCACCAGGCTATGGTTCAGTTCAGTTCAGTTCAGTCGCTCAGTCATGTCCGACTCTTTGCGACCCCATGAATCGCAGCACACCAGGCCTCCCTGTCCATCACCAACTCCCAGAGTTCACTCAAACTCATGTCCATGGAGTCGGTGATGCCATCCAGCCATCTCATCCTCTGTCGTCCCATTTTCCTCCTGCCTCCAATCCCTCTCAGTATCAGAGTCTTATCCAATGAGTCAACTCTTTGCATGAGGTGGCCAAAGTACTGGAGTTTCAGCTTTAGCATCATTCCTTTCAAAGAACACCCAGGGCTGATCTCCTTTAGAATGGACTGGTTGGATCTCCTTGCAGTCCAAGGGACTCTCAAGAGTCTTCTCCAACACCACAGTTCAAAAACATCAATTCTTCGGTGCTCAGCTTTCTTCACAGTCCAACTCTTGCATCCATACATGACCACTGGAAAAACCATAGCCTTGACTAGACAGACCTTTGTTGGCAAAGTAATGTCTCTGCTTTTTAAGTTTAAATGCTCCTCTATGTTGGGAATGGTTAAATCATACTAAAAATGGTCAACCTGATAATTATGAGACAGGGCTGGGTCCTTTATGAACTATGCCTATTATTACCCTTAGAGAGAGTGATTGGTATGGAACTCAGTGGATTTGTGGCACTAATTTATGGCCCTGACATCTACAGGGATGGATATGAAGGTGTAGCCTGAAAGCCCCATGAATTTAAGGTCATACATTTTAACAAATTAGAGGTAACCCTAACCAATCTACCATTGGTATGATCCCAATGGGTCAAAGATCTGTATTCTACTGGTGTGACCATTTAGCAGCTTAGTGTGTGTGTGTGTGTGTGTGTGTGTATGTGTATGTGTGTGTGACCTCAACGGGGTTAGAGGATGTAACTGACCATACTGAAGCCTTAAATTTCATAAGTTTACATGATAGTAACTGGGCTATGAGCCTATTGAATTCTGAGATCTCTATGATGAGAAAGGCAGTGCTACACAACTGCAAGGCCCTTGACACCTTACAGCATCTCAGGGAGATATCTGTGCTACAGTTCAAAGTGAATGCTATATTTTCATTCCTGAAAATCCTTTAAGGTAACACATTTGATGAACCATATGAAAAATCAGATTTCTGCTTTAAGTGACCCGTTCCCTAGTCTTGCTGCTGCTGCTGCTGCTGCTAAGTCACTTCAGTTGTGTCTGACTCTGTGCCACACCATAGACGGCAGCCCACTAGGCTCCCCCGTCCCTGGGATTCTCCAGGCAAGAACACTGGAGTGGGTTGCCACTTCCTTCTCCAATGCAGGGAAGTGAAAAGTGAAAGTGAAGTTGCTCAGTCATGCCTGACTCGTAGCAACCCCATGGACCACAGCCCACCAGGCTTCTCCATCCATGGGATTTTCCAGGCAAGAGTACTGGAGTGGGGTGCCATTGCCTTCTCCGGTCCCTAGTCTTGATGATCTTTTTAAAAACTGGTTTGGTGTGGGAGACTCATGGCTAAAATATTTACTTTTAATTCCACTAATAATATTAACTATACTATTTGTATTTTGCCCGTTTCAACAAGATTCTTGCTTCTTGTATTACAAAGTGTGTAACTGAGCCTCAAAAGAAAATAATGATGATTAGACTTAAAGCAGTTGATCAAATGTATAGCTCAATATATGATCAATGATTGTAATAGTGTAACTCTAGATATAGGAAGATGCAACAAAAGAGAATACTTTTCTGGATCATAACTAGAAGACAGGTATCCAGAGATCTTTGACTTTTAAGACCTAGTCCATTAATAAATAACACATTGAGTGGCCTATCAACAAAAACCTTCTTCAGAACTGGGAATGAGCCTTCCCAGCAAAGTGGGACAAAATGGTCATGAAATGCACCTCAAAGTATGGTCAGATTTATGCCCACAAGGGGGCCATGTCAGCTAGAAATTGGCACTTACCAAGAGCATTGCCAACGACTGAACAACGAAGGCATTTGCCATCTTAACAGAAGATTGAGCCCCGTGCTGCTATAGCTGTTGACCTTCAACAACTCCTGAGGGAGTTCAGGGTGGAGTGAAGTACTCTGTGCTCCAGGGAATCTTGTGGGACAGATCTTTAGATAGTTGGATGCTTTTAGGAACAGATTTTATGATCTCAATCCTTGCATCTCCTCATATCTAGAGAAACACTAAATCGCTTCATGGTGACATCAGATCTTCATGACTGACAAAAAACCTTTTGTAAAATGAGTGCCTCATAGTACTGAACCCCCCCTTCATGAAAGCCTTACATATTGACTTTGTCCCACTGCAGCTTTGGAGCAGTCTCTCAGAGCTATCTGAGATGCTCTCTCCCAGGCTGCAGTCTTCATTTTGCCCCCAAAGAAAACTTAACTTGCAACTCTCAAGTTGTGCATCATTTTTTAGTCGACAGATATATGGGTTTTCTTTCATAATATATTAATAACTTATTGATCAGAGATGTATGAATACATCTTTTGTTAACCAAACTTTAACCAGAGTGTTTCAATAATCACTTACATGACAAATTGCTGGCCACAGGCATTAGTTTCTGCAAAAATTCACCATTCAATAATATGTTAATATGGTGAATCCATTGATAGATTTTTGAGTGTTATATCAAAGTTGCATTTTGGGGATAGACACCCAATTTGTCCTAATATATATTATCATTTTCATATGTATTATTGGATTAGATATATTATGATTTTGTTTATAATTTTTACATCTAGTTTATGAGAAATATTGGCCTGTAATTTCTTTTCTTGTCATGTAATTGTCTGATTTTTGTGTTGGAGTAATGCTGGCTTCATCATGGTTGTTATGTAGAATTTGTATTATTTTTCCTAGAAATTCAGTAGAATTCACAAGTAAAATTATCTGAGTCTGAATTTTGGGGGGAGGGTTTTGAACTACAGATTAATTCCTTTAATTCACATGGGCTACTGTGTATATTTGTCTATTCTTGATTGAGCCTTTGTAGTTTAAGACTTTCAAGGATTTTTTTTTTTTAATTTCATCTACATTGCCAAAGTAATTACATAAAATAATCTATAATATTTCATCCTTATCTTTTGGTGTTATTGACTTTGTTGTTATATCAACACTCTCACTCCTGATACTAATAATTTGTTTGTTCTCTCTGTGCTTCCCACCTAGAAGTTGATTATTATTATTGAATTTATAAAAAAGCAGCTTTCCCCACTTATTTTCTCTATTTTTTTTTCTGTTTAATTGACTTTTGTCCTGATATTTACTATTTCTTTCTTCTCCTTATTGAAATGTAATTTATCTTTACTTAGTTCTAATTTGCCTTCAGGTAAATTCTAAGGCTATTGCTTTGAAATTTTTTGTTTTTTTACAAAATATGTTTTGTTTCAATTTGTTACCTTTAAAATATTTTCTATTTTCCATTTTGATTTTTTTGACTTCTAAATTATTTAGAAGAAAGTGATTTAGCTTCCAAACATTTCAATTTGTCAAGTTTACTTTGTTATGTATTTCTAATTTAATTTTAATGTAGTCAGATGACATATTTTATATGATTTGATTACTTTTACTTTTATGGTGACTTCTCTTATGGGCCAGATTATTTTGGTTTTAGTTAATGTTCTACAAATGAGTCGACTCATTGGAAAAGACACTAATGCCAGGAAAGATTGAAGGCAAAAGGAGAAGAGGGTGGCAGAGGATGAGATGATTAGATAGCATGACTGACTCAGTGGACATGAATTTGAGCAAACTCTAGGAGACAGTGAAGGACAGAGGAGCCCGGTGTGCTATAGTGTATGGGGAGTCACACAAGAGTCAGATGTGACTTACCAACTGAAAAAAACAACTGTGTTCCACATACATTTGAACAAGTACATTGACTCTTGTATTCATGGGATCTTATTTTTGGATGGAATATTCTGAAGACATCAACTAAGTCAACTTAGTTGAGTGTTTTTCACACCTTTCATTTACTTATTTATGGCTTGTATACTTATATTGATAATTAAGCCTGTGTGCGTGCATGCATGCTCAGTTGCTCAGTCAAGTCTGACTCTTTGGGATCCCATAGACAAAGAGTAGGTTATTAAAATTCCTTAGTACAATTATGGATTGCTCATTTCCCCTTGCAGTTGTATCCATTTTTCCCTTCGTGCTCTGGTGCATGATCACTGATGTGATCAGGTGCATGATTATGTATGACTGTTGTGTCCTCTGGATGAACTGACTCCTTTCTCATTTTAAAATGGTCATGTTTATCCTTAGTAATATTTTTTACTCTGAAATCTACTTCCTCTGATAGGAGTAGAGCCATTCCTTCTTTCTTTTAATTGGTGATTTTCTGGTGTATATTTTTCTTACTCTTTTACATTTAACCTATTTTTATCCTTATGTGACATCAGTTTTAAACAGGGTCTTGCTCATTTAGGCAAAATGATCATATCTGCCTTTTAACTGGGCTATCCAGACAATATCATACATTATCATTATTGACAAAGTTAGATTCAAATCTATTTGCTTAAAAAATTTCCCCATTTTCCTCTCTTTTTTCTGGCTTTCTTTTAATCAAGTATTTCTCATAATTGCATTTGATTTCACTTGTTGCCACCTGGGGTGTAATTATTTGTTGTGTTGTTTTAGCAGTTACTTTTGGATTTGTATTATATATCATTTACTTATCATATTTCACATTCAAGGGACATTATAATCACTTCCCATATGATAATCTTATGAAAATGTACTTCTTTCTGTCTTCCTATTCTTTGAACTAGTCTTGTCATACATTTACTTATGCATCAGACAGTTATTAGATCTGCCTTAGTACATACTCTGTTGTTGTTTTTGTTTTTAATAGACTGCTTTTTAGAGCTGTTTTAGGTGCATAGAAATTTTGATCAGAGTTCCTGTGTAGACTTTGCCTCTCCAAACCTACAACCCAACACACTGTCAACATACTGCACCAGAAGTCGTATAGTTGTTACAATCAGTGAACCTATATTGATACATCATTATCATCCATAGTCCATAGTTTACCTTGGCTTGTCCTATGGGTTTTTACATTCTGTCATATTGCACATTCTATGAGCTTTTTCAGATGTATATTGACATGTATCCACTATTGTAGTATCATACAGAATAGTTCAACTGTCCGGAAAATATTTTGTTCTGCCTATTTTCCCCTCCTTCCTCATTACACCTAAAAATCACTGAACTTTTAATTGATATCATACAATGTTTTCAGATGGCTTCTTTCACTTAGGAATATGCATTTAAGTTTCCTCCATATTTTCTCATGATTTAGTAGCTCATTTATTTTTAGCACTGAATAATATTTCATTGTCTGGATATATTAATACCATGGTTTATGTATTCATTCACTTACTGAAGGACTTCTTAGTTGTTTCCAAATCTTGGCAATAATAAAGAAATCTTCTATAAATATCCACATGCAGTTATTTGTGTAGACATAAAATTTCAACTTATTTGAATAAATACCTAGGAGAGTGATTGCTGGATCATAGGTTTAATTTTGCAAAAAACCTATTAAATTGTCTCCCAAAATGGCATTACCATTTTGTATTTCCACCAGCAATAAGTGAGATTCCCTTGCCAGAATTTGGTGTTGTCAGTGTTTGTTTTAGAATTTATTCTAAATTCATTCTCATAGATATGTAGTAAAATGTCGTTGTTGCATTTCCCTGGTCACATATGACGTGGAACATATTTTCATATGGATGTTCATCTGTATATCTTCTTTGGTGAGATAGCTATTCAGATCTTTGCTTCTCAAGTTTTTGTTTGTTTAGTCTGTGTCTTGTCTTCTCTTTCTCATGATCCATTCCCCTTTAAAGAGATTCAGTTCAGTTCAGTTCATTTCAGTCACTCAGTCGTGTCCGACTCTTTGCGACCCCATGAATAGCAGCACGCCAGGCCTCTCTGTCCATCACCAACTCCCAGAGTTCACTCAAACTCACGTCCATCAAGTCGGTGATACCATCCAGCCATCTCATCCTCTGTCGTCCCCTTTTCCTCCTGCCCCCAATCCCTCCCAGCATCAGAGTCTTTTCCAGTGAGTCAACTCTTCGCATGAGGTGGCCAAAGTACTGGAGTTTCAGCTTTAGCATCATTCCTTCCAAAGAAATCCCAGGGCTAATCTCCTTTAGAATGGACTGGTTGGATCTCCTTGCAGTCCAAGGGACTCTCAAAAGTCTTCTCCCAACACCACAGTTCAAAAGCATCAATTCTTCAGTGCTCAGCCTTCTTCACAGTCCAACTCACATCCATACATGACCACTGGAAAAACCATAGCCTTGTCTAGACGGACCTTTGTTGGCAAAGTAATGTCTCTGCTTTTGAATATGCTGTCTAGGTTGGCCATAACTTTCCTTCCAAGGAGTAAGCGTCTTTTAATTATATGGCTGCAGTCACCCTCTGCAGTGATTTTGGAGCCCAAAGAAATAAAGTCTGACACTGTTTCCATTAAATAGTTATAAATATGGTCTTTAATGTTTACCCATGTTATTGACAATTCTGGTGCTCTTCATTCCTGTGTATAGGTCTATAATTTTACCTTATATCATTTTCCCTCTCCCTTTGACCTTTCAGTGTACTTCTGCTATACTTAGGAACCCATTCAATGTCGCTACGTGTTGAAAGTACTTATCTTGTCTTTAGTTCTAAAAAATACTTTCATTGGTGTAGAAATCTAAGCTGAGAGTATTTCTGTTTAATTTAATCATTTTAGTGCTTGGAATTTTTTGCTCCACTTTCAGTTGGCAAGCATTATTTTTGATGAGAAGTCTGCTGTTATTATGATATTCATCTTTTGGAACATATGTGTGATAATTGTTTTTGTTAAACTTGGATATTTGGGACATTATTTCTTAATGTATTTTTCCTTTACAGACTCCAATTAAGCTGTTTGAAGTTTTCTCAGAAATCATGATATTTTGTTTACTTTTTACCTATTTTTTCCCCTCTGTATTTCATTTGTATGGTTTTTATTGCCATATCTTCAAATTTACTAATATAATCTCTGGCACTGTATAATATACTGTTAAACTGTTAAGCCCTTTTGTTTATTTTTTACCTCATATATTGAGGTTTTCATCTCTAGAAGTCCAGTTTGGGTCTTTTCTCTCTCTTATCTTTCACTCCTCTATATAACATCCTCAGTCATTCTCCTAGTTTTTTGACCATATTATATACACAGTTATAATAACTATTTTGATGTCTTTATCTACTTAATCTCGGAGAAGGCAATGGTACCCCACTCCAGTGCTCTTGCCTGGAAAATCGCATGGACAAAGGAGCCTGGTGGGCTGCCGTCTGTGGGGTCGCACAGGGTCGGACACGACTGAAGCGACTTAGCAGCAGCAGCAGCAGCTACTTAATCTATCATCTGTTCCATTTCTGGTATGGTTTTTGCAGATTGTCATTTCTGTTAATTATGAAAAATATTTCTGTTAATTATGAAAAATATTTCTGCTCCTTTGTCTTTTTAGAAGTTTTGTGTTGGATTTTACTCATTGTGTCCTGATATTTTTGCTTTCCCATAAATATTTTTGAGAAGTTTTAGGGAGATTTGGCTAAGTTGTTAGGAAATTGATCTTTCTAGGTCTTGCATTTTCAGGTGTGGAACAAAGAAGTAGTTATCTAGGGTTAACTTCCACCCACTACTGAAGCAAAGCTTTTCTGCATGCTCTATGTGATACCCTCTGAATTACTCTGTTTTTGTAGTAAAAGGAATTATTTTCAGCCAGGTTTGAACCCTTGGAGTTTGTCCTTCTAATCCTTTTAATGGTACTTTCCCACATGCATTCACTGATCAGTATTCAGCTGAAGACTTAAGGGAGATCCTCTACAGATCTTTAGAGATCTCTTTCTGTGTGTAGCTCTCTCTCTCTCTTTGTCCTGTAAATTTTAGGTATCTTTCCTGATCAGAATTCAAGATTTATTCCATCACAAAGAGATCTCTGGGCACTGCTCTGGTTCCCCATCTTATGCTGGGCCCTGGAAACTCAGTTGGTGATAAACTGATGAATGTAAGAGCTCATCTCATTTGTTTCTTGTCTCTCATAAATCATTGCCCTCTATTGCCTGATGTCCTATTTCTTTTAAATCATTTTTCCTATATTTTGCTGTTTTTTTCTCCTTAGTTGTCTCTGGTGAGAAGGTGAATTATGGTCTGTAACTTCATCTGGTTTAGAACATAAATTTTTCTCTGTTATTTTAAAGCCAGTTCAACTTGGGTTTCTGATCCATGCTAATTATCTTATTTACTATTTTATTGAGTTTGAATATTGTTATAACCAGAAAACTATTGAAATTCTAAAGATGCAACATCTGGACATATTTTACTTTGGAATTGCAATAGCCACAATTCAGTCATCTACTCTTTTTTTAGATGAGCCCTTGCATATACATTAAAAAAAAATTATATAAAGCCAAATTCAAACATTTTTTTCCTCTGTTTTTATGTAACATTTTGAAAAAATAATTTTCTATAGGGTTTTGAAGTATGTAGGTTTTACTGAAGAATATGTTGCTCCTTCTTTGGATGGGAAAATTTTAATGAGGTACTCTTTCAAGACAAAAGAGTGATTTTTAAGGCCCTTTCCAAGGTCTTTCACACTCTGTAATACTAAAAGTTGCTTTCATTGCTAATTTTTATAATCTCACATATAATTTTTCTTTGCCATACAATTCTCATACATTTAAAAATTTTGTCTAGGTTTACATGAAGCAATTCCAAATTTTTACCTTAAATTGTTAAACTTCCTTGTAAATATTAACATTATTATTGGACTTGTAAATACAGTAAGGTTAGAAGAGAGTTCCATAAAGTCAATGTCTGAAAATATCTCCCAATATTTAAAATATGAAAGTCAACCCCAAACACTTTTCATTTAATAGATGGTAGATTAATGCAGAATAACAATGGACTCTTAAGAGCACTTTGATTTCCAGGCAGCTCCACTTACAACTAAATCAGCTTTACTGGTTCATTATTCTTCCTTCTTTCCTACTTTTTTTCCCTTTTTTAGGGGTATGTTGGAAGTGGCATTGTTACAATGATAAGTAATAATTGTAAAGTGGTACCTAGTAGATTTGAATTCTAGCACAAATAAAAGTGAATAGGATTTACTTTACTTTTCTCCACATTTTTTTCAGTTGAAAGTACAAAGAATAGCTTTAAATTAATGCAGGTAGAAGTCTCACAAATACATACACAATGAAAAAAATTCAAAGCAATTACTCAGAATTAAGGCCGTAACATTCTCACTTTCATCTGATATTTCAAAATAATAATTTCAAAAACTGTTTTTCCTTAAAGTATCTAGACCTATGTGTTATTTGCACTATGCCTTTTGCATACAAACATATCTTGATTGTTTCTTGGAGGCTTCCAGTCACGTTAGAATTTTTTAATTGATTTGACTGGTAATCGCACAATTGTATTTAGATATTTACATCCAGGCAATTATCAGGTGCTAAAATAAGCTTTGATAAATGACAAATATAAAAACTTTTCCAAGTTAAATAGTGGCTGAGCTGAAACAGACTTGTGAATTTAATGATCCCTAAACTTGGGATGTGTGCATGTTAATATATCTAAATAAAGAGTATCCAGTCTATACTTTTCTCAAGTTTTTATCCACCAAGCCAGCTTTATGAAACAGATGTGCTATTTATCATGTCTTTATCTTCTCCAAGTTGATGTCAATTTTAGAAGTCAATGAGAAGCATTAACTCTAAAAGCTAAAAGCCTTTGTCAAAATAAATGTGGCAGAGAAGACATCAGAATATTACAAGCATCTATTGGAAATATATCTGCTCATTGGTTCTTATATAGTCATCTTTCTGCAGGAATCTATATTTATGCATGTTCCTTGTTTGGTTCCTTAGAAATCTATAAATTATATCTATATCCGTCAGTCTGATAAATGTATTACTTTATACACCAAAGGAGAATTTTATCAGGAGAATTTTAATGGCCTGTAGCTATCAAACACAGCTGGTGAAAAATAATTTCTTCTGTTATTGACCAGAGTTTTAGAACAGCTTTCAAAAACAGTATCCTAGAAAATCAGGAAAATTGGGTACAATATGCCCTCTTTCATTTAAAATAAGATGGTATTTATAGAACAAAAATGCAGATTAAATTTAAATTGCAATTGAAGAAGTTGAAGAAATGCCATAATTATTATATCTGACCCTCTGAAAAATAAATCTTTACATTTAAATCCTGAAAAAAAATGTTATAATAGTATACCATTTAGGGGACCAGAAGAGGTTCAGTAATTCTTATTCGTAACCCTTCACATTCAAAGTACAACTGTCATCTCAAAGTTTTCTAAAATGTTTCCATTCACTATATGTCTGGTACTTTAATGTATTATTTAATATTCGCCAAAAATTTTTTTTTGTGGGGTAGGAAATCTTTTACTAATGAGAAAACTAAAACTTGATTAAAATCAGTATATATAATTGACATTTGAACTAGGACTTTTCTACTTACAATTTTTGTTTTTGTTTTAATTACACAATATGCTCTCAATTATGTGGTAAACTGTGATGCTATATGTGAGAACTGCAGTTAGATTGTTGATTTCAAAAATATTTACAACCTGAAAGTTGAGGATTGTTTTATTCGATGGGAATTTTTAGGACTTTAAGCCCGGGAGACAGCATCTCAGAGAGAACTGCTCTGAGGAGGTGAGGAGTCAGATTATATAGAAGTTTTGCAACAAAGGCAGGTAGTCAGAACATCAAAAGAGTATTGCTAATTAAAGAAAACCAGATAACTGAAGTTAAGGAATTTAGCACTTTCCTATGTATAGGAAGATGTAAGAGTCTGGGCTTACTGAAATCATCCTTTTGATAGGCCCTTAGGCTGTCTGGGGTCATTGTCCTATGATTTTCACATCCTGAGCTTCCTTGAAGATCACCTTTTAGGAGTGGGGAGTAGCTGCAGCCTGATGGCTGTTGGATGGCAGGTATTCTTCCTGAGTGCCCTTAAAAAGGGCTCAGGAACTCACATTGGAGGGCTGCAATCACTGATGACCATGACAGCCTGGTTTACTGATATGGCAAGAAATAGTTCATTTCTCGGAGAAGGCAATGGCACCCCACTCCAGTACTCTTGTCTGGAAAATCCCATGGACGGAGGGCCTGGTGGGCTGCAGTCCATGGGTCACTAAGAGTCGGACACAACTGAGGGACTTCACTTTCACTTTTCACTTTCATGCATTGGAGAAGGAAATGGCAACCCACTCCAATGTTCTTGCCTGGAGAATCCCAGGGACGGGGGAGCCTGGTGGGCTGCCGTCTATGGGGTCACACAGAGTCAGACATGACTGAAGCGACAGCAGCAGTTCATTTCTCAGGCAGATAGTTAAAAACAGGGATTTAGATATTCCTTAGCACATCAGATAAGATCAGATCAGATCAGTCGCTCAGTCATGTCTGACTCTTTGCGACCCCATGAATCGCAGCACGCCAGGCCTCCTTGTCCATCACCAACTCCCGGAGTTCACTCAG
>NW_011494895.1:211397-211725 GCF_000754665.1 Bison bison bison | reverse complement strand
CTCAAGAGTCTTCTCCAACACCACAGTTCAAAAGCATCAATTCTTCAGTGCTCAGCCTTCTTCACAGTCCAACTCTCACATCCATACATGACCACAGGAAAAACCATAGCCTTGACTAGACGAAACTTTGTTGGCAATGTAATGTCTCTGCTTTTCAATATGCTATCTAGGTTGGTCATAACTTTGCTTCCAAGGAGTAAGCATCTTTTAATTTCATGGCTGCAATCTTTGCCTCCAAGGAGTAAGCGTCTTTTAATTTCATGGCTGCAATCACCATCAGCAGTGATTTTGGAGCCCAGAAAAATAAAGTCTGACACTGTTTCCCCAT
>NW_011494895.1:206553-211265 GCF_000754665.1 Bison bison bison | reverse complement strand
TATTGATATTTCTCCCAGCAATCTTGATTCCAGCTTGTGGTTCTTCCAGTCCAGCGTTTCTCATGATGTACTCTGCATATAAGTTAAATAAGCAGGGTGACAATATACAGCCTTGACATACTCCTTTTCCTATTTGGAACCAGTCTGTTGTTCCATGTCCAGTTCTAACTGTGGCTTCCTGACCTGCATACAAATTTCTCAAGAGGCAGATCAGGTGGTCTGGTATTCCCATCTCTTTCAGAATTTTCCAGTTTATTGTGATCCACACAGTCAAATTCTTTGGCATAGTCAAGAAAGCAGAAATAGATGTTTTTCTGGAACTCTTTTGCTTTTTCCATGATCCAGCGGATGTTGGCAATTTGATCTCTGGTTCTTCTGCCTTTCTAAAACCAGCTTGAACATCAGGAAGTTCACAGTTCACATATTGCTGAAGCCTGGCTTGGAGAATTTTGAGCATTACTTTACTTTATTACTTCCTTTATTTACTTTATTATTACCTTAGCACATACTCTGTATTAGTTGAAATAATGGGTGAATAAGTTGAACATCAAGAGGAGGAGATACATTTCTTCTTGAAGTGTTTCCATTCTTTCTCTCCTCTTGCCTTTCTTGCTCTATAGTATTTAATAATATAACATTGTAAGAAAATAAAACTAAAGTAAAAGTTCATAGAAATGGTCATTAAGCACTCCAGGTAGGAGAAGTCATAAACCCATTTTATTTCAGAATAATTTTCAAACCACTGTGTTTGACAAATTGCCATGCATTTTCAGAATCAACAAGTAAGATGCTTTCTTTACAGGTTGTTTTATGGTGATAGATGTCATTTACATGTGTACCATCAATTGCAATATTACACTGAGATTTTAGTTATTGTCTTTCTTAGAAAAAATTGTATTCTTTAGAGTGCCTTAACTGGAATTCCATTATTACCTTCTTGAAAGTTGGCCCAAGCTAGACCATAAAGATAGGTAACTGCATTAATCAGTAGTACTTTTACTACTTTAAAGATGTTACTCTATTTCAAGTGCTTAGTTTTGTGTCTTGAATATGAAGATCAGATATTATCTCTTATAATAAAAGAAAGAGGGCTTCTCTGGTGGCTCAGGGAATGCAGGAGACCCAGGTTCTATCTCTAGGTAGGGAAGATTCCCTGGAGGAGGGATTGACAACCTGCTTTGGTCTTCTTGCCTTGAGAAATGTACGGACAGAGGAGCCTTTCTCTTCTTTTGAATTGTATGACTCCATGATCCTTTTCTTTTTGAATCAAATTCGTATCTTAGGGATAATGATTCTTTTCAAATAATGAAATAATTATAAAACCTCAGGCCTATCCTATTTAATAATTTCAAACCTTAAAGTTAGTTTTTTATTGATTCATTCATTTATGAAATATTATTGAACACCTGGGCTTCCCTGGTGGCTCAGATGGTAAACAATTTGCCTGCAATGCAGGAGACCTGGGTTCGTGCCCCTGGGAAGGAAGGTCCCCTGGAGAAGGGAATGGCAGCCCACTCTACTATTCTTGCCTGGGAAATCCCATGGACAGAGGAACATGCTGGGCCAAAGTCCATAGGGTTGCAAAGAGTTGGACGTGACTGAGCAACTATCACTTTCCTTCTCACTTTGAACTTCTGCTATATACCACCTCTGGTGCTAGATTCTAAGAATAAAGTGATACAACAAAGGAAACATGATCTTTTGCAGTGGGCTGTAGTAGGTTGGCCTGGAAGATATTAATCACATTAGGATAGAAATGCATTTAATTTCTTATCAAATCACTTAATTCTGATAAGTGATGTCAAGTGCTTAGAAGAAAAAGGACAGGGTGCTCTAGAAATATACATCGGAAAACCTAATGTGGTCTGGTATGGGATGGGGAAGTAAGCTTGAGAAGTCTTCCCTGAGAATGATGTTAAAATTGATATATAAAAGGAACAATACAAGCAAAGACTCCTGACATGAATGAGAGCATTGCTGGCTTAGAAGGAAAGCAAGAGTGACATGAGATTAACTAAGAGAGAGAGAGGTAGGCCAGATTACATAAGACTTTGAGATTAGTCTATGTTTTTAGTCTCTATCCCAAGACCATTGGGAAACCATTGAAGGATTATGCCTTATTGCCACTGAATAAATATCTAGACCTTCTATCCCCCCTAACTACCCCACAAGATAGAAAAAGAAATATTCTCTTCGGTTGTACATTTTAAGTTGAACATGGTAGAGTATATATTTGGTCTTGAAGTATAATGCTATCTTCCTGTAAGTGAATAATGACTTAGGACTAAAAAAGGAAATAAATCACAATATTCACTGTTTGTTAGAGCAAGGCTTGATAAATGTTACTACAGAATTGCTCTGTGGTGGCTATAGAATATGAGCATTCTAAACTAAATTCTGTTGCAATAAGTGCTTAACCCCACATCCCATTCCTTGAAAAATTTGATTCTCCTTGAAGTTCCAATAGAGTAGTTAATTAAATTCTGAAAGGGTTAAGTGTGGAGAATCTGTCATCTGCAGCTGCTTGGTCATCTCATTACTCTTTCCTGACAACTTATTTTCTGTTTATCTAATATATCTTCAAATAATGCTTTCCTAATTTATGTCCTCTTAAACTTCTTTTTAAAAATTAGTTATGGCTGTGCTGGGTCTTTGTCAAGTCATTTCCTAGTTTTTCAGTCCATTTTTCTTTCACATATTAGGCTTTGTTTTTAGAAATACTTCCTAATTTCATCGAAGATTGAGTTTATTTTTCCAGTTCTCAGACTTCTAAAAATTACTCATTTTAGCAATGATTTACTTATTTGAAGATTAAATGAACACCAACTCTTTGCCAACTAAGAGAGCATGTGTGCATGCTCAGTAGTCATGTCTGACTCTTTGTGACCCTATGGACTTTAGCCCACCAGGCTACTGTGTTCATAGGATTCTCCAAGCGAGAATACTGGAGTGGGTTGCCATGTCCTCCTCCAGGGGATCCTTCTGGCCCTGGATTGAACTCGTGTCTGCCTGTCTCTCCTGCTTTGTAGATGGATTCTTTACCACTTGAGAAGGCAACCAAAAGAGCACACACATGCAAAGAGTAAAAATCTCTTTCAACACTTACTGTATTACCTAAGCCTCACATTGAATAAAGTTTCTAGTTTTATTTAAAGGGAGTTAGACTCTAAGGCCAGGGGAAAGGTATTACCAGTCAGGTGGGTCAGGCATCTGGAACTCCAGGGGTGCTGTTGCATAAAATGAGATATGCAATGGGAAGGTGGCTAAAAGAAGATGAAAAACAAAGACTTCTGTCTTAGTCCAAATGTTCAAAGATAATCCAAGAACATAGATCTTCAGGAACTGGAGTCTGAGATTTATTGTGGCTTTGGTTCTTTATTCCATAATAGGAACTTTAATACCAGCTGTTTTTACAGTGTTGCTTCAACATGAGCATCTCCATACTCCCGAACTATTCTTTCTATCCTTAAAATCCCTAATCTGAGTGTATGAGACCTATCCTCCTCAGCACATATTTACTAGTGCAAAAGACAGACCATACAGAGGGTCTGAATTGCAATTTCTGTTAGGAGTTCAGGGGTAGAAATCAAAGGGGACCATACATCAAGGCGTACCAAGAAATCTGGGTCTAGATAAGAATGAAAGAAACAGGCAAATTATCTGGTTTATTTTATTTTATTTTGGCTGTACTTACGTGACATATGGGATCTTAGTTCCTTGACCAAGAAAGGATGGGGTCCTGCCTTTAGTTTCACACAAATTGAATTGGAAATTTTAGAGGACAGCAGGATTTATAATTATTTGTGTTTATCCTGGAAGTTGGAAGAAAGGTATTGTGATGGGCAGAGGAAAGAGAATATTCCAGAAGGGTGATTCTCAATCCTGTCCAGACCAATCAACTATTTTGTAATCCTTATTTACTATCCTGAAATTAAATTTATAGATTGCAGAACCTTCATACACACATTTTAAAGTTATTATAACTATAATATAAAGTAGCAATTAAAAGGAGACAATTTATATTTAAATGATAGATGTTTCCACATGTAAATACTTGGGCAAATAACTGTAGAAGATTCAGTATTCAAATGTTTGCATCTATCTGCAGAATAACCAGACAAGGGGGTAGCTTTAGTAGGAAGAAAAAATATGTGGATTATGTTGGTTACTTAAGTGCAATGAGTGTAATTGTCAAGGTTGGCATAATTTTTTTGAAAATGCAGAACAACTCTTGAACAAGTTGCAAAGGAAAAACATATTTTTTTCTCAACTAATATGTTAGTTTCATTCTTGTAAAATTTGGTACATATGCAAAGTGTACAATAATATACTGTTTACACATAAAATAGACTTATGTTCTTAATTGTAAATGGGTTTTACATCTTCATAAATATCTGTGAAAATTTGAGAAAGTAAGGAAAACCATATATTTTATTTTTTAATTTTTTATTTTTTTAATTTTATTTTATTTTTAAACTTTACAATATTGTATTAGTTTTGCCAAATATCGAAATGAATCTGCCACAGATATACATGTGTTCCCCATCCTGAACCCTCCTCCCTCCTCCCTCCCCAATCCCTCTGGGTCGTCCCAGTGCACCAGCCCTAAACATCCAGTATCGTGCATCGAACCTGGACTGGCAACTCATTTCATACATGGTATTATACATGTTTCAATGCCATTCTCCCAAATCTTCCCACCCTCTCCCTCT
>NW_011494895.1:206063-206241 GCF_000754665.1 Bison bison bison | reverse complement strand
TATTCTTTTTAATGGCTGAGTAATACTCCATTGTGTATATGTACCATGGCTTTCTTATCCATTCATCTGATGATGGACATCTAGGTTGCTTCCATGTCCTGGCTATTAGAAACAGTGCTGCGATAAACATTGGGGTACACGTGTCTCTTTCCCTTCTGGTTTCCTCAGTGTGTATGCC
>NW_011494895.1:172565-205639 GCF_000754665.1 Bison bison bison | reverse complement strand
CAGATTGCCAGGCCTCCCTGTCCCTCACCATCTCCTGAAGTTTGCCCAAGTTCATGTCCATTGCATTGGTGATGCCATCTAGTCATCTCATCCTCTGATGCCCTCTTCTCTTTCTTCCCTCAATCTCTCCTAGCATCAGGGACCTTTCCAATGAGTCAGCTGTTCACGTCAAATGACCAAATACTGGAGCTTCAGCTTCAGCATCAGTCCTTCTAAGGATCTAAAGAGAGACCTTTAAACATCCCCTAAATGGGATGTTGCACTTTCTTTCTTGCACAAGCTTAATTTTTATCTTTTTTTTCTCTTCCATATAATGTTTCTCACTCTTTACCTTTCATCTAGATGAAGTGTACAGACATAGAATTATTGGCTTAAAGAGTGCTAAAGCTGGAAGAGTCTTTAGAGATTTCCTTCATTTTAGAGCCAAAGAGGGTAAATTTACAAACTGCATAGTATGTCCCACTCGTGGTGCAAAATTTCCAGTGGAAAGTAGAAAAAGTTGATATTTTACCTGACAGATACATGATATTTTTAACCATATGTACCAAACACATGGCTTCCCAAAGGGCACTAGTGGTAAAGAACCCACCTGCCAGTGCAAGAGACATAGGAAACACAGGTCTCTAGGTCAGGAAGATCCCCTGGAAGAGGGCATGGCAACCCACTCCAGTATTCTTGCCTGGAGAATTCCGTGGACAGAGGAGTCTGATGGGCTACAGTCCATTTGGTCCTAAAGAGTCAGACATAACTGAAGCAACTTAGCACATGCACACACACATACCAAGTACATAGTTTAACAATAAAAAAATCACAAACTTTTAATTATTATAGAAACACACACATTATAAAAGCACATAAAACTTACAGAACTTGGCTGTAACTCCACCAATGCTGGGCCTTCAGTTCAGGAATCTGTAGCCAGTTGGTATCTCGAAACTTGTCTGCATATAGGTCTATGCCTACCCAACTCTAACAGAACTTGACGTCTCTTAGCATGCTTCTTCTTTCTAACACTTGTTTATTACATATTTTATCCATTTTGGTTATAACTTTTTTCGGTTGGGTTGATGCTGTTTGTAAATTTTATTTTAAAAAAATCAAATTTATTTGCCCTCTGGCCATTTCAGGGCATAGTGATGGTGGTGGTACTCAGTCATATCTGACTGCAACCCCATGGGCTGCAGCCTGCCAGGCTCCTCTGTCCATGGGATTTCCCAGGCAAGAATACTGGAGTGGGTTTCCATTTCCTCCTCCAGGGGATTTTCCCAACCCAGGAATCGAACCCACATCTCTTGCATCTCTTGCATTGGCAGGCAGATTCTTTACCACTGTCCCCCTGGGTATCCCTTTATAGGGCATTACTACTCCAAAACTTCTGTTGACTTAGTTTCTTCACTTCTGTCTTTCACATCATGATCTCTTTCCTCACCTGGCCCATGATCCTTGCAAGTGATCATACAATGTATAAACAGAGTCCCCAAATTAGGAGACACGACTTCACTTTCACTTTTCACTTTCATGCATTGGAGAAGGAAATGGCAACCCACTCCAGTGTTCTTGCCTGGAGAATCCCAGGGACAGGGGAGCCTGGTGGACTGCCGTCTATGGGGTCGCACAGAGTCGGACACGACTGAAGCAACTTAGCAGCAGCAGCAGCAGCAGCAATGTATTTTCATGTACAATAGGGTTTTAGAATTAGGAAGAGCAGCCTATAACTTCCTCATTCATAGTATGTACACATGGATATATGTACATATATATGCATATGTATGCATGTATGTGTATATCCACACATGCATATATACCTATGGATGCATGTATTATATATTTAAAGTAGCTCAGCAGTAAAGAATTGACCTGCCAATGCAAGTGACCTGGGTTCAATCCTCGGAAGGCTACAGTCCAAGGGGTTGCAAAAGAGTCAGACAGGGCATAGCAACTAAATAACAACAATAAACACTCATGTATTCATTCATCTATATGGTTGGTAATAGACTTTCTGTTGAAGTTCTTGTTTCTAAGCTACTATGTATTTAGAAATATTATGCATTTAAAATTCCTACTATGTATTTGAGAGAAAGACAAACTGATGTGCAAGGATACACAGTAGAAAATCAGATTATAATCTCAGTTCTGCCACTAACTGATTATCCAGTGCTGCTTCAAACAGTAAGAATTTCAAGGGAGTTTCTGGTCATACTGTTGGATTATCCAGTATGCCTCTGAGGATCTTTGCACTAGAATGAATTTGTACAGAAATTTTCTTTAACCAGAGATTTCCTTCCAACATATATATGAAGCCAAATGGCCAAGCCCTGTGGAGGAAGAGCTGTCCTCTCTCACTTCTACATTAGGAAAGAAATTTCTACATGGACTAAGATACTCCCATTCAAATGCTTGTAATTTACAGAGGAAACATATTATGTTTATAGTAGTAGTGTTAGTTGCTCAGTTGTGTTTGACTCTGTGACCCCATGGACTCTAGCCCCCCAGGCTCTTCTGTCCATGGAATTCTCAAGGCAGGAATACTGGAGTAGGTTGCCATTTCCTCTTCCAGGAGACCTTCCAGACCCAGGGATTGAACCTGGGTCTTCGGCATTTCAGGCAGATTCTTTACAGTGTGAGCCACCAGGAAAGCCCCTATTATGTCTGCCGGTAAGGTCAGTTTTAGTTGCTCAGTCATGTGCAACTCTTTGTGACCCCATGGACTGTAGCCTACCAGTCTCCTCTGTCCATGGAATTCTCCAGGCAAGAATACTAGACTGAGTAGACATTCCACTGGGTAGTCATTCCCTTCTCCAGGGGATCTTCCTGACCCGGGGATCAAACACATGTCTCCACACTGCAGGCAGACTCCTTACCCTCTGAACCATCAGGGAAGCCCACATTGTGTCTGTGCATGTGTGCCAAGTCTCTGTGCGAGCCTATGGACCATAGCCCACCAGGCTCCTCTGTCCATGGGATTCTCCAAGCAAGAATACTGGAGTGGGTTGCCATGTCTTCCTCCAGGGCATCTTCCCAACCCAGGGATTCAACCTTTGTCTCTTATATCTCCTGCATTGGCAGGCATTTCTCCATACTCCCTACCACTATTGCTGCCTGGGAAGCCCCATATTTTGTCTATAGTGTATTTTTATTTCAGTTGTAAAACAAATCTGGGATCTATATATTTTCTCTCCTTTTTTTCTCCCCTCATTGCTTACTTTCCCTAACTTTGGTTACTTTGGACATATTTTAATGGATGTTCTCATAGTAATACGGAAAGTTGGGATATTCATGTCATTTCACTATCTGACATTCAGGAATGATTCATCAGTATGTCAAAACAGCATCGCGAGAAATAAAAACACAGCCTATGCAATCTGGTAGCCCCAACATACAGACCACATCCTAACCACTACCCAGAAAAAGCCATAAAGTATTTTGCTTAGGAATTTTTCTTTTTTTTTTTTTTCATTCAGGCAGTGTGCCCTTAATGATATCTCATTGATTTTGTAATGTTTAATTTAAAAGGGCAGTCAGGCTAGTACATAATCTTGTGTCGAGTAAAGACAGGGTTATTTATATGGCAAAGCACCAGATGAAATGTAAAATTTCCAATTGACTAACGAGTACATAATTCAAACCAAATCACATCAGGAGAGACTGCGTAGACTCCAGCATAAAAGCATCCCCAGGGACTGTGGCATGGATCTCTTTGCATTGGAATCAAACCTACACAAATTGCACAGAGTTCTCAGGGTTTGGACTTTCAGTATGAAACTCACCTTCTGTGAAAATTCATCCCTGCCTCCTGACCATAAGGTATACTCTTTCCGTGTTTTCTGGAGCCCTAACAGTCATTTCTTCGAATTTTAAAGGGGCAAAAATAAAGCCTTTATCATAGGGTTATTCTGAGTATTAATGAAACAGGTATCCAGTGTGCTTAGCATACTGCCTGGCACAACCCAACATTTAATAGATGGCTGTCATTCTTTTTCTTCTCCTTTATTCCTTACACAGATAATTACTGAGTGTCTCCTTACTGCTGGGTGTTGGGTGTCAGGCAAATGACATTGATTACAATAGACAAATTCCATGCTCTAGGTGGGAAAGGATGGGTCTATAAATGAAATAAGTAAGTGAAAATACATATATCAGGTCCTGAAAATGCTATGACAACGAAAAACTATCAGACTAAAATAAAGGAATCAGGCAGTGGTGGGAGGGATGTTTTTATAGGGTGGTCAGAAATGTATTCTCAATGACAGTGACAGTTAAGCAAAACCTGAGGCATAGGAAGGAGGAAGCTCCCTACATGTCCAGGGAAGAGCAGTCCAGGTGGGCAGGAATGAAGATACAAATGCCCTGAAGCTGGAGAGTGCCTTCTTGCTTGGAGTTCAACTCAAAGTTTTATCCAAGTCAAAGGGAAAAAGTAGGAGAAGAAAAAGGAAAGAAAGGATTCTTTTTTAAGGAGCACATTGATTCATAGGTAGCTATGGTATATTGGCTACTTTCTATACATGCTCACTTGATCCATAAGGGATGCTCATTTAATGTCTGTGAATGAATTTAAAAACAGCTATAATATGGAGACACTATTTGGGGAAAGATCCCCGGTAATAATTAATAAATCCTTCCTTCTCCTGGAAAAAAAAAAAAAGCTATATCAAGCACTGACTCTAGTCTAGATCTGGTTCTAAATCTATTTTATGGCATAGCATATAGAATTCTACAATAAACTAGAGATTGGTGATCCACAACCACATCATCCATGAAATGTTAAGATAAATTATTAAACAAAGAGATTGTGAATATTTATTAAATAGCAAACAGTCTAAATATGTGTTTACTTCCATGAATGCCAAATGCTTGTTTTAATTTTTGATGGCCACAGAAAAAAAAAAGTCTCAGAATTGCACAAGGTAATAAGATGTCATTGTGTACTTGCCAAAGACTCTCAGGGCACACTGTCCTCGCTGGCCCAAGCCTGGGCGTTCTTATCCAATGAAGAAGTTAAATTAGAGTTACTAAGAAAATAAGGAATTAGATTCCCCACAAATAAAGTGAATTTATCTACTTTTACTCTTAGCACTTCCCCTGCTTTCATAATTCGCAAAAAAAAAAAAAGAAAGAAAAAAAAGGTCATTTTTCAGGTCCCCGGAATCATCCCTATAATGTTCTTTCAAAATACTTCCTTTTTCTGTTCCCCTCAGGGGAATTCCCACATAACCAGCGCTTTGATTCTGTGGTTGTTCCTCACATTTTGCGTGAGCTGGCCTTTCTTCACCAGTCCCACAGCCATTAGTCAAGTCCAAGGTTGCTTCCATTTCACCTTGTAAATCATCATGTGTATAACCTCTAAAGGCAAACTGATTATAATTTATTAATAATCTATTCAATAAAAATATCAACTTCAAATTTTTATTGAATTGTATCTACAGTCTCTATTTGCTCTTTATTCTCTCAGCAAAGAGTGATAATTTTGTGCCGAGGTTCAGCAGAATTTACTAAGATAAACAATTGCACAAGACATTGTGTAAAGAACTTTGGTTCTAAACTAATAACTTAGAGCTGAAGGCAAGTTGAGTAGGCAAAATGAGAGACTAAGCAGAAAAAGTATTAATATTTGGTGTTGGGTTTAGTCACTATGTCATGTCTGACTCTTTGCAACCCCATGGACTATAGCCAGCCAGGCTCCTACGTCCATGGGATGTCCCAAGATAGAATACTGGAGTGGGTTGCCATTTCCTTCTCTAGGGTATCTTCCTGACCCAGGGATAAACCTGGGTCTCTTGCATTATAGGTGGATTCTTTATCGACTGAGCCACCAGGGAAGCCCTTATTAATACTTAGGACAGGTTTTGAAAGTTCTGATATCAGGTGAGATTGTCTAGTTTCATAACCACACAATTATTAGACAACTTTTACATGGCTCACAATTTACTTGCTCCTGCTTTGATAGGTTCCTCATGGCAATTCAGAGGCTCTTGTCTCAAAATTTACATTTTTGCTTACCCCACTACTTGTCACCATACAAGACTCATCTTCTGTGTTTAGTCAATAGATCGTTTATAGCTCTGTCACTAATTAAGTCTGGTGGTAAGTCACTGCAGTCATGTCCTACTCTTTGCGATCCCATGGAGTGTAGTCCACCAGGCTCCTCTGTCCTGGAGATTCTCCAGGCAAGAATATTGGAGTGGGTTGACATGTCCTCCTCCAGGGAATCTCCCAACCCAGGGATCGAACCCATGTCTCTTATGACTCCTGCATTGCAGGCAGAGTCTTTATCACCGGAGCCACCAGGGAAGCCCAATGAAGTCTATAACTTTGAGCAAAAATTGTAAACTCTTGAACCCTTATTGGATTAGATCTTCTCTAAGCTCCCATTTGACTCCGAAAGTCTATGGTCACATGTTAAGAGTAGAATCAGGAAATTCCCCAGAGGGTGTTAAGAATGTGTTCTCTTAAAGATTGTTCATAAAAACAAATATTAAATATCCATCAATAGAAGATTGGCTAAATAAATTATGGCATATTATTAAGATGGATGAGGCATGTTATTTTTAGTGACTCTGCAGTGAACTGCTATTCGTTACTGGATATAAAAACAGTTTATAAATCATGTATAGCATGGCCTCGTTTGTGGGAGGGTACAAACCGCAGTGCACACATCAATCATCTCTGGGAGGAAGACCTTCAGAGAAATTCTATTTTCTCTCTTCATCGTTTGATGATGTTTGCAATGTCCCTGGATTGTTTTTGGATTCAGATAAAAAAGCGATCTAAGTGTTGGAGAAAGTAAAATTGACTACATTAGATTATCAAAGTAAACATAAAATCTAACCCTGTGATTATGTAAATTAATGTGCCACCCCTCTAGATATTTCAGAGCTTCCTCGACTTATCTTTCCTTGGAACAAAAATCTCATTTCATTCAAATATTAGAGCACTCTAAATGGTGAGAGAGAGAAGCAAATGTTTAAGTCTGCTATCACGGTGATAGCTTTCTTGTCTGAAGTTTTAAAACATTGCAATCATTATCCAAGGCAATGGAGTAAGTCGATGCAGAAAAATCTGAATCTCAGTATACTTATCACTCACTTCTTTTTATTTATTGGTCATAATAGGCAATTAGCCCATTAAGATTTCCATTCAATTTCTCATGTGAAGATGTGAGCTGCTTTATTTCTTCCCTCTGCCTTATTAAGTAGAAACTGCAAGAAAACTCAGAATCATAGTACCTTAATTCAATCAGCAGAGTCCTTTGCGGTTTCAAAGAGAAATATAGTTTAGCTGTTCAGTCCCCACAGCCTGAAAATTCTATATTCCCAATTTAGGGTGTCAAAAAACTATGGCTAATTATTCTCATAGCAACGATAATCACACTAATTATGATTCTTAAAAGAACTGAAGAACAAAAGTACAGATAAAACTCACAAAGACAAGTTAGGAAGAAAAAGAGAACGCTTTCAAGTGTTATGAATCTAAATCTACATAGACTTTTCCTTTTGGAAAGAATAACAATTAAAAAGGTATGAAAGGATCAAATTATTCCTATTCAATCTGTTGAAGGTGGGTGAGACAGCATTTGTATTATCGCAGTTATTCCCACACATGGGGACCACTGCCAGCTTCCTGTTTGTAGCTGTCAAACTCCATCTTTTTCCCACTCCAAAATGTATATATATAAAAAAAATGATCAGCAGGAACTTGAAGGAAATGAAAATTATAAAAGTAAATATATGGCTTATGTGAGAGAGTTTATCTTTAGGAAGCTCTATGGAAGGTCGTAAAATTTACAGCTTTTATAACAATGAGTCTTAGGTTAATGCTTTATTAGAAAGAAACACACATTTCCTTCTATTTTATTTCAAAACTCAAGGAAGTCTTGTATTTTGCTGTATTAGTAATAGTAACAAGGAAAATCATCTAGATTATTCTTTTTGTCTGTTGCTCAAATATTTGATAGATCAGTAAGTGACAATTTTTTACTTCAAAATTATTCTACATATTTCATGTCAATTTTTATGATCAAGACAGAAAGTGTTAGCCATTCAGTTGTGTCCAACTCTTTGTGATCCCATGGACTGTAGCCTGCCAGGCTCCTCTGTCCATGAATTCTCCAGGCAAGAATACAGGAGTGGGTAGCCATTCCCTTCTCCAGGGGATCTTCCTGATCCAGGGACTGAACCCAGGTCTCCTGCATTGCAGGCAGATTCTTTACCATCTGAGCCACCAGGAGAGCTAAAACAGAGATCATAACACAGTGGAGTATAATTTAAAATCTATTAAGTCTGTAAAAAGATTCAAATGTAACAAGTACAGTCCTAGAATCTAAATCGTGGGTACATCATGGAAAATATGAAATCTATAAGCTTGTTGTGCTCTCAGTTTCCATAGGAAGATAATTTTCTCAAATTAATTGCAAAATCTGCTATACTAGAGTGGATATAATTAGAGTGGATAGGTATGTAAAAAGCAGTCAAAGTTTATATCCCTTTGCTTGGTTTAAATTTCTACAACAAAGTACCATAGATTGGATGGCTTATAAACAAGCTTGATTTCTCCTTACTCTCAAGGGTGGAAGTATAAGGTAAAGGAACCAGCAAGCTGGGGTTCTGATGAGAGCTCTCTTCTGGTCCCAGACTGCTGGCTTCTCAATGTAGTCTCACTATGGGAGAAAAAAGCTGGCTCTCTGGCCTTTTCTATCAGGGGGCTAGTCCCTTTCAGCAGGGCTCCAACTCTCGTGATCTAATCACAGTCATGAGGGGCTACAATGGCAGGCTACAGTCCATAGGATTGCAAAGAATTGGAGACGACTGAAGTGTCTTAGCAAAGCACAGGGACTGCGTGTCTGTGCTACCCTAATATCATCACACTGGAGGTTAAGCTTCCAGCGTATGAACTGGGGGAGGGAAACATACACAGTCTGTGTGCTGTGCTAAGTCGCTTCAGTCGTGTCTGACTCTTTGCAACCCCATGGACTATGCCCACCAGGCTCCTCTGTCCATGGGGTTCTCCAGGCAAGAATACTGCAGTGGGTGGCCATGCCCTTCTCCAGGGCATCTTCTTGACCCAGGGTTCGAGCCCACATCTATTAAGTCTCCTGCATCGGCTGATGAGTTCTTTACCACTAGTGCCACCTGGGAAAGAGGAAGTGTTGGTGGCTCAGTCGTGTCCAATTCTTTGCGACCCCTTGGGCTGTAGCCCATCAGGATCCTCTGTCCATGGGATTGTCCAAGCAAGAATACTGGAGTGGGTAGCCATTCCCTTCTCCAGGGGATCTTCCTGACCCAGGGATCGAGCCCAACTTTCCTGAATTGCAGGCAGACTCTTCATTGTCTAAGCTACCAGGGAAGTCCATAACAGTCCATAACACCCTCCAATTCACTCTTTGGAATGAGGTAAGTTATCAGTGAGTGAATGAAAGAATGAATGAATGAGTCAGGACTTGTTGCCTCTAACGAGAGCATACCTCATGGTTGCTGTGAACACAGATGGAAATGGCCATGTCCAGCATCCTTGTTAAGGGTCCCTATAAAAGAACTAAGTGTTGATTTAAGCGGAAATCAGGCTGTTTCTCTGCTTTTTATACTGTGATGATTTCATCCCATTTTCTATTAATGCTCTAGGTGCTTCTGAAAATAATGCCATGGGACTGTGCTGCCATATGGCTGAGAAGCAGGCCTTTCTGAAAAGTGTCACCCAAAGGAGTTAGCAGAGGACTCTGAGCTGTGAGCACATCCCTTTTTCTCTTTCTGCCTGCTTCACTCCCCCACATCCCCACCCTCTTTCCACTCCCCCCTGCAAATGTTCTGTAGCTGTCAGGTTTCTTTTATAGAAATAAGTGAAATTATAATGAGACAAGAGTTAGACGTGCTGGAGATGAAAAGAAAGACTTTAAGGAAATAAGAAAAGGAAATGGCTCTTTCTCTTTGAAAGCCCTAAAGAGGAGGAAGGAGGTAGATGAAGGGGTTACTCTGCTCAGGAAGATCTCTCCTTGCACATTTGACTTTCAAAAATGCCTCTGATCTTTGCCCAGAGAGCTGGTACAGAATTCAACTGGATGCAAACAAAGCTTCACTGTGGGGGCTGAAACAAGTCCAGACCCGAGATTTCTTTCCTTTCAGCCTGAATGGCTGTGGCCTTGAGTTGCCAGTCACGATTCCTGACCTCGTCAAGTTTTTCCATTCAGAACAGAGACTGCAGTTGTATCGGAAAAATAAGTCTTAAAAGTCTTAAGACCTAATGTACAGCATGATGACTATAGTGAATCATACTGTTTTCTATACTGGAAATTGTCTAAAAGAGTAGATTTCAGATGTTCTCACCAGAAAAATATACAAAAGGTAAACATGTGAGGAAACATATTTGTTAATGAACTTGACTATAATCATCTCTGTATCACATGTATATAGAAACATTATGTTGTGATCCCTAGATACATACAATTCTTATTTTTAAAATATTTAAATTAAAAAAAAGAGAGAGAACAGATACCTTCCCACTTCCTGATTTTTATAACATAGCCAGTTGGTTTGTTGTATTCAACAGGATATTCTGGTCTGCTCGTTTCCACACCCATAGAAACTGATTCAAAGCTTTAAAAAAATTAGAGATAATAATTATAAAAGAAAGAATTTGTGTAGTGTCATACATTTTACAAAATGCAGTCATCTATATATCCTTTGGTTTGGGAGGGTTTCCTTTTCCCTCAACAACCTTACAAACTTTGTGTTGTTATTATCATTTTACAGATGACAAAATGGTCAAAGTCGCATAGTTAGGAAGTGGTAGCTGACATTGCTGCTGCTGCTGAGCCGCTTCAGTCGTGTCCAAAGTGGTAGAGTCAGGTCTAAAAACTTGGCCACCTTCCAATTAAGAATATCCCATTTTACTGGTGATGACGTTTAGGTTCCAGAATGTTCAGTGATTTGCACAAGACCTCTGCCTAAAATTAGAGGCAGAGCATGCACTGGAATCCTGGCTTCCTTATCCCAAACAGACAGCCATGCCTCTCTGTGTCCTGGTTGAGGGACTGTTCTGCTGTGAATATGCATGCTGTTTACCAAGATAAGGGAGGCTTGGAGGAGAAGATTACAAGCTTAATTTTTAATATGATGAGGCTGACCTCTCTGAGGTAGAGTTAAATGGAATTCTATCAGGTCTATGGAACTGGTGTTCATGGGAGATACTTGGACAGGAGATACAGACTTGTATTCATGAGTCAGAAACTGAGTCCAGAGGAATAGATAAAAATACCCAAGGGGAGTGCGTTGAGTTTGAAGAGAAATAGATTTCTAATTTGGCGGTAGGGAATGACCGCATTTAAGGTCCAGGTAGGAGATCATGTCTTTGAATAAGGAAGAGAAGAAGTAACTAAGTACCTGGGTAAATTAGAGGACAGTTTTTATTAAAATTATGAATTTTTTTTTAATTCTAAAAATTAAGTTTTTGTAGCTTGAAAGTGAAGTGAAAGTGTTAGTTGCTCAGTTGTGTCTGACTTTTTGGGACTCCATGGACTGTAGCCCATCGGGCTCCTCTGTCCATGGAATATTCTCCAGGCAAGAATACTGGAGTGGGTTACCATTCCCTTCTCCAGGGGATCTTCCCAGATCCAGGGGTCAAACCCAGGTCTCCCGCACTGCAGGCAGACTCTTTACCACCTGAGTCAGTAGGGAAGCCTCATTTTTTTTTTTTTAGTTGCTCAGATGGTAATGAATCTGTCTGCAATGCAGGAGACACAGGAGACGCGGTTTTGATCCCTGAGTTGGGAAGATCCTCTGAAAAAGGAAATGGCAACCCATTCCAGTATTCTCGCCCAGGAAATCCCATGGACAGAGGAGCCTGGTGGACTACAGGCCATGGGGTTGCAAGACTCAACATGACTTAGCGACTACACTATCATTTTGTAGCATATTTGTCAGCAAAGCCTGACGTGACTTCGGACTGCATACTAAATTCCAGAGCATCTCTTGATTTATAATGAAGAGACATATCTGGAAAACCACCTAGGATTGGAATAAAGACTTGATTAAATGAACCATAATTCTATGTCTTCTGAACTTACTCATGTTATATATCGATGAGACTAGAGTCATATGGGTAGTGATGGTTTTAGCCACCTGTCTCTATCAATACCTGGGTAAGGACAGGCTCTTAGCAGTTCCTGCAGCAACAGGTATTGTTGTGAGCTTGTCTGTCTTTTCTTATCAGAGCTCTCTGCTGAAGGGATCAAAAAGCCATTGTTGGCAGGAGCTCTTCCAACGCTAAACAAAGGAACTAAGGAAATAAGCATGATAAGCATTTGAGATACCCCTGACCCTATTGTGAAGCTGACTTAAGCCCAAATATTACTTATCCCAAATGTCTCCCTTGAGTCTTACTGGTCCCTAGATCATAGTAATAGTAGTAAGCTGGATCCCCAGAAATTAGTATTAGCTCAGAGACACTAAAAGTTCTGGCTGGATATTTCCTTTATTCCAGTGTTCATTTATTCCATGTGTTATGGTTTGATAGAACTCTTCCTGAAAGTTGCCAGCACCCTCTTTTATTCTAAGTTTGTGAATGGATTCACATCAGAGAATTAAGACAGGGCTTGTGACTTTAATGGGGTCTTTTAAACCAGGGCTGTCTTTGGTCAACCTGGAATTTTCTCATTGTATACATCTTGGAGAAATTATACATGTGTCTGATCCTATAGACATGTTTGTGGAAACATGAAGTCACAGGTGGGGAGATGCTGGGCTGCTGTCTGTCAGGGTCACCACCTATCCCTCGCCTCTGCTGGTTTAGTGTTATTTTTTGGTTCCACCACCCCAGGATCTTGCTGTTTCCTTTGCAAGTCAGAGATGCCATTCCACTAGCAAAGTCTCCCACACAACAGCAACTACCAGCCTCCAAATACAGCTGTGAAATTCTTGCCCAAGAGCCACCTCACTACCTTCATTCGCCACAGTCTTTCTCAAGATTTTGGGATGGTTCTGTCTTTTAGGTCCTCCCAGGGGCCATAGATTGAACTCAAGTGGTTGGGGGAATGGGCAAAGATAAAGCAATTCTAGTGATCCTTTCTCTGTGGATGTTTGGATCATTTCTTCTATTATTCCAAAAGGTTTCTGGCATATTGTCTCCTTGGAGACGCTCTTAAAGATAATGGAATTTGGGTCCACAAAATACAGATGATGTATGGTTTCAGTGGAGCTGGGTTCTGTGATGTTGGACTTGTGCTCTGAACATGAATATGTTAGTCGCTCAGTCGTGTCTGACTCTTTACGACCCCACGGACTGTAGTCTGCCAGGCTTCTCTATCCATGGGATTCTCCAGGCAAGAATACTGAAGTGGGTTGCCTTTCTCTTCTATAGGGGATCTTCCTGACCCAGGGATCAAACCTGGGTCTCCTGCATTGCAGGCAGATTCTTTACTCTCTGAGTCACCAGGGAAGCTCTGAATGTGGGCAGGTACTTTGATGAGGGTGTGTACAGACCTATGCTGAACTGGTCAGCTTCTTACAGTGGTACAGTTGGCTTTAAGCTGTCCTGGTTGGGGTAAGAGACTTTAAGTCAGCCACGGGGGTTTTGACCTCAGGGGCTGATTACACTTTGTGCTCCACAAGTAAGTGCCTGTTTCTGTATAAGAGGATACTGAAACAAAGACTCTTGGGCTTCTACAAAGCACAGGTCACATATCCGAGCCAAGAGGCAGATGATCTGAGTCAAGAAGGAGACAGGCTTTGGCCAGACATTGGGACCCACATAGCAAGGCCAGCCACATGGGTCTTTATGAAGTTTTACCATTCAGTATCAGGACCTCAGGATGAAGGCTGCCTCAGTTTATTGCCTTGGTTTTCCCTAGGAAGACATGATTAGAGCTAATAGGTATTGGTATCCAGAGTGGATCTTCTATGAATACCCAGTCGTCTATATGATGAACTTATTTTTCATAATAACCATGTAATAATCAGTATAATCATTGTTTTTGTTCTTCAGTTGTAAACAACAAAGGAAGAATAAATTTCTGTTTTAAAGATGTTATTGAAATTCAATAAAATATTTCATGTATGAACTAAAATTTAGACTTGACAAACAAAAATACTACATCTCATAGCTGGCATTCTGTTTCATTCTTGCAAAGGTTAAACACAAATACAAGCTTCAGTGTTTGCACAGACAGAACTAAATAAACCAAAATTAGTTTCTTTGCCTTTACAGTAACTGTGCCATCCTGCTTATGCAAATCTGCAGTTTAAATGTGGGAATATGTAATACCACAAGGGCATCTGGGGATACAAATTGCACCTGGAACAAACTTGAACAGTTCCCAACATTTACACACTTGCTTTTGAAACAAATGTATATAGATGAGTCTGTATATGTCAGGGGTTTACATGGGGCTGTAGCCATTTACATGGGGGTGTTCAGAATTATCTTCCAGGTAAAATAAGACATTTGTTAAAGGGTAGGTAAAAATGTGCAAATTTAATGCTTATGTATTATTCAAACTTAATGATAGCAATCATTTTGAACTTAGACTAACAAAAGATTTTATCAGAAAGGACTATTTTATCAATTATGTTGTTTAGAATCGCTGCTGCTGCTAAGTCACTTCAGTCGTGTCCAACTCTGTGCGACCCCATAGACAGCAGCCCACCAGGCTCCTCCGTCCCTGGCATTCTCCAGGCAAGAACACTGGAGTGGGTTGCCATTTCCTTCTCCAATGCATGAAAGTGAAAAGTGAAAGTGAAGTTGCTCAGTCGTATCCGACTATTAGCAACTCCGTGGACTGCAGCCTACCAGGCTCCTCCATCCATGGGATTTTCCAGGCAAGAGTATTGGAGTGGGGTGCTGGTAAATGTTAATAGTAAAAAGACCAATTTTAATATGTTTTATCATATTTATAATTTTATTTATTTATTTTTGGCTCAACTGGGTCTTCATTGGTGCATGCAGACTTTCTCTAGTTGTAGCTAGTGGGAACTACTCTCTAATTGCAGTACACAGGCTTCTCATTGAGATGACTTTTCTTTTTGCAGAATATGGGGCCTAGGCATGTGGGCTTTCAGTAGTGTTGGTGAATGGGCTTAGTTGCCCCATGGCATATGGAATCTTCCCAGACCAGGGATCAACTTGTGTTCCCTTCATTAGCAGGCGTATTCTTAACCACTGGACTGCCAGGGAAGTCTGTAAAGCATATTCTTGATGCTTCAGACCAGACTGACTGACCCCTCCACCCTGCTCTTGGTATGTCAGTGGTTAAGAGTTCCATGGTCGAGGAAACAAGGTTATTTATAAACCTTTTAAATATAAGGAATGAGAAATGATATTTGCTCTTTTCAAGCTCTGTGGCTTGATTGCAGGCATCATAGCGAACATGGGCAGAGTTGCCATTGTGAATGGTTAATTCCTGGCCTAGTGAGAAAGAGTAGACAGGGGATGTTGGTGAATATCTTCCCTGATCCAATGCTCCCATGATCATATGAATTCATTATTAGCAAGCACACTTGACTAAGAGACTAAAATTGTGGTCACCTACAGATTCCTAGTGGTAGGACAACTTTCTAGAGAGTTGATGTATTTGCCTCCATCTTTTCCTTCTGCTTCCTTTCCAGAGCTGTTCTTCAACTGGGCAGGGAACTGAGTGCTATATACTGCACATTTCAGCAGCAGTCACTGTTTCATCCAGGATTCATTTAAGTAACCGTGCAAAAATGTAGAAACAGCTCTGTCTACTCCAGTTAGCACACTTAGTAGAGGATCTCTGATCAACACATCTCTCTTGATAAATTCAGACTAATCCAAAAGGATGCTCTACCCTCTTTGCTTTAATCTGTTTCCACATCTATTCCCCAGGTTTTTACTGAAATTAAAAAAAAAAAAAAAGATTAAGTTTTACAACTTGGAGGATTTGTCAACTTTCACCTCCCAAGGTGAAGCGTGTAATTTTGTGCTCCTGAAGCTTGCCAGAATCTGATTCTAATCAGTAGTCTTGAAACTGATTGCTGATGTCAGGGTATGAAGAGAATTGCCATCTCTTTGTATGTGACCATGAATAAGGCTGTTTTTTGGTCTTTGGAAGGATAGCTAAGTCCCTCCAAGTAAGAGAAGGGAGGGTGCCCACTTCTCAAAGAGATTTAAGGAGGGTTTGGGTGCAGCCGAGTCAGAGGACTAGAGTACTTCAGGAAACTCTGAATGCTCTCGAATTACTCTGGCGGGAGTCATACACTTTTCTAGGAAATGTCCTAAAATTCTCATGAGAGACCTAGACTGTAAATATAAGCGCACAATCATGGGGTCCATTGGATTAGCCTTACTGGTGCAGCAAGAGAAAAGATCTCTCAGCCTTCATGAGAAAGCTAAAATGAGAGTTTCTTATAATATAGTCATAAAAGAAAAAAAATCTCTTTTAGTATAGTCACAAAATATCAGTCTATAACTTGTTTGGAAGATTTAAGAATTTCATATTGGCACTCCTTTTTCTTTAGCTTCCCAGCATTTTGTTAGAAATAGGCATCTATATCACAGTCCTTGAATTTAGCCATCTCTTCCTGGAAGGGTCTTCTCAAGTCCTCACAGCTTAGTCTTCAATGGCACTTCATAGCAGGTGACCATAGGTGAGAATTAGGTAAGCTTCTTCACCGCTGCTTTCCATGAAGTGCTGAGATCATATTCCCTAACACTAGTTGATTTTTATTGCCTTCAGCTCTAAGCAAGGCAGAAAACCAATTCCAGCTCGCTTCCCCCAACCATAATGGTCTGTTATGTGGATCCACTCCTGGAGCCAATTTCTGTATCAAGCTGAAAGGCTTTCAGTTGCAAACAACCAGACCAACTCTGAATGATTCAAGCAGAAAATAAAGGTTTTGAAAAGTTATTATCTTGTTCATAGACTTACAGGAGATGCTGGAGAAGTAAGCAGAGAAAACTGGAAAAATCAAAGGGACTTGAAAATAATGTTCAGATCCATTCTTTTCTCTTCTCGTTTTTGGCTGTGCTGGGCCCTGTTGCTGTGCACAGGCTTTCTCTAGTTGCAGGGAATGGGAGCTGCTCTCCAGTTGTGGTGCCTGGGCTTCTCACTGAAGTTCTTCTCACTGAGGTTCTCAACAGGAGCTTCTCTTGTTGCAGAGCACAGGCTCCAGGCACTTGGGCTTCAGTACTTGTGGGGTACTGGCTTAGCTGCTCCGTGGCCTGTGGAGTCTTCCCAGGCCAGGGATTAACCTGTGTCCCCTGCATTGGCAGGCAGATTCTTCACCCCTGGACCGGAAGAGAGGTCCTCAGATTCATTCTTGTGAGATGTTTCTGCTGCCTTCAATGAGTATGGGATATCAGACTTCACTCTGTCTCTCTGAGGTCCTACCTTAGACCTCAGTGGTCTCTGTTGGCACCCCTGCCACTGCTACATCTTGTTGTCATCCATCTCTAGCTCCAAATGCAAGGTCTGTCCTATTGGTCTGGCCTTATGCTTATGGCTTTCTGTCTCCACCTTATCTGGTGTTTGCTTAGAGAAGCTGAAAAACCAAGAGACGTGAGTTGTTAGTTCTATAGCATTACTCCCTCAGTGTCAGACTTTTTCCACCCCATGGACTGGCCCCTACCAGGCTCCTCTGTCCATGGGATTTCCAGGCAAGAATACTGGAGTGAATTGTCATTCCTTTTTTCAGGGGTCTTCCAGACCCAGGGATTGAACCCAGGACTCCTGCATTGCAGGCAGATTCTTTACCATCTGAGCCACCAGGGAAGCCCTGTTAGTTACTATAACAGGAGGAAACTTCTGCTTCCCGCCAGAGTGTGTAAGGTGAGGAATTCTCTAAACATTGGGAAGAGGGCTGCTGTAAACCAGCCAATGTTCACTATATCCCTGTGTTCTGCACCAACCACATCGGCCACTTTCTTCTTTCTGGGAAATCTCCAACCACCTTCTTTTTAATATCCTCCTGTTGGGGACTCTTCCCCAGATCTTCCTATTAACGAGTTTCTACTCATCATATATGTCCCATAAATGTCATTTCCTCAAAGTGACCTTCCTCAGCTACCCTATCTGAAGGAAGGTGGCTGGCCTCATCCTTTTGCATCAGTCACTCTTTACCCGATCGCTCAGATTTATTTTCTGCATCCCTTCTCACTATCTGAAATGGTCTCATGTAGATGTGTAAGTGCTTATTGTCTGTCCTTTCCATCTAGAATGTAAGTATTATGAACTCAAACATCTCAACTATGACCTTATCTGTTTTGATTATACCACTGAATCCCCAGCATCATGAATGGTGACTGTCACATATCAGAGTTCAGCTGGGATGCATGGAATAGATAAATTAGTCAAGATCCCAGTCTGATGTAGGCAAAGATGTCTATGGAATCCAAAGCCGGGACAGAGCTGGGACACAGGTACCTCCTGTAACTCTGGTGTGTACTATTAGTGGCTTTCATTTTCCCCAAAAGGGTGCTCAGCATGGGGCATCAGCTCCCAGGTTCAGTGTGAATCTAAATAATGCATGATTGTGAAAGACTTTGAAAATATAAAAGACCACATCAATTCTAAATCGTATTCTCGATGCATGTGGATTGTTCTGCAGGTACCACTTTCTGGTCAATCAAACCACACATTATATGTGATGTACTGATCCTACTGAGCAAATCACCATTTCAGCATATACTGATTTATGGCAATTTTTTGCTGAAATGATGAACTCTGCATGCTTCTATGGTGTGTGCCTTTGATAGGCACTGGGCAATGTCACAAATTTCAGTGTCTGGGGTTTTTTACCTTAGGGGATTCAACATATTTCCTGATGTCACTGAAATGGTTGGAAAACCATGAAAACATGGTTTTCCATGGTTTCATGGAAAAACATGAAAACATCCTAGAGGCAAGTCCCAGTGATTCTGGGACACCAGGCAAAATTTCCAAGCATATCCAGATAGGGCTGTCCTCACACTCTGTTTCTAAAATGACATAAAACACTGAGTGAAACAATTAGACCTTGGCTTTGGCATCTCAGTTCAACCAAAAGAAAAAATGAATTGTTCAGAGACCCAGGACTGAATCCATAAAATGAGACAATTTTCATTTCTTCCAGAACATAGATGTATGATCTTGGGAAGTCACTTTATCATTATCAGCCACAGAATGTTGGATAAAATTCTAAGTCCCATGATACTGATACTCCTGTTCTTTGAGTTCTAGGAATTCACCTCTACATACTCTGTGTGGTGATGGTAGAAACCTCTTCATGATGAAGAGGTGGAACTTGGCTCAATTTTGAAAAACATCATGTCTCAATCCTATTTTTTGGCATTCATTTTCCCCCATGTGAATTATAAATGTGATCTCTTTCTATGAGGTTTCCCCATCAGAGAAGTATTGTCTATTAACTAAAAACAGGGAAGCATCTGAGATTTCCATTCCACAACTGCCTTGGTCTGTTTCTAAGTAGCCAATGTTTTGAACTCAGGTGATGACTTTTGAAATCCTCTTCAGCTCACTGCCTCATTTAGCTTTGATGCAGAGGAGACTCACCGTTATCTCTAGAAATTCCTTCTTTTCTTGTTAGCTCTGCAGAGAATCATCTCCATTTTTATTACTTTGTTCTATCAGTGATTGCCGTGGAAGCCCCTGATGTCACTGTAAGAAGCTCCAGATCAGCTTTGGTTGATTAGCTTCCTGGAGGAGAGGGACCAGGGTTCAGTGAAAGCTTTGCTTTCAGGCAAAGGCAGCTGGGCTCAGCTGCCAACTTGATAAGGAACAGAGAACTGGGCACCATCCAAGCAGAAAACTCAGAGTCTCAAAAATTGCTAAGGCAGAGAAAGGCATAAGACACATGTGACTAGTTCTGAGCATATGTGCTCAAGCCAGAGAAGAAAAGTTAAGGGAAAGCCTGCTTTCTTGTGCCAATTAGAACTCCTTATATCACCCATTTGACAGGCAAACCTATATCCCTTGAAATTTCTAAAATACAACATGTCTCTCACATATGGCATAGGGTATTTTTATCCCCAAATCTGTATGATCTCAAATGGGAAATTATAAAGACAGAACCATAGCAATGTGTCTGGGGGAAAAATTGGCCACTCCAAGACCCTTGTATCTCTCCCACTCCATCCCCTGTCCACTCCACTGAGAGCTACAACTTGTGTTTCCCTTATATCTGCTCCTAATATGTATAATTATTTATTTTAAATTGTCAAATTCACTGAACATGCATCAAATGCCTATTTTAATAGAGTGCATCAAGGAAAGTAATGCTGCAGTAAATTTGCATGCAGCAAAGTTTTCAAAATTATGAGGCCCAGAGACACTGTAAATTTCTACCACATGCTGTTATTGCAAAAATAAAAACCTAAATGGACATGAAAAGATACATCATCCCTCCAGGCATGGACTCTTGATGAAGCTGTTCAACTCTAAGCTCAGGTCACTGCCAGCATTAGTATTCTATGATTATCTGTCTTCTCCACAAAACAAACCTCAATTTAAATGTCCTATTCAACTGGCTGCGGAAACACAAACAAAACTCAGGCATCTTGGTGTCCCCTCCAGTCTCCCAAGAGATTCTTCAAGGAGATACTGACTCACTTTGAAGAATGTGACACCTGGTGACTCTCAATACATTTAGGAAGGCCACACCCACCCCACCTTCTAGCAGTCCTGTGCTTTCTCATCTGCATTAAAAAAATAATTTTTTTTTTATTGGAGAATAGTTGATTTACAGTGTTGCATTAGTTTCAGGTATACAGCAAAGTGGATCGGTTATGCGTATACATATATCCACTTTTTAAAGATTCTTTTCCTTAGCGCCTCTTGATGAAGGTGAAAGAGGAGAGTGAAAAAGCTGCTTAAAACTCAACATGCAAAAAGCTAAGATCATGGCATCCAGTCCCATCATTTCATGGCAAATAGATGAGGAAACAATGGAAACAGTGACAGACTTTATTTTCTTGGGCTCCAAAATCACTGCAGATGGTGACTGCAGCCATGAAATTAAAAGACACTTGCTCCTTGGAAGAAAAGCTATGACAAACCTAGACACCATATTAAAAAGCAGAGACATTACTTTGCCAACAAAGATCAACTCACTGCAACTAGAGAGTAAGCCCTGCTAACCACAACTAGGGGAAAAGCCCACACAGCAACGAAGGCCCAGGACAGCCAAAACTATTTTTAAAAATAATAATAATCAAAAAGAAAAACAAGCTGCTTTCCAATGCAGGGACATGTATTGAATCTTTGGCTGGGAACTAAGATCCCACATGCTTACGGGCAACTAAGCCCACTCACCAAAACTGGAGAGATCCCACGTGCTGCACCTCAGACCCAATGCAACCAAATAAATAAATATTTAAAAAATGGAAACTGTCTCAAAGCTGTGGTGATAACTAAAGGAGTAAAATATCAAAGTGTTTAGAACTGTGCCTGGCCCATGATAAGCATTCTATATGTGTTTACTGTCATTATTATGTGATACATCAACTTTTTACTTCTAAATTAATACTTTATGTAACAATATAGATGATTCTGTCCATTGGTTCCACAACTCTGTGCACTTCATAGGAAAGATAAATTTACCCTTTTTTGAAAAACTTGATATTTCTAGCTGTTAGCTATGAAGTTAGAAAGAAGGAAAATTATATCAATATTCACATTTATTAAGTGATGACAACTGATCAGACAGGATCACCAGTTCAAAGAAATGGCTGAAGAAGCCATTCTGAGGTTTTGGCTCTTTAGAATTGTATATTTAGTTATGAACACATAATGTGAGTAGATACTTTTTAAAATCCATGCTAAAAGAGTTCTTTACTACTGGTTTCTTGAAACCATTAGTAAAGAGCTCTTTACTAATACTAGCTAATGGTTTCCCTTGTAGCTCAGGTGGTAAAGAATCCACTTGCAATGCAGGAGACCTGGTTCAATCCCTGGGTCAGGAAGATCCCCCAGAGAAGGGAATAGCTACCCACTCTGGTATTCTTGCCTGGAGAATTCCATGGATAGAGTAGCCTAGTGGGCTACAGTCCATGGAGTTGCAAAGAGTTGAACACATGACCAAGCATATAGGAGACAAATGACTTTAGCCTGGGGAAATCAGGAAGGGATTCACAGAGAAGGTGCTATTTTTGGATGGCCTTTGAAGGAAAAGTCAGATCGATCTAGAAGAAGAAAGAAGCAATGGTGTTCCAGGAAGAGGTTTGGTGACTTCTAGCTAGGTATCTTCTCATGACAAGTCTGTTCTCATCAGTTAATAATATTTCCTGAAAACTGGGTTTACCTGTGGGTGGGTGTTGAGCCAATAGACACAACCAAAAATTAGGAGAAGGAAAGATTTATTATTACTTGCAGCAAATAAAGAGGACACCAGGGATTTTCCCCCAAGGCATATCTCCTCAACAACAAAACTGGGCAAGATTTAAGCTAATGGTACATGAGTTGGGAAGATCCTCTGGAGAAGAAAATGGCAACCACTCCAATATTCTTGCCTGGAGGATTCTAGGACAGATGAGCCTGGTGGGCTATAGTCCATAGGGTTGAAAAGAGTCAACACAACTGAGCAAGTAACAAACATATACACATGCATATTCATGAAGGGGCTAGACCAGAGGAGAATTTAGCATAGAATTGGGACAAAGGTCAAGAGAGTCCAAGTCTTAGTTGATTGAAGTCAGGAGTATCAACATCATCATTGCATCCTCCACCTCATTGGGCTTTTGTTTCTGTAGGAATCAAAGATATATTATGATGTAAATCCTTTCAGAAGGAACTAGGACTCTGCTTTGAAAGTGAGTGTGGCTGCTCAGTCATGTCCAACTCTTTGCAACCCCGTGGACTGAAGCCTGCCAGGCTCCTCTGTCCATGGGATTTCCCAGTCAAGAATACTGGAGTGGGTTGCCGTGCCCTTCTCCAGGAGATCTTCCCAACCCAGGGATTGAACACGGGCCTCCTGCACTGCAGGCAGATTCTTTACCATCTGAGCCACCTCGGAAGCCCAGGACTCTGCTTTATCACTGCACTATTGTTTGACTGCCTTTTCTCTGTTCCTGCATTCCTTTGTTTCCTTAAGATCCTTCATTACCAGGACCTGTTCAAGGGCAAGCATTATAACCAGGCTTAGATCACAAAATGGCATATGTCAAAATGGGTTCTCTCCTGTCAAGAAAGCCATGGTTGGTCCTTTTTCTCCAGGGACCACCTGTCACATCTGCTTAATCCCTGTCATCCCTGGAAATGCTTTGGAGAGCCTGGGAATGCTGCCGTACTCTGCTCTCTTTACCGATGCTCTTACCATCTTATCTAGAGTAGTTTGTAGGAAAAAAAAAAAACTAGTATAGACTTGAATATCCTGTCAACATATCTGACTCACCTACAAGAGTCTGTGGAAGTCTCTTAGTTAGTTTAAAGTATTTTACTTCCTTGAAAACATCTCAAACTTGAATTCCTTTATTTAAGTCACTAACTGCAGCAGATATTATAGAATATCTAACTTAACTTGTGGGCTTCCCTGGTGGCTCAGTGGTAAAGAACCCTCCTGCCAATGCAGGAAACAGGGTTTGATCCTTGGGTTGGGAAGATCCCCTAGAGAAGGAAATGGCATCGCACTCCAGTTTTCTTGCCTGGGAAATCCCATAGACAGAGAAGCCTGGCTGGGTATAGTCCATGAGGTCACAGAGTCAGACATAATTTAGCGACTAAACAGTGGCAAAAACTTAACTCGGGTTCTCAGCTCTTCTCTAATACTTCCCATTTTGAAAGCTGTACATTTAAAAACCTCTACTCAGTCTTCCCATGGATCTCAAAAGCCCAAATAATACCATTTCAGCCAATGAGACATGGCTGAAGTCTACTGAGGAAGGTATAGCTGCAACTCCTAAAATCCCTCCCCACTTCTTTTGTCCCTAATGCAGATATTTTGCTGAACTTCAGTGCCCAACTTGTGCCTGGGAATGAAAGGTCAAGAGAATCACATAGACATTATATGTCAGCCTTAGTTAAGCTATTAAGTTAATGTCAGCAGTCACTTAACTTCATACTTCTTGTAATATGTGAAATAATCTGCCAGTTGTATGCTTCTGCTGCTGCTGCTGCTGCTGCTAAGTCACTTCAGTCGTAGCCAATTCTGTCTGACCCCACAGACTGCAGCCCACCAGGCTCCCCCATCCCTGGGATTCTCCAGGCAAGAACACTGGAGTGGGTTGCCATTTCCTTCTCCAATGCACGAAAGTGAAAAGTGAAAGTGAAGTCGCTCAGTCGTGTCCGACTTTTAGCCAGTTGTACAAACTTCTGTAAATTAGGTTTCTTGTTACTTGCAACTAACATGTTCCTAGCCAATGAACCAAAGCCGTATTCCAGACCTGGAACCATGGTGCCATCCTGGACTGCCTTCTCTTCACCAGAATGTGATCTCATTCTGGACCCTATAGTGCAACCCCTGTTGTTGTTGTTATTGTTCAGTCACCTAGTCATGTCCGACTCTGCAACCCCATGGATATACCAGGCCTCCCTGTCCCTCACCATCTGGAGTTTGCCCAAGTTCATGTTTATTGCATCAGTGATGCCATCCAGCCATCTCATCCTCTGATGCCCTCTTCTCTTTCTGCCCTCAATCTTTCCCAGCATCAAGGACTTTTCCAATGAGTCATCTGTTCACATCAGATGACCAAAATACTAGAGCTTCAGTTTCAGCATCAGTTTGTCCAGTGAATATTCAGGATAGATCTCTCTTAAGATTGACTGGTTTGATCTCCTTGCTGTCCGATGGACTTTCGGGAGTTTTCTCCAGCACCCCAGTTCCAAATTATCAATTGTCTGTCATTGTGCCTTCTTTATGGTCCAGCTCTCACAACCATACCTGTCCACTGGGAAGACCATAGCCTTGACAATATGGACCTTTGCTGGCAGAGTAACGTCTCTGCTTTTCAACAGACTGTCTAGGTTTGTCATTGTTTTCCTGCCAAGAAGCAATCATCTTCTGATTACATGGTTGCAGTCACTGTCCACAGTGATTTTGTAGCCAAAGAAGAGGAAATCTGTCACTACTTCCACCATTTCCCCTTCTATTTGCCACGCAGAAATGGGGCCAGATGCCATGATCTTAGCTTTTATAATATTTATTATTAAGCCGGCTCTTTCATTCTCCTCCCTCAACCTCATCTAGAGGCTCTTTAGTTCCTCTTTGCTTCCTGTCATTAGCGTGGTACCATCCACATATCTGAGGTTGTTAATATTTCTCCCACCTATCTTGATTCCAGCTTGTAACTCATCCAGCCTAGCATTTCTCATAATGTGCTCAGCATATAGGTTAAATAAACAGGAAAACAGCCGACAGCCCTGTTGTACTCCTTTCTCAATCTTGAACCAATCAGCTGTTCCATACAGGATTCTAACTGTTGCTTCTTGACCCACATACAGGTTTCTCAGGAGACAGGTAAGATGGTCAGGTATTCCCATCTCTCTAAGAGTTTTCTACAGTTTGTCATGATCCACACAGTCAGAGGCTTTAATGTAGTCAATGAAACAGAGATAGATGTTTTTCTGAAATCCTCTTGCTTTCTCTATAATCCAGCCAATGTTGGCAGTTTGACCTCTAGTCCTTCTTCCTTTTCTAAACTCAGCTTGGACATCTGGAAGTTCTTGGTTTGCATAATGCTGAAGCTTAGCTTGCAAAATTTTAAGCATGACCTTACTAGTATGAGAGATGAGTACGATTGTCCAATGATTAGCACATTCTTTGGTACTACCCTTCTTGGGAATTGGGATGTAGAGGTCTATAATTCTGGAATGAAATAAGAAATGCCTATTTCCTCTTCAAACTGTTTTTTTTTTGTTTTTAATTCACAACTTGTATACTTTTAATAGAATAGCCACCACACATATAAAGCAAAAGGTGATAAAAATACAAGGGGTAAAAGAAATCCATCATCATAGTGGGAGATTTTCCACTCACCAATTTTAGTAGTAAAACAGATCTTTTAAAAGTCAGTGGACAGATAGAATTTTTGAATAGTACAATTAAAGTTGATCAAATGAGTATGTTTACAATTAACTCCAAAATACACATTTTTATGTGCATATGAATAATCTATGAAAAACAATCACCCAATGGGTCAAAGCACACACATTTCAAAGTAACTGACAACATATAGAGCATACTATCTGTGCTATGCTGTGTTTAGTCACTCAGCTGTGTCCAGCTCTTTGCGACCCTATGGACTGTAGCCCCCAAGGCTCGTCTGTCCATGGGATTCTCCAGGCAAGAATATTGGAGTGAGTTGCCATGCCCTCCTCCAGGGGATCTTCCCAACCCAGGGATCCAACCCTGGTCTCCAGTATTGCAGGTGGATTCTTTACCATCTGAGCCACCAGGGAAGCCCAGATATTTATGTGTGTGTGTACTTAGTCACTCTTTGCAACTCCATGGACTGTAGCCTGCCAGGCTCCTCTGCCAATTGGGATTCTCCAAGCAAGAATACTAGAGTGGGTTGCTATGCCCTCCTCCAGGGATATCTTCCCAGTGGGAGATCAAACCCAGGTCTCCCATATTGCAGGCAGATTCTTTACCATCTGAGCCACCAGGGAAGCCCAAACACTTTGGGGCCCACACGACACAGCTAAGAGCATTGAGGGGGTGCCAAGACAAAAGGGGCAGGGACTGGCGGTGGCTTGCCTCCAACTGCCCACAGGCTCCCAAGATCCAACTAAGATCTTTTTAACTGAAGTAGCGTTTGGAGCTGGAGTTACAGCAGCTGGTGGCACCAGACTTGGCCTCTAATATATTCTTGATAAAGGATTTAAAGAATTCAGTCCAACTACAAGCCCTTTAAAGAGTCCTATATTGTTATTTTCCATCACTACCTCCCCTAGTCAGGAGTGGTTAATTTATACTCTTGCTGTCTTCCTTGGATGTGGTAGCTGACCACAGAATAAATGTTTTTGTTATCTATTTTTACTCAAAAAAGAGGAGTAAAAAAAGGAGTAGAAAAATTCATAAAAATTAAAGTGAAAAAGTGAAAGTGAAGTCACTCAGTCGTGTCTGACTCTTTCTGGCCTCATGGACTGTAGCCTACCAGGCTCCTCTGTCCATGGGATTTTCCAGGCAAGAATACTGGAGTGGGTTGCCATTTCCTTGTCTAGGAGATCTTCCTGACCCAGGGATTGAACACGGGCCTCCTGCACTGCAGGCAGCTGGTCTCCAGCATTGTAGGCAGATGCTTTACCATCTGAGCCACCAGGGAAGTCAGAAAAATTCATAAGTGAAATTTATTTTTTCTTTTTCTTAAAATTGTTTCTTTTCAAACATTTTAAAATGATTCTCCAGTTCTAATCAGATGAAGGTCCAATGGCCTAATTTGGCAAATAATTCTGAGTCCTCCACAATCTCTTTGTAATTTACCTTTCTAGACTTAACTGTCCTGTTAACATCATGAGATGTTCCAGCTGGGCTGGAAGAAGCACAAGCTGGAATCAAGATTGCCAGGAGAAATATCAATAACCTCAGATATGCAGATGACAGCCACCCTTATGGCAGAAAGTGAAGAGGAACTCAAAAGCCTCTTGATGAAAGTGAAAGAGGAGAGTGAAAAGGTTGGCTTAAAGCTCATCATTCAGAAAATGAAGATCATGGCATCCGGTCCCATCACTTCATGGGAAATAGATGGGGAATCAGTGGAAACAGTGCCAGACTTTATGTTTTGGGGCTCCAAAATCACCGCAGATGGTGATTTCAGCCATGAAATTAAAAGATGCTTACTCCTTGGAAAGAAAGTTATGACCAACCTAGATAGCATATTGAAAAGCAGAGACATTACTTTGCCAACAAAGGTCCGTCTAGTCAAGGCTATGGTTTTTCCTGTGGTCATGTATGGATGTGAGAGTTGGACTCTAAAGAAAGCTGAGTGCCGAAGAATTGATGCTTTGAACTGTGGTGTTGGAGAAGACTCTTGAGAGTCCCTTGGACTGCAAGGAGATCCAACCAGTCCATTCTAAAGGAGATCAGCCCTGGGATTTCTTTGGAAGGAATGATGCTAAAGCTGAAACTCCAGTACTTTGGCCACCTCATGCGAAGAGTTGACTCATTGGGAAAGACTCTGATGCTGGGAGGGATTGGGGGCAGGAGGAGAAGGGGACGACAGAGGATGAGATGGCTGGATGGCATCACCAACTCAATGGACATGAGTTTGAGTGAACTCTGGGAGTTGGTGTTGGACAGGGAGGCCTGGCATGCTGCAATTCATGGGGTGGCAAAGAGTTGGACATGACTGAGTGACTGAACTGAACTGAACATACATACACATTTTATCCATCTTACTTACACATTTATCCCATCTTACTTCTCCAGCATCTCCTTAAGTATTTATATTACTCCTTCCACATCCTTAATTATAGTCCCCCACTCCATGTCTGGACTACTTTGCTTTTGCACGGCACTGTGGAAAGCTTGCCATCTTTTAAAAGCCAAGTGATATGATCACCTTTTCTGATTCCTCTCCAGTCAAAAGTGAGTGCATCTATCCTACAGTCCTTTAGGTCATGCACAGATTTTAGTAAGGCCCAGGCATACATAACAAGCACTGTGCTAGGTATTAAGAATTGAAAGACGAGTCGGACACAATCTTTGCCATTGATGTGCCTATATATGTGTGAAAGAGATAGAAAAATGTAATTTCAGTATGTAAAGGTCACTTAGCTCAGCCTTGGAGGGTCAGCCTTTGAGATGGTGATGCTGAGGCAAAATGAAGAGTCAGTAACCAAGTGAAGAAGGCAATGTCATTCCAGACAGAGGAAATAGACAAGAAACACCATGCTGGGTTTAATGAACTATAAGCAATTCGCTATTGCTAAAGTTGTCTTTCATTCAGTGATCAAACTTTATAGAGATGAAGGCAATCTGATAGATTAAAATGTCCTCAGATTTGATTTGGTGGCAAACACTTACATAATACCACACTTCTTTCTATGACCAGGCTATTAGTAATGCTTCACTTTATTTTTTAAAATAAGAAAACTAAAACAAAATGACCAACATATCTAACTTGGTAAAACTGTCAGTCTCTTCTCTTTTTGTTCCCGTCCTCTGAATTCAAAATTCAATCTCTGGTGGGTATTTATTAGAAGAAAATAAGAAAAAGTATTTACAAAAATATTAACTCTCATTTATTAAACTATGCTAGCATGGAAAAGCTACATATAAAACTCAGGGGTCATATTGCTTAATTCTTATACTGTCACGTGAACTTGAGTTGATTCATAAAGGTTTTACTTATGATCAGCTGTAACAGATCAAATCTAAAATTTCTGTTGATTAGCAAAATGAAATACATACAAGTGTACATATCAGACCAATGTGAACCTCTCTACTTGAACAGTTCTCTTCCACGGACTGATTTGGAGGTCCTCACTCTATCTTAAGGCTCAGTTTTCAATACATGGTTCTTAGGTTCACCTTTCACTGTTCTAACTGCATGGGAAGGACTTCCCTGGTGGCTCACATGGTAAAGCATCTGCCTACAATGCGGAAGACCCAGGTTCGATCCCTGGGTCGGGAAGATCCTCTGGAGAAGGAAATGGCAACCCACTCCAGTACTCTTGCCTGGAGAATCCCATGCATGGGAAAAGAAAAAGCAGAACCTTGTATAGGTGAGCACTTCTACACACTACATTGTTTCTGCTCACACTGCTTTACTTGGAATTTCCTAAGTATAGGGGAGGTTTGGGAATATGGTTTCATTTGCATTTTAGAAACATAGAATGGGCTACTTGAAAAAACTAATGGGTAAATTAATTTATCCCAGTGGACAAGTGATGACTTTGTTCTAAAATTAAGGGGCTAATATATTGTATTAAGAGAATGAAACTGCCTATTATACCACTTTTATCCTCTAAAGGCATTTAATTTTATTCGTTGATTGATTCACTCCCTTGTTAATGTCAACAAACATTCACTTAGCACTTAACATAAGCTAGGCGTAATATTAGGAGTGACTGCAAAGAGATGCAAATCAGAGATATTGATATGGAATAATTTGTCTTTCCATCTGGTAGAGTGCTTGTCCCAAAATAGGTGTTCTCTAAGCATTTGTTAAAATAATTATTCAATAAATGATCAATCCAACATTGCAAAATACATTGTTAGAAAGCTGGAATAATTGCCACAGAGGTGATGGAGCTAACAGTATTTTATATAATATTGAGCTATCTGAATTCCAAAAACGCTGCCCTGGGTGTATTTTGGCTATTTGTTGGAGAGATAAAAATCTCATATACTGATTTGCTTCCACTGTTCATTAATTCCTTAGCTAAATACTAAAACACCTAGAACTGTGCCAAATACCAAAGGAACAGTCAATTATATGCTATTTAATGAGGGTGATGACAATAAAAGTTACAAGTCTGGAAAATGAATAGCAATACAATGATCCCATTTTAACAAGCTGGATGGTTCTTCAAAATTGCTACATTTAGGAATTGGGACTTTTTCCTTGTTTTTTTTTGGGGGGGGGGGGTGCTTTTTTTTACCCTAAATAAGAGAGTTGTTGCCATCTAGTATAGCATTTACAATTCTTTTATTGATAATAGAATTTGTTTCTGAAAGCCACATAAGTGTTAACAAGGTAACCATAAAGAGGAAAATCTGTGAATTTGATTTGTGGCAAGGGAGTTTAGATCAGTCAGTTGATCAGCTTACCACATTTTTAGAGAATATTGTAAGATTAATTAATCTACAAGAAATATATTTTATACATATTTCTGAACATGCATGTTCAGTTGCTCAGTTGTGTATGACTCTTTGTTACCCCACGGACTATAGCCTGCAAGGTTCCTCTGTCCATGGGATTCTCCACACAAGAATACTGGAAGGGGTTGCCATTTCCTACTCCAGGGGTTCTTCCTGACCCAGAAGTTGAACCTGCATCTCCTCAGTCTTCTGCATTGCAGGAAGATTCTTTACCAATGAGCCGTCTGGAAAGCCCATATTTTATAAGTATGGTACAATAAATGTATGTTTTGGTGTGCTCTCTTCTCCAAATGATATCAATATAGAATAATAGTAGATAACAATATAAATGAGATAGTTGGTAGGTTGTCTCTAGTCTTATAAACAAGATAGACATTTCCATTGATGCTAAGAGTGCAGAAAACTGACAGGTGTAAGAGAGGTAGACGTAGAAACTAGAATCTTGGTTTCTCCTAGGGAACAAAGCCTAAGAGTGAGTGCTCATTATAAAAAAAATAAAAGAGCTAATAAGATGAATACCTACATTTAAAGCCAGGGTTGGATAAATTGGTGCTTAGCAATATACAAGAAAGACTGGAAAAATTACTCTGCATGGATCCATGGCTTCATAGGAAGCTCTGGGCCTAGAAAGGCCAGAAGGCAAAGATGAATTCTGATGCCAAGGAGGTGGAGAGGATAGCATCTACCCATGAATTGGTGTTTAAATATTCCAATCTCCTAGCTGAGGAGGATCCCCAAACCTCACTCCTGCCAGGTGGCTACAAGCAATTATGTGAAGGAAATACTTAAAAGTTCAGATAAGAAAGGGTATAGTGAGAAACAGGCAAAATTCAATACATAATTGTTTCCACATAAAATAAATCATTAAACCAGAATTTCAAAGATATATGAAAGAAAAAGAAAAAAATAAGATGGAACACCATAGAAATAATGATAGGTACAGACTTAATTTCAAAAACTATTTTATTTGCTGAATTTGGAAAAACTTTAAATAGAATTTAAATGCTCAAAGTAATAAATGAGTTAATTTTTAAAAGAAATAATTACTTATATATGAACCAATATTTTCATTTCTTAAAGATAAGCAAAGATCAAATAAAAAAATCAGAAATGATACAACAGGAAGATTTTTTAAACCCTATGCATACATTATAAAGGAAAAGCATAGCTTTTGAAATTAAAAATATATATTAGCATAAAAATATCTTCCCAAGACAGTATTCATGAATTGGAAAATTCACCCAAAATTCAACAGAAATAAAATGCGCTCAGAAATATGAAGGAATAATCTATTTCTAAGTGTAAAAATTTAAAGATTGCAGATTTTATATGTGTTTTTTTTTTCAATATACATACACTACAGTGCTATCTAATTCGTGGTTGATTAAATCCAAGGATGCAAAACTTTGGATGGCCTACTGTAAAATTACGCTTGGATTTTCAACTGTGCTCAGGGTGGGGCTGGGGTCAGTGCCCCTAACCATCACTTGTTCAGAGGTCAAGTGTACTTTAGGATGAGACTCAGGAAGCTTTCCTTACTGAGTGCAAAAATCATGGCAACTCAAATTGGGAGCTGTCAGTTAGCTACTAGGATCACTAGCTTTCTTGCGGGTAATATATTCCAGTGAGAAGATTAGATCTGCAGTTTTGTCGGGAGCAAACATGGTCCTATGTCTTCCGATCATTCTCTAGCATTGAAGATGGGATGGTAAATCCAATACCACCTGTTAGATGTTCAGTGCCTGGATTACTTACTCAGATGGCTAACTACCCAGTGCTCCATACCTGTTGATTCTGAACCTGGAAACTCTCCATGGGGGAAAAAAAAAAGACTATAGGTTTCTCCTATCCTTTTCTTGGCTTTGATCTCTTCTACCCTAATTTATCCCTTAATTTGTTCTCATTCACTTTCAATTTTCCAGAAGAAACTCAAATAGTTTACCTGTTAGTCTTCCTTCTTCTTGTTCATAGCATTAATATAAATTCATTCTTTCATGTGTTTCTGCCACCTTAATGAGATTTTCTGAAGGAAAATGTGTATATATATGTGTGTGTGTGTATGTGAGTTGCTCAGTCTTGACTGACTCTTTGCAACCCCATGGACTGTATCTAATCAGCCTCCTTATATATATATATATAGTTACCAATGCTTATGTAGAAGTGAGTGACAATAATGATATAATGGATGTGACTGAGGAATTAGGGGTATTTTATCATTATAAGGTACCTGCACTACTTGTGAATCAATAGAGTGTTATCTGAAAGTGGACTTGAATTAGTTGTAAATGAATATTGCAAATTCTAGGACAGCTATTTTTAAAAGTTTTAAAAAAAGAAGAGAAAATAAAAGCATATGAAATGTTCAATTAAAACCACAAA
>NW_011494895.1:167598-172465 GCF_000754665.1 Bison bison bison | reverse complement strand
TAAATCATACGAAATGCTCAATTAAAACCACAAAGGCAGAAAAAAAGTGTGCAAGACGAAAGTAAGATTCCAACCCAGGGATTGAACCCAGGTCTCCTGCATTACAGGCAGATTCTTTACCATTTGATCCACTGGGGAAGCCCAATAATACTGGAGTGGGTAGTCTATCCCTTTTCCAGCAGATCTTCCTGACCCAGGAATTCAACTGGAGTCTCCTGCATTGCAGGTGGATTCTTTACCAGCTGAGCTACCAGTGAGGTCCCTTGTGAAAGACAGAAGCAGAGAAAACGCTTCCTAACTCACTCTATGAGGCCAGCATTACCCAATACTGAAATAAGATATTGAGGCATGGAATATTTTCATGATTTGTCCAGTGTCACATAGCTAATAAGTGACTGAGTCAGAATTTAAACTTGGACCCATCCATTTTCAAACATCATGTTCTTTTCTGTGTTCTCAGCTACAACACTGTCAGATCAATGACCTCCAGGATTTTTTTTTTTTTTTTTTCTGTAGCAGTTTGCCTTTCTTACTGTGGGGCTGGTAAGTCCATGAGCATAATCACACCTTTACTTCTCTTGATCTGGCGTTTGAACTTGAAAACACCAGGAACTTGAAAACCTAACTCTGACAATCTGTATATCTTATCTCACTTTCTGCTTTCTGTCTCTGATCTCTCAAACTCATCCCCAAATTTGAATTTTAAAATTATTAATTTTTAAAAATTTTAATTGTGACAAGTCTGATCTTAATGCTAATTAGTTCAGGGTGATTTTTTTCCCCAGATAGAATAGTATTTACAGTTTGAAAGATGACTAACCAAAATTAGGAGTATGTTATGTGGCTATTCAATAATGTTTTTTTGAGTGCAAGTGGTATTTTATTCTAATATTCAGGTTCAAGTAGGAATTAAACCTTCCCCTTATTTGCATCTGTCATTCATGCAAATAGTCTCAATAAGCAGTTAGAAATAAATGCTATTAAAAACTGAGAATTTTGGCATAAAATATAACACTATCCTGAGAAATGTATATGTCTGGGAGTTCTAAATTCAGTTAATACATGTAAAACATAGGGAGAAATGTAAATTATTAATATTTTATTTGACACCTTTGCTAGTATATACTAGCATCAATTTCAACATGACTTTTTTCCCCTGGAGAAACACTTTTCTTAGTTTATTACTGTTTTTAAATTCAATGTCTTTTTAAAATGCCACCAAGTTCACTATGGTATATATAGATATAGCTCTAATGAAAATACAAACAATATTTAATTTTTTCTTCTTCTTTTGCAGAAACACTTACTCAGTATTACCCAATAATAACCTATATGTCACATCTCATTTCCACTTCCTCCTTTATAACCTTTTGCAATGATTATAAACTAATGTAACTCAACAGTACAGACTTCATCAGAATACACATTTATTGGGAGACTTTTACTTTTGTCTGATTCTGCTCAGAACATAATCATCAAAAACTTGTTGACAATGTTTGCCTATTAAAATTAGAAGAATAGCTTAAAAAGAAAATTAAAACTATCAATTACTGAAAGAAAATGCAAAGCAAGTGGACTTCTCATAGATTCCTAGTGGAAGTGCAAAAGGGTAACCATTCTGGAAAACAGTTTGAAATTTTCTCATAAAGTTAAACATACACCCAGCTATGGTTCAGAATTCCATTGTTTTATTTACCCAAGAGAAATAAAATAAATAGCCAAAAACATGCATGAAAACACTTAGAGTGGCTTTATTCACAATTGCCACAAATTAGAAACAACCAAAATCAGTTCTGAATATTCCTTGGAAGGACTGATGTTGAAGCTGAAACTGCAGTACTTTGGCCACCTGATGCGAAGAGCTGACTCACTTGAAAAGACCGTGATGCTGGGAAAGATTGAAGACAGGAGGAGAAGGGGACGACAGAGGATGAGATGGTTGGATGGCATCACCAACTCAATAGACATGAGTTTGAGTAAACTCCAGGAATTGGCGATGGACAGGGAGGCCTGGCGTGCTGCAGTCCATGGGGTCGCAAAGAGTTGGACACAACTGAGCAACTGAACTGAACTGAACTGAACTGAGAAACAATTGAAATGTTCATGAGCTGGTAAAAAGAATATCCACATAATGAAATACTGTTCAGCATTAAGAATGGATAGAGGACCACTACTCTCAATAACAGGGAGAAATCTCAAATGCATCAGGTTAGGATAAAGAAGCCAAAATCAAAAAGTTGTATAAATACTGTATGATTTCATTTATATGACATTCTGGAAAAAGCAAACCTAAGCGAGTAGAAACCAAGTCAGCCCTGCGGCTGGGCCTAGAGTGTGTGTGTGCTCAGTCATGTCCAACTCTTTGCAGCCCCATGGATTGTTGCCTGCCAGGCTCCTCTGTCCATGGGATTCTCCAAGCAAGAATACTGGAGTGGAGTGAGATGCCATTTCCTCCTCCAGAGAATCTTCCCAACCCAGGGATCAAACCCACATCGCTGTGTCTCCTGCATTGGCAGGGGATTCTTTACCACTGAGACACGTGGGAAGCCTGGACCTGGAGGGAAAAGATTAAATATGAAGAGTGAGATAGAACTTTTGGAATGATGGAAATTCTCTTGTGGTAGTTGTGGTTATATGAATGTTAATCAAACTTCTTTAAATTTACACAAAAAGGATGAATTTTATTAGATAGCAATTTTATTTCAATAAACTTGAAAGAGGAGAAAGAGGGGGAGGTGCACTGAGAAGGAGGAAAGGACAAGAAGGAAAAAAAAAATGAAGAATGGAACTGTCTTAGTGAATTTTCTGGGCACAAGGCTTTCAGTATCCTGATGCTCACATTGGTCAGACCCAGGCCTTGTGCAAATTCAGCCTTTCCTTTCTGTGCAAGCAGATTCTCCCTCTTGCATACAACCCCTCCAGGCTCTTCACTCACTTCTGATCCTTTATATGGAGCTCAGCTTCCAGCACGCACAAGAGAATGTAAAGCAAAACAGAACAGATGGCAAAATAAAACAACAGCAAAATCTCACATCTCCAAGATGGAATGGCCTGGCTGAACTTGATACCAATGAGTTTATCTTGGAAACAATGGCCATCTCCTAACACAAAAGGGAAGTTGGTGTGATAGAAAGAGGGTGTCAAATAATAAAGAAACTAAACAATTTACTCTACAAAATCTCTTCGATTTTTAGTCTTTTCTCTTTGACTTTATTCTATTTCTGAGGTTAAAAAATAGTCAGATAGATATGTGTGCATGCTCAATCACGTCTGACTCTTTGTAACCCCATGGACTATTTATTGCCAGCAGTCTCCTCTGTTCATGGAATTTTCCAGGCAAGAATACTGAAGTGGGTTGCCATTTCCTTCCCCAGGGGATCTTCCCCACCCAGAGATCCAACATATATTTCCTGCATTGACAGGCAGATTCTTTACCACTGTGCCACTTAGGAACCCCAGATAGATAGATAGATCTATATATGCAATAGGTTACATTTTTTTTGTAAACTTGTATCATAGTTTTAAAAGCACAGTCCAAAACATGTAGAAAAGAATTTAAAGGAATTCACAACTTATTATTTTTTTTTCTCGAATGATATGAAGGACTTCCAAGTCCTAACCATTAGCAATATTTCTCTCATTCTCCCCCTCCCCTCTAGCCCACCCCTACCCCATACTCCATGTGCCCTCTGACTCACCAGATCCTCACAGCACTCTTTCTCATTCATCGCTGCTTACTTTGTACTTTGAGGCAAAAATATTCTCCACCCATTATTCTTTGCCAGATCCTGACTGTGGCTCCTTAAGAACGATGTTTCTTTTTGTGTCTTTGCTTTTCTTCTGAGCATCCTCCTGGGTGTCTTTAGTTCATTTCATCACTTTCCATTGCAATTCTGCATCTTCTGAGGAGACTGGATTTATCATAGTTTATAGAGTATAGAAAATGAAGCCACTTCCTGTGCAGCCAACTTTCAATGTGAAGTTCTTGTGAAAGAAACACAATATAACAAACAAACTTACTGAGTTTCATTTACTCTATGACACACATTTTCCTACACTTTTATATCTCTTATTAATAATTTGTCTTAGTTTAAAGGGCAGCATTAACTTTTCTTAGTGATATAAAATGTTATATCTTTTAATCAGGGACCACAGATGGCATAAAACCTCAGAAATGCCTTTATCATGTGTTCCCAACACTCAGAAGACACTGTGTAACCTAGAGTAAGTACACTGGAATCTCTCTTTGTATACCTTAGCTCTCTCTTCTAACTCACTGAAATTCTCCCTTGCCAGCCTGTTCAGTATGTCATTTATCCCCAAGTCCTTTCTTTAGTACATATAATGAAACATTTATTTTTTCTATGGCACACAAGCCCAAAGAACATAACTGGTGAGGTAGGAGAAGAAACTAAGCCCAAAGAACATAACTGGTGAGGTAGGAGGAGAAACTAAGGAATCAAGAGTTCAGTTTGGATGAGCAGAGATTGAACTTCTAGAGTTCATATTAGCAACTTTGACCCTATCACATTTATTAGGAGAAGCCTAGGAAGCAAGACATTTAATATCCCTATACTTGTTTTCTTCACTTATGAAATAGTGAAGTTTAGCATAATAGTATCACTGATTCATTTCTCCGATTTCCTGAAATAAAGTGCCTCTAATCAAATCCCTTATGATTATACAGTGGAAGTGAGAAATAGATTTAAGGGCCTAGATCTGATAGATAGAGTGCCTGATGAACTATGGACTGAGGTTCGTGACATTGTACAGGAGACAGGGATTAAGACCATTCCCATAGAAAAGAAATGCAAAAAAGCAAAATGGCTGTCTGGGGAGGCCTTACAAATAGCTGTGAAAAGAAGAG
>NW_011494895.1:166293-167498 GCF_000754665.1 Bison bison bison | reverse complement strand
ATAGAAAAGAAATGCAAAAAAGCAAAATGGCTGTCTGGGGAGGCCTTACAAATAGCTGTGAAAAGAAGAGAAGCAAAAAGCAAAGGAGAAAAGGAAAGATATAAACATCTGAATGCAGAGTTCCAAAGAATAGCAAGAAGAGATAAGAAAGCCTTCTTCAGCGATCAATACAAAGAAATAGAGGAAAACAACAGAATGGGAAAGACTAGGGATCTCTTGAAGAAAATCAGAGATACCAAAGGAACATTTCATGCAAAGATGACCTCGATAAAGGACAGAAATGGTATGGACCTAACAGAAGCAGAAGATATTAAGAAGAGGTGGCAAGAATACACAGAAGAACTGTACAAAAAAGATCTTCACTACCCAGATAATCACGATGGTGTGATCACTGACCTAGAGCCAACCATCCTAGAATGTGAAGTCAAGTGGGCCTTAGAAAGCATCACTACGAACAAAGCTAGTGGAGGTGATGGAATTCCAGTTGAGCTATTCCAAATCCTGAAAGATGATGCTGTGAAAGTGCTGCACTCAATATGCCAGCAAATTTGGAAAACTCAGCAGTGGCCACAGGACTGGAAAAGGTCAGTTTTCATTCCAATCCCAAAGAAAGACAATGCCAAAGAATGCTCTAACTACCGCACAATTGCACTCATCTCACACACTAGTAAAGTAATGCTCAAAATTCTCCAAGCCAGGCTTCAGCAATATGTGAACCGTGAACTTCCTGATGTTCAAGCTGGTTTTAGAAAAGGCAGAGGAACCAGAGATCAAATTGCCAACATCCACTGGATCATGGAAAAAGCAAGAGAGTTCCAGAAAAACATCTATTTCTGCTTTATTGACTATGCCAAAGCCTTTGACTGTGTGGATCACAATAAACTGTGGAAAATTCTGTAAGAGATGGGAATACCAGACCACCTGATCTGCCTCTTCAGAAATTTGTATGCAGGTCAGGAAGCAACAGTTAGAACTGGACATGGAACAACAGACTGGTTCCAAATAGGAAAAGGAGTACGTCAAGGCTGTATATTGTCACCCTGCTTATTTAACTTATATGCAGAGTACATCATGAGAAACACTGGACAGGAAGAAATACAAGCTGGAATCAAGATTGCCAGGAGAAATATCAATAACCTCAGATATGCAGATGGCACCACCCTTATGGCAGAAAGTGAGGAACTCAAAAGCCTCTTGATGAAAGT
>NW_011494895.1:157203-166133 GCF_000754665.1 Bison bison bison | reverse complement strand
TCTGATGCTGGGAGGGATTGGAGGCAGGAGGAGAAGGGGACGACAGAGGATGAGATGGCTGGATGGCATCACTGACTTGATGGACGTGAGTCTGTGTGAACTCCTGGAGTTGGTGATGGACAGGGAGGCCTGGCGTGCTGCGATTCATGGGGTCTCGAGGAGTCGGACATGACTGAGCGACTGATCTGATCTGATCTGATCTGATCAGGACAATGGACAGTTGTCTTTATTCACTCATCCAATGACAGACACCTAGCTGGATTCCATACCTTGGCTATCGTGAATGACACTGCCATGAACACAGGAGTACAATGTCTCTTCAGGAAAATTATTTCATTTCCTCTGGATAGAGATAGAGAAGTGAGATTACTGGATCGTATTGTGGTTCTATTTTTAATTTCTTGAGGCAGTTCCATACTGTGTTTCATTGTGGCTGTGCCAATTTACATACCCACCAACAGTGTACAAGAGTTCCCTTTTCTCCACATCTTCACCGGTGTTTGTTATCTCTTCCCCTCTTTTTTTTTTTTTTTTAATAATAGCCATCTTAATAAGTTGTCTTCCCTCGTGGCTCAATGGCAAAGAATCTGCCTGCCACTGCAGAAGACATGGGTTCCATCCCTGGGTTGAGAAGATCCCCTGGAGAAGAAAATGACAACCCACTCCAGTAGTCTTGCCAGGAAATCACATGGGCAGAGGAGCCTGGGGGTGCTGCAGCCCCTGAAGTCACAACAGAGTTGGACACAACTTAGCGACTAAACAACACCACCAATCCTAACAGGTGTGATGTGATCTCATTGGGGTTTTGATCTGCATTTTTCAGTTGATTTGTGATATTGAGCATTTTTCATGTACCTGTTGGTCATTTGTATGTCCTTTTTAGAAAATTATCTATTCAAGCTTCTGCCCGTTTCTAAAGTGGGCACCACTGAATAGAATTTAACCTTAAAAAAAAAAAAAAAGAAGAAGAAATCATGTCATTTGTGACAACATGGATGAACCTGGAGGATATTGGAGACTATACTAAGTGAAATAAGCCAGACAGATAAAGACAAATAGTCCATGGTATCACTTATACGTTGAATTGGAAAACTTAAATTAAAAAGTTGAATTCATATTAACTATAGTTGGTAATACTGTACTATATAATTGAAATTTACTAAAAGAGTGGAACTCAAATATTCTAACCCTAAGAAAGTAAATATGGGAGGTGATAGATGTGTTAATTAACCCGGTGGAAGGAATCCTTTCATAGTGTACACATGTATCAAATCATCATGTTGTACACTATTTTATTTATTTGTTTATTTTGCTTGCACCGGGTCTTCACTGCTGTGCTCGGGCTTTCTCCAGTTGCGGTGAGCAGGAGCTACTCTCCAACTGATGTACAAGTGCTTTTGAATACAGTGGCTTCTCTCGTTGTGGAGCATGGGCTCCGGGGTGTGTGGGCTCAGTAGTTGTGATGCACCAGCTTAGTTGCCCCCCAGCATATGGGAACTTCCTGGACCAGGGGTTGAGCCTGTTCCCCTGCATTCGCAGGAAGTTTCTTAACCACTAGACCACCAGGGAAGTCCATGTTGTACACTTTAAATGTCTAACAATTTTATTTGTCAATAATACCTCAATAAATCTGGGAAAAAAGGACAGTGAACTATTTTCTTGTACATAATATTGAGACAGATAACATTACTTTGGTTACATATATCATTGCAGGTAGGGAGCATCAGGATATTTCCTTGGAATTAAAACCTTCCTCAGAAGCTAGACTCAACTTAAATTTTTGACATGAAAGCCATGATTGCACTAATAAAAATATCAGCCTTTGGTCATTAGTTTTTGGCAACTCTTATCTAATGGAATAAGTTAAAGTAAACAAATGTATGCCAAGATAATAATTGGGTCAAAGAATGTATTTATCACAGATCTGTAGCCAGTGATTTATATACTTTTTTATTCCATCAAACTTTGTGACTTCAACTCTGGGGAATTCATAATTTATGCCAAAGAGATGAGAACAATGGTTTTGTTTTCATAGATTTATTTACTTCCTTTTAAAATAAAGAAATTATAATACTAAGGTGAGATTTGCTACTTTAGCATGACTGCAATTATGCTAAATAAGAACATATGCTCACTTTGTTGTTGAAAAAAATTCAGTGGCATTAATCCTAAAACAGACTAATGTAGCCATTTGCTAAGACATATATTCATGGACATATCTTCCAAGAGGACACTATTTCCTATGTTGAATAATGATCCCAAGGGCTAAAAAAACATCTTTCCCTTCTGATATATTCTCTTTCCTCACTTCCTATGTCTCTCTAGAATCTTAGCTGTATATATAATACTAAGGTTGGAGTAATAATTACATTAAGTAGTTATCTCCCTAGGTTAAGCATGACTTTAGCTAATGTCACTCCAGATAGTTTTAGATTTAATAATACCAGTGTTTCAGCACCTTATCATGAAAATTTTACTGAAAACTCTAGTGCTTGGGACTTCTGAACTCATCGAAATGTGTGATGATAACACTGGACAAACAAAATTTTGATTGATAAAAGTGTTCCTGTTCCTTCCATAAACTCTACATTTTTTTGTGTGAACTATAACTCTGTTACTGTACATATTCTAGAAAGTTTTATCAAATCTATTTTTATAGTTTAATTTTTAAATATTTTATAACTGCTTTATAAGTATCCAGTAAGGCTTTTATCCTGGCTTTGAGGAGGTTTGGTTCTAGGACCTGCTCCACATATCAAAATCTATGAATGTTCCAGAACCGTAGTCAGCCCTCTGTATCCATGGTTCCACATCCACAGATTCAATCAACCTCAGATTATGTAGTATTGTCATTATTTATTGAAGAAAACACCACATATAAGTGGACCTGTGCAATTCAAATGTATGGGTCAGTTGTTCAAGAATCAACCGTCCTCATTTCTGTTTCCCGTGGCCATTAAAATTGTAACTCACTGTTTATCAAGATCTGAAATCTTCCTATGAAAAACTCTTTGTAAATCTTTTTTGCTATTCTTCTTTAAAATTTTTTTTTTTAACCTCAGAAGATTTCCCTTGATTCCATGGGAGCTTAACTCTGCATCTTAATGAATGTTTGTTATATTTATTCAGAATTTATCTTTGCTCTATAAGTGGAGTTTTTTTTCAGCTTATACATTATATCACATTGTCAAGAACAAAAACATATTCTTTATTGGGAGTATTCTGATATCATTATTATATATTTGGCTTCTCAGACCCACTCCAGTGTTCTTGCCTGGAGAATCCCAGGGACGGGGAGCCTGGTGGGCTGCCGTTTATGGGGTTGCACAGAGTCGGACATGACTGAAGTGACTTAGCAGCAGCAGCAGCAGCCTCCCCATTAGTCATATCTCATAAAACACAAAACATCATTCTTTCTGACATCAAGAAATATGTACATCATTAATCTATGGTGGTGATTTATTTCCCATTTTATCCTTAGTTAAACTCTAGTCCTTAAAAAACATAGCATCCATATATATGATAGCTGCATCCATAGATAAAATGAAAGGAATAAAATTTTAAAACACATATAATAAAAATTAGGTTTCTTCATTAACATAGCACATTAGTATGATTGAAAAATGTAATGCTGTTTTATTTAAAACCTTTTATTTTCTTCATCTGAGATTCAGAAAAGTACTTATAACACAACATCTGTGTAATGATTCAATATGTCTCTTGACATTTTTTAGAAATGCCACCCAATTTATTAATGCTAAGTATATTGTTGCTGAAAGAAAAGTTAAGGACATGTTGAATATCAAGATTCTGATCACTGAAATAATATGACATAGTCTATTCTTTGTAATTGCTGTTGAAACCAAATTGATCAAAGAATTAATTCAGAGACTGTCATAATGTTGTTTTCCGTTTCTGGCCATATTCCATGATTATATTAACCACTAGCATAGCTATTTTATCAGAGATAAATGTGCCAAATTAAGGATGACTGAAGATCCAAGGACAAGAAGGGCCCATTGAGATTCACAGAACACATACTGCTGTAAAAATAGTCTTAGTAACAAAGAGGAGGGAAAAGTATAATATGAGAGGTATGTGAGTAAAGGTCCAAGGTAGAGAATCAGTGGACAGTGTCAGAGTTTAATAACATGGTGATTGATAATTCACTATCCTTGTGTTTCACAGGTAAAACCAACCAGAGTTGTTAGCAACAGGTGGTAGAGATCCAGCTCATATTTCAGACTTTGAAAAGACTAAGGGAAAAGGCAAGAAGTGGTGCCATTACTTCTAGGTCATGGTTACTCCTTGCAAGGCAATCTAAGAAGTATTAAAGGTTAAAACAATAGAATTGGAATCAACCTGGGCAAAACTCAGCAGAAAATATTGATAGACAATTCCTCACTGTAAGAACAGAGTCTTTATATTCCCTTTGTCAAGGGCCAAATTGATTACATAAATTAAGATGAATCTGAATTTTTAGGTGTGAGGAAAGGACAAAAAGCAGGTAGGACTTTGTAGACACAGAAGAATGCATTGGAAGGACTCAGGAAGTTTGTCAGACAAGACACGGGGTCAGTAGAATTCGTTAGTCTAGTTGGCTTTATGCATAATCGTAACAAACACTTCCATTTATGCACTTCTAATGTTATAGTCCACTCAATTTCCTTTTTTTTTATTTACTGTTAGTAGAGTATATTTTTGCTAACCCATTTTCATGGTAATTGTGACACAGCAGACATTGTAGATGGATATGTTTATAGGATGGGATATGCTTTTGAAAATGATGAAAGTGCTCCCCTGGTGGCTCAGATGGTAAAGAATCCCCCTGCAATGTGGGAGACCTGGGTTCAATCCCTGGGTTGGGAAGATCGCCTGGAGAAGGGAACGGCTATCCACTCCAGTATTCTTGGCCTGGAGAATTCCACAGACAGAGGAGCCTGGCAGGGATGGGGTGGCAAAGAGTCGGATGTGACAGAATGACATTCACTTTTACATGCTTTTGAAAATGATACAAGAACATCCTATTCTTATATGTTAAAGAAAAAAAACAGAAATATTAGATGTAGTCTTAATAAATGAAGTGTATTTTCATTAACAATTCCTCAAGTTTTTAATTACTATCTATTTACAGAGGCTGGCTTTATATTTCACACATTAATGTTTAAAAAGTCAATTTTCTTTCCATTATATTACATAGTGTAGAGGGCTTTCCTGGTAGCTGAGTGGTAAAGAATCCACCTGCAATGCAGGAGATGAAGATTCGATCCCTGGGTCAGGAAGATCCCCTGGAGAAAGAACTGGCAACTCACTCAAGTATTCTGGTCTGAGAAATCCCATGGACAGAGGAGCCTGGTGGGCTACAGCCCATGGAGTTGGGAAGACTTGGATACAATTTAGCAACTAAACAATGGCAACGTATTGCATTATGTATGCTTTTCAAGGTTATACCACAATTATCTTTGTTTCTTGTAATTGTTTTAAATTTAAATATGAAGCAAAAGTTGTGTGATAGAACCACGGTTTGAAAAGTTATACCCAGAGCTCTCTGGAAAGTCTTCTATTCCACAGCTGGAAATAAACACTTCAAAATCAATTTTAAAATTGTAGGCATTGGCTCTACATTTATGTAAATGGTGTGGTTTCTGCATCGTATTCCCAATGAGTCATTCTCAATGGGAAATAGAAATCTCTTTATCTGCATGAACCACTGTTACATTTTCCCCCCTTTCCCATTAATTACGAGCTGAAATTAGCATGTGAATTCTATTAATAATAATCTAGAAGGATATTGTCATTTGTATTATTAGTCATGACCTCATTCTTATTAGCTATATTTCTTGCTAGGAGAGGCAGATCTATGAAGTGGTAAAACTTGGGAATTAAAAAGTCCCTAGCTTGACTTGGTCTGCACGTTTAGGGTGTACAAAAAAACCTCTGTCTGCCAGGCTCTTGGCTACCCTTCTCTCTTTCACTGTCCATTCAAAAGTATTATTGTTCTGAAGCAAAGGAAAGGAGGACTTGCCTGGTAGTCCGGTGATAAGACTCCTTGCTTGCAATGCAGCGGTGGGGGGCGGAGGGGAGAGGGGGTGTGTTGTGCCCTGCAGATTTCCATCCCTGGTGAGGGAGCTAAGAACCTGTGTGCCATGTGGAAGTGAAAGTGAAAGTGAAGTTGCTCAGTCGTGTCCGACTATTTGTGACACCATGGACTGTAGCCTACCAGGCTCCTCCCTCTGTCAATGGGATTTTCCTTTGCAAGAGTACTGGAGTGGGTTGCCATTTCCTTCTCCAGGGGGATCTTCCCGACCCAGGGATCGAACCCAGGTCTCCCGCATTGTAGGCAGACACTTTTACAGTCTGAAGCATGGCTAAAAGAAAAAACAGTGTCAAAAAAAAGTATTACTGTTCTGTCTTGGTGAATGACTCTGTGATTCACATAGGAAATATTTATACTTAAAATGACATCTTTTTGACATGTGACTTTTAATGTCACACTTCCAATATCTAATACCAAATTCGATTATTTTTCATGTTTAGCAGAGATGGGAGATATGTGGGAAATGCCAAAGAAAGTGTGCCACCTGATATTTTTATTTAATCCTAGAGTCTATTCTTTGTTCATTTTCCCCTCAAAAGATAATGATTGTAGACAATTATATTATTCTTCCTAATTATTTTCTATGAGAAAATTATATTTTATGAGGTAATCTGTCCCAGTGTGATGCAAAGTGCTCCGCACTATAATTTGAAGAACTCAGTGACTGCCTTTTCCTATTTTATGCCATTGTGGGATAGTGCTTCTAAAAGAAGAAGGATTGAACTTGTCTTTGGACTTTAAAATTAGCAACTGTGCTTCAAACTGAATGGTTTGAGGTCCAGTGAATTAAGCTTAATAAAGCCTTTCAATTCCTCAGTGCACAAGTACTGGGTGTGCGGGAACAGTCTGTTGAAGGGCATATGTATTTTCAAAACAACTGGCTTTTCTTCCCTTTGTAGCTGGAATTCTTTTACAATTGTTAAGGTGAAAATAAAAATGCCAGAAAAGAACTCATGTGTTTAGCTTGGAAAGTTGGTGTTCTAGAAACCTGGGGAATGATAAACTGACTATCCTTTCTCCTCAAGAATATCACATGCCAGGGGCTTCCCTGGCAGCCCAGTGGTTATGGCTCTATTACCACTGAAAGGAGCACAGGTTTGATTCCTGGTTGGGGAACCAAGACCCAACATGCCACCAGGAGTGGCCCAAAAATTAAAAAATAAAGTAATTTTTTTTAAAACAGCATTATGACATCTCCCCATAGTGATAAAAAATAGAATGTCACAGGCCCATATGTAGTTTATATAAAGTTCATGAATTGCCTCTTTTCTGCATCCTCACCACTCTTGAGAAAGGAAGGGGCAGAGAGCAGAGTGACATGTAATTAGATATTCCTGCAAACCTCCCCTTGGAAGGTCTGGTAGAGTCTCCCCATGGCGCTGAAGGCTGACTGGCCGGCTGACTGCTATGAGATGCAGTGGCAACGTTTTGACACTAACCAAGAACAAATAAAATGTCCTCCTAATGGAGGCATCATATCTGAATGTCTTCTCTCATAAGTACTACTTTTTCACAAAATTTAAACTGTGAAACTAAGACTTCACTACTTACAATCTTAGAATGAGAATTCAGAATATTTGTGAGAATGTTTGCAAAGTTCTGGGCTTCCCTGGTGACTCAGACAATAAAGAATCTGCCTGCAATGCAGGAGACCAAGGTTCTAACTCTGGGTCAGGAAGATCCCCTGAAGAAAGGAATGGCTACCCACTCTAGTATTCTTGCCTGGAGAATCCCATAGACAGAGGAGCCTAGTGGGTCACAGTCCATGGGGTCACAGAGAGTTGGACACAACTGAGTGACTAACACTTTCACTTTCACACTCTGCAAAGTTCTACTGGCTACTTTCAGCCTCATCCAGCTTGCCTTATTAAACATGAAACGTTAAGAAGAGAGGAAAGGGAAAAACTCCTTCCTTCTAACTTGCAGGATTTTTGAATGGAGGCTTAGTCTTATTTGCCCTTGGTCCTAACATATTCATGCAAACCCACTGCACTTTAAGACATTTCTTCATAAAAAGGTCTCTTTATAGATGACCTTTTTTTGATGGGCATTAATTACATTAAGAGCTTCCCACGTGGCTTTTGCGGTAAAGAATCCGCATGCCAATGCAGGAGGCACAAGAGATGCAGGGGGTTCAATCTCTGGGTGGGGAATATCCCCTGGAGAAGGAAATGGTAACTCATTCCAATATTCTTTCCAGGAAAAGTCCATGGATAGGGGAGACTGGTGGGCTACAGTCCCTGGGGCCACAAAGAGTCAGATACAGCTGAGCACACACAGGCACACAAAATTACATCATGTGTGGGACATATGTAATGCTGTTTCTGCTGACAAGTATTGACATAGTCACATGTGGAATAACATATGAATAGTGGAGAGTTGCAAGTGCCTTTTTAATCATCACAATGGCTATTTCTTAATCCAGTTCAGTCGCTCAGTTGTGTCCGACTCTTTGCGACCCCATGAATCGCAGCACGCCAGGCCTCCCCGTCCATCACCAACTCCCGGAGTTCACCCAGACTCACGTCCATCAAGTCGTTGATGCCATCCAGCCATCTCATCCTCTGTCGTCCCCTTCTCCTCCTGCCCCCAATCCCTCCCAGCATCAGAGTCTTTCCAACGAGTCAACCCTTCACATGGTGTGGCCAAAGTACTGGAGTTTCAGCTTTAGCATCATTCCTTCCAAAGAAATCCCAGGGTTGATCTCCTTCAGAATGGACTGGTTTCATCTCCTTGCAGTCCAAGGGACTCTTAAGAGTCTTCTCCAACACCACAGTTCAAAAGCATCAATTCTTCAGCACTCAGCCTTCTTCACAATCCAACTCTCACATCC
>NW_011494895.1:151320-157022 GCF_000754665.1 Bison bison bison | reverse complement strand
ACTTTCTGCCATAAGGGTGGTGTCATCTGCATGTCTGAGGTTACTGATATTTCTCCCAGCAATCTTGATTCCAGCCTGTGTTTCTTCCAGTCCAGCGTTTCTCATGATGTACTCTGCATGTAAGTTAAATAAGCAGGGTGACAATATACAGCCTTGATGTACTCCTTTTTCTATTGGGAACCTATGTCCAGTTCTAACTGTTGCTTCCTGACCTGCATATAAGGTTTCTCAAGAGACAGGTCAGGTGGTCTGGTATTCCCATCTCTTTCAGAATTTTCCACAGTTTATTGTGATCCACACAGTCAAAGGCTTTGGCATAGTCAAGAAAGCAGAAATAGATGTTTTTCTGGAACTCTCTTGCTTTTTCCATGATCCAGCGGATGTTGGCAATTTGATCTCTGGTTCCTCTGCCTTTTCTAAAACCAGCTTGAACATCAGGAAGTTCATGGTTCACATATTGCTGAAGCCTGGTTTGGAGAATTTAGAGCATTACTTTACTAGCATGTGAGATGAGTGCAATTGTGCTGTAGTTTGAACATTCTTTGGCATTGTCTTTCTTTGGGATTGGAATAAAAACTGACCTTTTCCAGTCCTGTGGCCACTGCTGAGTTTTCCAGATTTGCTGGCATATTGAGTGCAGCACTTTCACAGCATCATCTTTCAGGATTTGAAAGAGCTCCACTGGAATTCCATCACCTCCACTAGCTTTGTTCGTAGTGATGCTTTCTAAGGCCCACTTGACTTCACATTCTAGGATGTCTGGCTCTAGGTCAGTGATCACACCATCGTGATTATCTGGGTATTACTTAATTAGTTCTCACTGACTAAATGAACATGAGTTTGAGAGAACTCTGGGAGATAGTGAAGGAGAAGGAAGCCTGGTGTGCTGCAGTCCATGGGGTCACAAAGAGTTGGATATGACTTAGTGACTGAACAACAGCAATTAGTGCTAGTTAATAGATGTTAAAATTTAAATTGAGGCCTCACCATACTTATATTTGTTTTTCTTGTCAAAAGCAAAATTCTTTCCTGAGAAGGAAAGGATTGGTGAGTCAATATTTTTGTTTTATCTTGCTATTCCAGATCTTCTAAAATATGAGGTATTTCATTTATTCCTCTTCATTCATTTCCTTGCTACCTTCCTTCTTGAATTTAATAAGCATTGCTCAATTAGCTAATAAACATAAAACACTATAATTGCCATTAAAGAAATAGTAAAACAACTATATAAAGAGGTTGGGCTTCCCTGGTGGCTCAGATGGTAAAGACTCTGCCTGCAATTCAGGAGATCCAGGTTCCATCCCTGGGTTGGGAAGATCCCCTGGAGAAGGGAATGGAAATCCACTCCAATATTCTTGCCTGGAGAATTCCATGCACAGAGGAGGATGGAGGGCTACAGTCCATGAGGTCACAAAGAATCAGACACAACTGTTACCACCTTATAATAATAATGATAATAATGATAAAAGATACCACCCTATAATAATAATCCATTTTCTCTCTTAGTTGAAAATTACTGTCAGACATTAGGTGATTCTTGTTATGGTAACCCTTCCCTTTTAATGCTAGAAGGGGCAAAGGAACATGTCATGGAATAACATTAAATAAGACTTAGAGAGGCATTCACTGGAGGGCTATACACGTGAACTTGTTTCCTTCCATGATTTTAAAACACCCATGCTTAACCCAACTCGTTCAGTATCTCACACTTGTCTGGCTACACATCTCCACATCCATGAGTTTATTATTCGTGCTCCCTTGAAAAGCCCTAAACTTGTCCAAGTCCTATTCCTTCAAATGCCAACTCAAGTCTCTTCCTTTTGATGAAGATTTTCTGACCTGTGGTACCCATTGTTCACTTCCTTTTTTCAACAATAGTCCATTGTTTTGGAGATCGCTCTATTCTGCATGAGTTTAGCTTTTATGTATAGACCTGATCTTTACAAACGGATTATTAATAACTTACAAGAAGAAATAATACCTTCTGTTTCACTGTAACCCTCGGCTTTGCCTTGAAAATTTCTTAAAGGTAGGTAACAATGGAAAATGGATCCAGATAATGCAGAAAGGATGTCATGTTAAATTATGCTCCCTCTTTCTTCATGTCCCATTGGTAACAGGAACACCAGGTCCACAGATTTCAGATTTCATTCTCGTATATGTGTTGCTGTTTTACAGTTTTACACACAATTTTTAAAATGAATATCTAATAAATAAATTTAAAATTTTACCAACCTGTCACCAGGTGGTGACAAAGTCACAGAGGTGCATAGTTTGAGCATTCCCAAATGGTAAATCATAAACACACTTGAACATATAATAAAAGTATGCAAAAATAGACACATGTAATTTCAGATTCTTCTTTAGCTACTTTCTGTTCTATATTCTGGAAGCACTCAAGAGATCCTCAGCTCAGATTGGAAGAGGGACTCTTTTCTGTTCCTACACATTCACTTTTGTAAATCTGCTTTCCTGGCCACCTAAAGTGCATAATTCACATATGTGTCAGTTTCTCCAAACTCTCAGCTCTCAGAGAGACCTGAACATGACAAAAAGTTGGCCTCCATTTTCCCTCTTAGTTGAAAATTACTATCGGATACTAGGTGATGTTTGTTATGGTGACTCTTTCCTTCTTTTATTATTTTTATTTTTTAATCTTTTTGGTTGTGCTACACTGCATGGCAGGATCTTAGTTTCTTGACCACTGATCAAACCAATGGACCCTGAAGTGGAAGCTGGGAATCTTAACCATTGGAGAAAGGTTCTGAACCCTTCCCTTCTTTAAATGACTGACATAAGGAAGAAATTAACAATAACACAATAATGGTGGGAGACTTTAATACCCCACTCACACCTATGGATAGGTCAACTAAACAGAAAATTAACAAGGAAACACAAACTTTAAATGATACAATAGACCAGTTAGACCTAATTAATATCTATAGGACATTTCACCCCAAAACAATGAATTTCACCTCTTTCTCAAGTGCACACAGAACCTTCTCAAGCACACAGGATCACATCCTGGGCCATAAATCTAGACTTGGTAAATTCAAAAAAAATTGAAATCATTCCAAGCATCTTTTCTGACCACAGTGCAATAAGATTAGATCTCAATTACAGGAGAAAGACTATTAAAAATTCCAACATATGGAGGCTGAACAACACGCTGCTGAATAACCAACGAATCACAGAAGAAATCAAAAAAGAAATAAAAATATGCATAAAAATGAATGAAAATGAAAACACAACAACCCAAAACCTGTGGGACACTATAAAAGCAGTGTAAGGGGAAAGTTCAGAGCAATACAGGCATACCTTAAGAAACAAGAAAAAAGTCAAATAAATAACCTAATTCTACACCTAAAGCAAGTAGAAAAGGAAGAAATGAAGAACCCCAGGGTTAGTAGAAGGAAAGAAATCTTAAAAATTAGGGCAGAAATAAATGCAAAAGAAACAAAGAGACCATAGCAAAAATCAACAAAGCCAAAAGCTGGTTCTTTGAAAGGATAAATAAAATTGACAAACCATTAGCCAGACTCATCAAGAAACAAAGGGAGAAAAATCAAATCAATAAAATTAGAAATGAAAATGGAGAGATCACAACAGACAACACAGAAATACAAAGGATCATAAGAGACTACTATTAGCAATTATATGCCAATAAAATGGACAACTTGGAAGAAATGGAAAAATTCTTAGAAAAGTACAACTTTCAAAAACTGAACCAGGGAGAAATAGAAAATCTTAACAGACCCATCACAAGCACGGAAATTGAAACTGTAATCAGAAATCTTCCAGCAAACAAAAGCCCAGGTCCAGATGGCTTCATAGCTGAATTCTACCAAAAATTTAGAGAAGAGCTAACACTTATCCTACTCAAACTCTTCCAGAAAATTGCAGAGGAAGGTAAACTTCCAAACTCATTCTATGAGGCCACCACCACCCTGATACCAAAACCAGACAAAGATCCCACAAAAAAAGAAAACTACAGGCCAATATCACTGATGAATATAGATGCAAAAATCCTCAACAAAATTCTAGCAAACAGAATCCAACAACATATTAAAAAGATCATACATCATGACCAAGGGGGCTTTATCCCAGGGATGCAAGGATTCTTCAATATTCACAAATCAATAAATGTGATAAACCACATTAACAAATTATCTCAATAGATGCAGAGAAAGCCTTTGACAAAATTCCACATCCATTTATGATAAAAACTCTCCAGAATGCAGGAATAGAAGTTACATACCTCAACATAATAAAAGCTATGTATGACAAACCCACAGCAAACATTATCCTCAATGGTGAAAAATTGAAAGCATTTCCTCTAAAGTCAGGAACAAGACAAGGGTGCCCACTTTCACCACTACTATTCAACATAGTTTTGGAAGTATTGGCCACAGCAATCAGAGCAGAAAAAGAAATAAAAAGAATCCAAATTGGAAAAGAAGTAAAACTCTCACTGTTTGCAGAAGACATGATCCTCTACATAGAAAACCCTAAAGACTCCACCATAAAATTACTAGAATTTATCAATGAATGTAGTAAAGTTGCAGGATATAAAATCAACACACAGACATCCCTTGCATTCCTATACACTAATAATGAGAAAATGAAAGAGAAATAAGGAAACAATTCCATTCACCTTTGCAGTGAAAAGAATAATATACTTAGGAATATATCTACCTAAAGAACCTAAAGACCTATATATAGAAAACTATAAAACACTGGTGAAAGAAATCAAAGAGGACACTAATAGATGGAGAAATATACCATGTTCATGTATCGGAAGAATCAATATAGTGAAAATAAGTATATGACCCAAAGCAATCTATAGATTCAATGCAATCCCTATCAAGCTACCAATGGTATTTTTCATAGAACTAGAACAAATAATTTCACAATTTGTATGGAAATGCAAAAAACCTCGAATAGCCTAAGCAATCTTGAGAGAAAAATGGAACTGGAGGAGTCAACCTGCCTGACTTCAGGCTCTACTACAAAGCCACAGTCATCAAAACAGTATGGTACTGGCACAAAGACAGAAATATAGATCAATGGAACAAAACAGAAAGCCCAGAGATAAATCCACCCACCTATGGACACCTTATCTTTGGCAAAGGAGGCAAGAATATACAATGGAGAAAAGACAATCTCTTTAACAAGTGGTGCAGGGAAAACTGGTAAACCACCTGTAAAAGAATGAAACTAGACCACTTTCTAACACTATACAGAAAAATAAACTCAAAATGGATTAAAGATCTAAACATAGACCAGAAACTATAAAACTCCTAGAGGAGAACATAGGCAAAACACTCTCTGACATACATCACAGCAGGATCTTCTATGACCCACCTCCCAGAGTACTGGAAATAAAAGAAAAAATAAACAAATGGGACCTAATTAAAATTAAAAGCTTCTGCACAACAAAGGAAACTATAAGCAAGCTGAAAAGACAGCCTTCAGAATGGGAGAAAATAGTAGCAAATGAAGCAACTGACAAGCAATTAATCTCAAAAATATACAAGCAACTCCTGCAGCTCAATTCCAGAAAAATAAAAGACCCAATCAAAAATGGGCCAAAGAACTAAACAGACACTTCTCCAAAGAAGACATACAGATGCCTAACAAACACATGAAAAGATGCTCATCACTCATTATCAGAGAAATGCAAATCAAAACCACAATGAGGT
>NW_011494895.1:150472-151220 GCF_000754665.1 Bison bison bison | reverse complement strand
ATGACATTGAAACACGTATAATATCATATAAGAAACGAATCGCCAGTCCAGGTTTGATGCAGGATACAGGATGCTTGGGGCTGGTGCACTGGGATGACCCAGAGGGATGGTACAGGGAGGGAGGTGGAAGAGGGGTTCAGAATGGGGAACACGTGTACACCCATGGCAGATTCATGTTGATGTATGGTGAAACAAATACAATATTGTAATTAGCCTCCAATTAAAATAAATTAATTTTTTTAAATGACATAAGGAGAAGGAATGAAACAAGACAAAGTAAATTTTCACTCAAATTTTCAAAAAATTTTATTAAATGTAACAGCTTTTATTTACCAATTAAAAGGAGTTATTTCGTCTCTTAGGGCTTCCAATAAACTGTGGACAATTCTGAAAGAGATGGGAATACCAGACCACCTGACCTGCCTCTTGAGAAACCTATATGCAGGTCAGGAAGCAACAATCAGATCTGGACATGGAACAACAGACTGGTTCCAAATAGGAAAAGGAGTACGTCAAGGCTGTATATTGTCACCCTGCTTATTTAACTTATATGCAGAGTATATCATGAGAAACCCTGGGCTGGAACAAGCACAAGCTGGAATCAATATTGCCGGGAGAAATATCAGTAACCTCAGACATGCAGATGACACCACCCTTATGGCAGAAAGGAAGAGGAACTCAAAAGCCTCTTGATGAAAGTGAAAGAGGAGAGTGAAAACATTGGCTTAAAGCTCAACATTCAGAAAAC
>NW_011494895.1:146033-150242 GCF_000754665.1 Bison bison bison | reverse complement strand
AACCTAGATAGCATATTGAAAAGCAGAGACATTACTTTGCCAACAAAGGTCCATCTAGTCAAGGCTGTGGTTTTTCCAGTAGTCATGTGTGGATGTGAGAGTTGGACTGTAAAGAAAGCTGAATGCCGAAGAATTGATGCTTCTGAACTGTGGTATTGGAGAAGACTCTTGAGACTCCCTTAGACTGCAAGGAGATCCAACCAGTCCATTCTTAAGGAAATCGGTCCTGGGATTTCTTTGGAAGGACTGATGCTAAAGCTGAAACTCCAGTACATTGGCCACCTCATGCAAAGAGTTGATTCATTGGAAAAGGCCCTGATGCTGGGAGGGATTGGGGGCAAGAGGAGAAGGGGGCGACAGAAGATTAGATGGCTGGATGGCATCACCGACTCGGTGGATATGAGTTTGAGCAAACTCTGGGAGTTGGTGATGGACAGAGAGGCCTGACGTGCTGCAATTCATGGGTTCACAAACAGTCTGACACGACTGAGCCACTGAACTGAACTGAGGGCTTACCCAGTAGCTCAACAGTAAAGTGTCTGCCTGTAGTGCAGAAGATGAAGGAGATTCTGGTTCAGTCCCTGGGTAGGGAAGATCCCTTGGAGGAGGGCATAGCAACCCACTCTTGTATTCTTACCTGGGAAATCCCATGGACAGAGGAGCCTTGTGGGCTACAGTCCATAGGGTCACAAAGAGTTAGACATGATTGAAGCAACTTGGCATGTATGCACACATTTCGTCTCTTCTCTAAGGCCTCTTATCCTAAGGTTCTCTCTTATCCTTTTATGCTCCTTCCTACACTCTTGGGCTTCCCTGGGTGGCTCAGATGGTAAAGAATCTGCTTGTGATGCAGGAGACCCGGGTTCAAGCCCTAACTTGAAAAGATTCCCCTGGTGAAGGGAATGGCAACCACTCCAGTATCCTTGACTAGAGAATTCCATGGACAGTGAAACCTGGTGAGCTACAGTCCATGGGGTCACAAAGAGTCAGACACAACTGAGTGACTAACTTTTTAGAGCCCTAGTAGCTTAGCTGGTGAAGAATTCACCTGCAATTTGGGAGATCCCGGTTTGATTCCCAGATCGGGAAGATCTGCTGGAGAAGAGATAGTCTATCCACTCCAGTATTCTTGGGCTTCCCTGGTGGCTCAGATGATAAAGGATCTTCCTGCACTGTTCTGTGTATGTCAGTAAGTATGGCTTCCATCTCATCCTCTGAACATTCCCCATATTTCTCAGACTATGTGCATTTACCTTGCTTGTAACCTGCTTTCTCTGCCAGTCAGAATCTTACTTAAATTTCAGGTACAGAGCAAATATCACCACCTACATAAATATTCCCTGATGCCCATTGCTGTTGGGATTCTTCCTTCTTTTAAATGCTTATCTTTGTTTGTTCATTCCTTTACTGACACTCATATACAGCCCAGGATTGTATTTATTTTAGTCCTATTTTACTTTCTGCTAAACTGAAAGCATCTTAAAGCACAGACCATGCTAAGTACCTTAATTTCCTCTATTCCTTTAGAAGTCCTATTTACATTACAAAAGCCTGGCGATTTCATATGAACAGAACTTGTTATATTATATACAATATGACCTAACTTTTGAGTTGCTTTGGTTATATACAAGATATTTTTTAAAAAAGAATGAAGAATTAGAGAGAAATTAGAGAAATTTTTATCAAATGTGCACACATAGAATGTTAAACTGAATTTGTTCACATACAAGGACATACTATTTCGACTCACACAAAACAAGAAAACACAGGGAGCAAAGAGACTTTTTTGAGAACTTAGGCTAATCAAGCCTGTACTAATGATTTTTGTGATGGAAATTTACATGAAGAGAGGAGCATGAAGGGAAGTTTGGGAGGCAGGTAAGTAGCACGAAAGTAATTGACTAGATGGAAAAAGGAAAAGTGTCTCTAGAAATAAATTAATAAGTGAAATAAATTACTAAGGGTAAGCTTAGAAAGCTTGAATTATATGTATAAAGTAAATGGGTGCAAGAGAAATGACTCAAAGAGAAAAATTACATGAATTGAGTGGGAGAAATGTATGATTTTACAGTAAAGCATTTTTTAAGTACACAGGAATGAAAGAAGAAGAAAAAAATCATACGCAGTTACAAAAAGTAAACTTCCCTCAATAAAAAATGTGAATAATCACACACAGAAAATGGTTCATTTCAGAATGAAGGGTGAACCTCAGATCTGTAACAGTCATCTCAGTATGTTGACCTTTGTAGACTGAAGAACAAATAGGAAATGCCAACAGGGCATCCTCCATCGTCACAAAGGAGGCAAAGTTACCATAAAAATCATAGATTCAAGCTACTATTGTGCCAAATAGGAGCCAAAGCCCTAGACAAACAAAAGCCTAAAATTTTTTTTTTTTTGTAAAGGCCAAAATTATATGCATCTCCACTGTGAAAATACTTCAGATATTCTGGGGACCGAAGAACACATCTATACAGTATAGTTTTTTTTTTTTAAGTTTTTTGCTGTTGTTGCCAAGAATGTATTTACAAATCTGTTTTAACAATTGTATATTGACTTTAATATTAGAATAAGACTGATTTTTATTTTGATCACAGTTCAGTCACCTCCTCTCTGTAATTATAGGCAAGTTTATTACATAAACTTCCCTATTTTCATTGTCTTTGCTGGTAAAATATGAGTAATGCTACCTACTGATTACATTACTTGGAGAATCAGCAAGGTGAATTGAGTAATGTTAAGCTCAGAGCTCGTCAAGAGGTAAGCCTTCAGTAGGTTCTATTATACATTGTGACACTTTGTAAATAATGCTTCTAATTCACACTTTGTAAAGAGAGATTTTAATTGAATATTTAACAATGTGTTAATTTATTGAATATGCTAATATCCAGGTGATTTTCTCCGTGACTTCTTAAGTTCAACTCAAACTTAGAGACTAGGTCTCAGAAAATTGTAAAGTTCTGATTTCTTTAGCAATCTATTGTCTTTCCTTTGGATGTTTTCCACATTCACCCCCCATCCTAACTCCCACACCACTATTGCCCAATATTTCCGTTAATTAGTCAGGAATGTAGAGAGATTTTTTATTCAGGAGCATGATGGTGCTAAGTGAATGCAGAAGAATCCATCCAGAGTAAAAATCAACACAGCAAAATAAAAGAGAAAGAGATCAGACAAGACAAATTTTGACTTTCAAGGTCTCTATAAATTTGCACCACAAGGAGTTACTTATTATTGAAAACCTGTGGAATATGTATGTGTTTGAACTCCTGTGAAAGCAATAAGGCTATTGTATGAAAGTTAACTGCCGGGCTTCCCTGGTAAAGAATCACAGGACAGTAAAGAACCCACAGGAGACATGGGTTCAGTTCCTGGGTTGTCAAGATCTTCCTTCCTGGAGAAGGAAATAGAAACCCACTCCAGTGTTCTTGCCTGAGAAATCTGATGGACAGAGGAACCTGGTGGGCTACAGTCCATGGGGTCACACAAGGGTCAGACACAACTTAGAGACTAAACAACAGCAATCCCATAACAGAACATCAAAACATCTGAAGCAAAGACTGATGTAACTGGTAGAAGAAATCAACACATTTTTAATTAGTCAGTGATTACAAAATCTCAGTTCAGTTCAGTCACTCAGTCTGTCCGACTCTTTGCTACCTAATGGATTGCAGCATGCCAGGCCTCCCTGTCCATTACCAGCTCCTGGTGTTTACTCAACTCATGTCTACTGAGTCAGTGATGTCATCCAACCATCTCATCCTCTGTCGTCCCTCTCTCTCCTGCCTTCAATCTTTCCCAGCATCAGGGTCTTTTCAACTGAGTCAGTTCTTTGCATCAGGTGGCCAAAGTTTTGGAGTTTCAGCTTCAGCTTCACTCCTTCCAATAAATACTCAGGACTGATTTCTTTTAGGATAAACTGGTTGGATCTCCTTGCAGTCCAAGGGACTCTCAAGAGTCTTCTCAAATACTACATTTCAAAAGCATCCATTCTTCGGTGCTCAGTTCAGTTCAGTCACTCAGTCATGTGCAACTCTTTGTGACCCCATGAATCGCAGCATGCCAGGCCTCCCCATCCATCACCAACTCCCGGAGTTCACTCAGACTCACGTCCATTGAGTCAGTGATGCCATCCAGCCATCTCATCCTCTGTCGTCCCATTCTCCTCCTGCCCGCAATCCCTCCCAGCATCAGAGTCTTTTCCAATGA
>NW_011494895.1:144721-145341 GCF_000754665.1 Bison bison bison | reverse complement strand
CTGTTTCCCCCTCTTTTCCATGAAGTGATGGGACCAGATGCCATGATCTTCGTTTTCTGAATGTTGAGCTTTAAGCCAACTTTTTCACTCTCCTCTTTCACTTTCAACAAGAGGCTTTTGAGTTCCTCTTCACTTTCTGCCATAAGGGTGGTGTCATCTGCATATCTGAGGTTATTGGTATTTCTCTTGGCAATCTTGATTCCAGCTTGTGCTTCTTCCAGTCCAGCGTTTCTCATGATGTACTCTACATAGAAGTTAAATATGCAGGGTGACAATATACAGCCTTGACATACTCCTTTTCCTATTTGGAACCAGTCTGTTGTTCCATGTCCAGTTCTAACTGTTGCTTCCTGACCTGCATACACATTTCTCAAGAGGCAGATCAGGTGGTCTGGTATTCCCATCTCTTACAGAATTTTCCACAGTTTATTGTGATCCACACAGTCAATGGCTTTGGCATAGTCAATAAAGCAGACATAGATGTTTTCTGGAACTCTCTTGCTTTTTCCATGATCCAGCAGATGTTGGCAATTTGATCTCTAATTCCTCTGCCTTTTCTAAAACCAGCTTGAACATCAGGAAGTTCACGGTTCACATATTGCTGAAGCCTGGCTTGGAGA
>NW_011494895.1:132432-144508 GCF_000754665.1 Bison bison bison | reverse complement strand
CTCATTCTATAGTTCATCAGGCACTCTATCTATCAGATCCAGGCCCTTAAATCTATTTCTCACTTCCACTGTATAACCATAAGGAATTTGATTTAGGTCATACCTGAATGGTCTAGTGGTTTTCCCTACTTTCTTCAATTTAAGTCTGAATTTGGCAATAAGGAGTTCATGATCTGAGCCACAGTCAGCTCCTGGTCTTGTTTTTGTTGACTGTATAGAGCTTCTCCATCTTTGGCTGCAAAGAACATAATCAATCTGATTTCAGTGTTGACCATCTGGTGATGTCCATGTGTAGAGTCTTCTCTTGTGTTGTTGGAAGAGGGTGTTTGCTATGACCAGTGCATTTTCTTGGCAAAACTCTATCAGTCTTTGCCCTGCTTCATTCCATATGCCAAGGCCAAATTTGCCTGTTACTCCAGGTGTTTCTCGGAGAAGGCAATGGCACCCCACTCCAGAACTCTTGCCTGGAAAATCCCACGGACAGAGGAACCTGGTAGGCTGCAGTCCATGGGGTCACTAAGAGTCCAGCATGACTGAATGACTTCAATTTCACTTTTCACTTTATGCATTGGAGAAGGAAATGGCAACCCACTCCAGTATTCTTGCCTGGAAAATCCCAGGGACAGAGGAGCTTAGTGGGCTGCCATCCATGTGCCATGTGCCATCCATCCATGTGCCATCATGGGGTCGCACAGAGTCAGACACGATGGAAGTGACTTAGCAGCCAGGTGTTTCTTGACTTCCTACTTTTGCATGCCAGTCCCCTATAATGAAAAGGACATCTTTTTTTGGCATTAGTTCTAAAAGTTCTTGTAGGTCTTCATAGAACCGTTCAACTTCGTTTCTTCAGTGCTCAGCTTTCTTTATTGTGCAAGTCTCACCTCCATACATGACTGCTGGAAAAACCATAGCTTTGACTAGACGGACCTTTGTTGGCAAAGTAATGTCTCTGCTTTTTAATATGGCATCTAGTTTGGTCATAACTTTCCTTCCAAGGAGCAAATGTCTTTTAATTTCGTGGCTGCAATCACCATCTGCAGTGATTTTGGAGCCCCCAAAAATAAAGTCTGTCACTGTTTCCATTGTTTCCCCATCTATTTGGCATGAAGTAATGGGACCAGATGCCATGATCTTAGTTTTCTGAATGTTGTGTTTTAAGCCAACTTTTTCACTCTCCACTTTCACTTTCATCAAGTGGCTCTTTAGTTCCTCTTTGCTTTCTGCCGTAAGGATGGTGTCATCTGCATATCTGAGGTTGTTGATATTTCTTCTGGCAATGTTGATTCCAGCTTGGGCTTTGTCCAGCCTGGAGTTTCTCATGATGTACTCTGCATGTAAATTAAATAAGCAGGGTGACAATATACAGCCTTGACATACTCCTTTTCCTGTTTGGAACCAGTCTGTTGTTCCATGTCCAGTTCTAACTCTTGCCTCCTGACCTGCACACAGATTTCTCAAGAGGCATGTTAGATGGTCTGGATTCTATCTCTTTAGGAACTTCCCAGAGTTTGTTGTGATCCATACATCAAAGGCTTTGGCATAGTCAGTAAGATGGAAGTAGATATTTTTTCTGGAATTCTCTTGTTTTTTCGAAGATCCAACGGATGTAAAATTACAAAACCTACCCTTCAATAATAGACGGGCTAAGTAGACAGAAAAATCATTTAGAATATAGAAGACCCTGAACAAAACTATCAACCAACTAAATGGAATGAATTGTTTTAGAACATTTCTACTCATCTACAGCAGACAACTCATTCTTTTAAAGTACACATGTAAATTTTACAAATAGAACATACCATCTGAGCCATCAAACAAGTATTAATAAATTTAAAAGAATACAACCACAAAATTTTGTGCTATGACTAAAAATAAGCTGGTAACCAATAACCAGTGTTCTTGCCCGGAGAATCCCAGGGACGGGGGAGCCTGGTGGGCTGCCATCTCTGGGGTCGCACAGAGTCGGACACGATTGACTGACTTAGCAGCAGCAGCAGCAGCAGCAACAGCTGTCTTAAAACTCCCCAAATACTTGGAAACTGTTATATAACCCATGGGTTAAAAAAAGAGCGGAGGGGGGTTTAAGTCAGATATTAACGTGTGGTGGATGAAACTGAGACAGTACTTATTGGGAATAAATGCCTGAAGCTCCCACATTAAAAAAAAACTAGAAGAAAAGAGCAAATTAAACCCAGACTATGTATATTAAAAGGAAATAAATATAAGAGAAGGCAAATTAAATAGAAAATACAAAACTAATAAAAAAGTTAATGTATTTTTCCTTGATAAAATCAATAAAATTAATAAATGTCTAGTAAGATTCATCAGGACCAAAAGGAAAAAAAAATTACCAGTTCCAGGGATGATATTTGTACTCATTGTGTGCTATATCTGACTTCCCTCCCTGTTTTAATTTTACTCATTCTATAAATGGTGTTATAAGAAATATATTTGATTTTGTCCTCAGTTCCTGTACTGAACTCCTAAAACCCTTGTAATTTCCTTAGTTATTATAGGAGTGCCAGAAGCATATGTTGTTCTAATGTTTGCTTGTTGATTCTGGTTCCTGACACAAGAACTTCTAAGACTCTTGGAGTCTCTGGAGTGATAATTGTTTTCTTTGTATTCTAGTGAAATGGCTGGTAGGTGGGAGCCTCTAGATAGCTTCAACATGAGAAGCTAATCACCAGAAAGACCAAGCCATGATTAGACACTTGTAACCCAACCCAACCCCATTCTCCAGAGAGGAGAGAAGGGCTGGATTTTGAGTTATTAATTAATCAGGCATATGTGATGAAGTCTCCATAAAATGTCTAAACTCTGGGGTTTGGAGAGCATCTGGATTGGTGAACAATCTATATGCCTAGAGTGTGGTCACATTTCAGCTCCACAGGGACAAAAGCTTATACAAAAGTTAACAGATAACTGAAATACCTTACATTTGTTAAATAAATAGAATTTATAGTTTAAAATCTTCCAATAGGAACAACTCCAGGACTGAGTCTTCACCCATTAAATTCCACCAAATATTAGAGGTAACAGCAACTCTGCATCTATTATTTGTGAAAATTGAAAAGGAAAGAACACTTCTCAGCTCCTTCTATGAGGCCAGCATTGCTTTGATACCCAAATCATATGAAACATTCAAAGAAGACAGACCAACAGCCTTCATGATTTTCCTAAAATTTTAGCAAATCAAACCTTATATAGAAAAGATAATATAGCATTACTTGATTAGGGAATCCATGGTGATTCAATGTAAAAAATCAATTAATGTAATTCACCATACTAAAGGGACTTCCCAGGTGGAGCTAGTGGTAAAGAATCTTCCTGCCAGTGCAGGAGATGCAGGAGACACAGGTTCAATCCATGGGGCAGGATGGGAAGATTCCCTGGAGGAGGGAGGGCATGGCACTCCATTCCAGTATTCTTGCCTGGAAAATCCCATGGACAGAGGAGCCTGGTGGGCTATGGTCCATGGAGTCGCAAAGAGTGAGACACAACCCAGCACATATGTGTTCACCATACCAAAAGCCTAATAAAAATATGATCACCCTAATAGCAGTAGAAAAATAATTTGACAAAATTTAGCATCTATTCATGATAAAAACTCTCAGTGAACATAGTTTTCTGACCCTTCCTACATGTTAAGCACTTCTATTTTCTGTTTCCATATCTTCCTATTATATTTTTTTATAAAATTTCTCACTCTTTGTTGCTTAATTGCCTTTTTAGTTAGCTTAGTCCTAACTAATTTAGATGTTGTAGAATTTCTGCTATGTAACTAACCCTCAGTTGACAAATTGCTAATAAATGATTAACATTTGGTTCTTGGCTAACTAAGAGACTTGCTGCTGCTGCTAAGTCGCATCAGTCGTGTCCGATTCTGTGCAACCCCATAGATGGCAGCCCACCAGGCTCCTCTGTCCCTGGAATTCTCCAAGCAAGAACACTGGAGTGGGTTGCCATTTCCTTCTCCAATGCATGAAAGTGAAAAGTGAAAGTGAAGTCGCTCAGTCGTGTCCGACTCTTAGCGACCCCATGGACCGCAGCCTACCAGGCTCTTCTATCCATGTGATTTCCTAGGCAAGAGTACTGGAGCGGGGTGCCATTGCCTTCTCCGGAGAGACTTAGGATCCTTTTAATAAAATGGGAATTCCCAATAGCTAATTTTTTTACAATAGCTACTTCTTTTGGAATATTTTTTATATGCCAGGTAAAGTGCTAAGTGACTTACATCTAAAAAATGTATTATTTTTACCACCACCACATAAGAAAGGCAGTATTATTATAATTTGAGTTTTACAGATGAGGAACTGAAAGTACAGCAATTATAAGTCATGGACCCAAAGTCACATACATGGTAAATACAGATGTGGGACTTGCTTTCAGGCTATCTGATCCTGGAGCCTCCACTTTGTACCCCATTCTCACTGCCCATCAATCAGAAGTGCTGATATGGGAAAGGTTATAGGGGAGAGAGGGCTTCCTAAGGGGCGCTAGTGGTAAAGAACACCCTGCCAATGCAGGACTCCTAAGAGACATGGGCTTGATCCCTGGGTAGGGAAGATCCCCTGTAGGAGGGCATGGCAATCTACTCGTGTTCTTGCCTGGAGAATCCCATGGACAGAAGCTGGCGGGCTACAGTCCATGGAGTTGCAAAGAGTTGGACATGACAGAAGGGACTTAGCATACATGCGTAGAGGAAAGAGCATGTGTTTAACCAAGGCCAGGATAAGTTTAAACCTTTACATAAAACATTTATCTGTTAACAGCTGCTGTGTGTAACTGAACATCAATGGGCTACAGTGTTTGCCCTCTATAAGAGCAGAGGAAAGATAAAAATGCAGTGATTTGGTTAACTGACATACATTGAGAAACTTATCTGCTGTAACTGACTTGGGTGAGGGTTTCACAATGAACAAGATGTAATCCCTATCTTTGGTGACCTCAAAATCTATACAAAACTTGACAAATTAAAAAATATTTTCTACCTTTTTATTCTCCCTGTTTTCTGACTTTATTTCTACTTTGAATTTATAACATTGTGATCATAAGAAAAAATATTGTTTTAGTTCTAGGTTATTTTTTCTAGTACATAAAAATAAAGTTTGTTTTCTTTTTGAAAATTATGATAATTGAAATGTTTCAATGTGAGGATTTAGAGTGAAGTAAATAAAGCACATGCAGGGAAACATAGATCATGTGACATTCATGTCATATTCCTGAACTTTCTTGTAAAAAAGATATAAAAACTATACAACTGCTAAAAAAAAAACAAAAACCCTACACATCTGCTAAAACTGACATCTTAACTATTTCCCTTAGAGCAGTAAAATTCCATTCACTAACAATTTTTCATAATATAACACAGATTAGTGAAATATCAAATGTCTTTTTCTACTGTTGCAAACTTTAAAACACTTGTGTTTCAGAGAATATATTATACAGAATAGATTTAAAAAGGGCACTTGACACAAGAGAAATACAGAAAACTAACTACTTCTTAAGGCTTATTTAAACCAAAACATATTGATAACTACCCTATGTTGAGGAAATAGGGTTACCTGGGTCAACATCCACATCAGTATGTGTATTTGCTTTCTGTCAAATCAATCAGTTGAGCTGCTTCTGCTAATTTATTTTATCAGAGGCTTGCCAATGTAATTAGATTAAAATGGTCCCTCCACTTCAGTTGCGTGACACATAATTGAGTATATATACATGTAGAATGACAAAAAGCACCATAAGATATATTTTTAATAGCAAAAACAACAGAATAGACAAAACTGCCTGAGATGCTCAAAGGATAAACATTTTTTGGGGGTTATGGAGCCAGAAACAGTATATTTTTTAGGGTTTTGAGTTATAGTCAAAAGGAAGGGGAAATCCTTTGATGCTTCTTAGAAATCGTAAATGTCTCGATATGAATGAAAGAAGTGGGGGTGTTGCCAGACAATGGGAGTTTCAGAGTTGACAGAGAAGATCTTGGAAGGAAGTTATCTTACTTTTATCTGAACTACCACGAATTCCCTAGAGAGTACAGAGTGAGTCTGGCAAGATGGGCGTCTAACGTTATTTAGTGGAGGAGAAGCATAGCAAGCTAATACACAGAGAAGTTAGTAGACAGAATAATGTTGACTTGAAGAAGAAAAAAGTGCATGAAATTATATATATATTATATATTTCAGAGGGCTTCCCTGGTGGCTCAGTAGTAAAGAATCCACCTACCAGTGCAGGAAATACCAGAGATACAGGTTTGATCCCTGGATCCAGAAGATCTCCTGGAGTAAGAAATGGCAACCCACTCCAGTATTTTTGCCTGGGAAATACCATGGACAGAGGAGCCTCATGGTCTACAGTCCACAGGGTGGCAAAGGGTCGGATACAACTGAGCAACTGAGCATGCATACAACCCAAGGAAAAATATATTTATCACCCCAAGACTTTGATTATAAACAAGGAGAAGTATTTAGTATGAGTTAGGAAGAAATATTCATTATGTAAACATTACTATAAAAATAGGATTAATTTGTCTTCATATGTCCAAAATAAGAGATACCTAGGGTTTCCCCGAAAGCTCAGTTGGTAAAGAGTCTGCCTGCAATGCAGGAAAGTGAAGTGAAGTCGCTCAGTCATGTCGGACTCTTTGCAACTCCGTGGACTGTAGCCTATCAGGCTTCTCCATCCATGGGATTCTCCAGGCAAAAATACTGGAGTGGGTTACCATTTCCTTCTCCAGGGGATCTTTCCGACCCAGGGATCGAACCCAGGTATCCTGCATTGGAGGCAGATGCTTTAACCTCTGAACCACCAGGGAAGCCTTGTTCAATTCCTGGGGCAGGAAGATCCACTGGAGAAGGGATAGGCTACCCACTCCAGTATTCTTGGGCTTCCATTGTGGTTCAGTGGGTAAAGAATCCATCTGCAATGAGGGAGACCTGGATTCAATCCCTGGGTTGGAAAAATCCCGTGGAGAAGTGAAAGGCTACCCACTCCAGTATTCTGGCCAGGAGAATTCCATGGACTATATAGTCCATGGGTCACAAACAGCTGGACATGACTGAGTGACTTTCATTTCACATACCTAGGTTTAATTGTGTTGGTTCAGAATTCTCAAAAGAAGTCTTTATTTTATGATATATATATATATATATATACATATATACATATATACACTACAGATATCTGTGGATATGTGTATTGTGCAATATGCTTACATAACTTAAAAAAAAAAAAAAACACTTGTAGGTTTTGATCTGACATGTAAAGAACTTGGAAGTCAATACCCCCATATACATATACAACATATACAACAAGAAAAAAAAAACATGCAAAAAAAATCCTGAAAATATTATTTTATCATCTATTTAATTTTTGATGAAGTGATGCTTGATTTTTCACTTCTGATTATATATGCCCCTCCCCTCTCTTATGGAGTAGGAAATGGCAACCCACTCCAATATTCTTGCCTGGAAAATTCCACGTATAGAGGAGCCTGGTGGAATACAGGCAGACATGACTGAGCACACACATCTCCTCTTTTAACCTGCCAATACTAATCTGTTAATTTCCCCCATCACTCTTTATGGTCAGTTTTTCTAAGAGGTTAGCTTTGCTTTTTCTCTGCAGTTTCCAACAACTAATTTTGGCTTTGTTGGTTTTCGCTATTACACATTCATTTTCAATTTTGTTGATTTTTCCTTATATTCCTTAGTTCTACTTTCTTTGAGGTGTATTTGCTGTTATTTTATCTCACTTCATGACATAGACACTTACAGCATTGTTTTTTAGACTGTCACTGTTTCTAACATATAAATATAAGGCTATAGGTGACTCTCTGAACTCTGATGTACTTTTCTTTATCATTAGTTCAGAAAATTTATCTCTGAATTTACTTTCTTATTTTTCTCTTTTATATGTAAATATAAAGATATATATACATATCTCATATTTTTTATCCATTCATCCATTGGTGGGCATTTAGGTTGCATCCATATCTTGGTTATTTTACAGTAATGCTGCAGTGAACATAGGGGTGCATGTATCTTTTTGAATTAGATTTTGGTTTCTTCAGATAAATGACCTAGGAGTGGAATTGCTGGACCATGTGGTAGTTCTATTTTCCTTTTTAATTTTTTGAGAGATCTCCATATTGTTCTCTATAGTGGCTGTACTAATTTACATTCCCACCAACAGTGCATGAGAGTTCCCTTTCTCTCCACATACTTGCACCATTTGTCATTTGCTATTTTTCTGATAATAGCCATTCTGACACGCGTGAGATGATTTCTCATTGTGGTTTTGATTTGCATTTCCCCAATGATTAGTGATGTTGAGCATCTTTTCATGTGTCTTTTCAGGTCTTCTGCCCATTTTCTAAATTGGATTGTTTGTTTGTCTTTGATATTCAGTTGTATGAATTCTTTGTGTATCTCATGACAATTAAATATTGGACATTGTGTACAAAGAAATCTAGATTCTCAGACTCGAGTCCACATGAAGAAGCAGGGAATGTCCCCAGGTGAGCATCAGCTCTGTGCTCCTAAGTTGTCTTTCAGAGGTTCTTCCTACTCTGTAGCTTAGTCCCTTTGGTCCTCATTACCTCCATAGTCTGTGATGACTTCACAGAGATGGTTGTTGTATGTTATCTGGCTTGCAAGTTGTTTCTAACAGAGCAGTTGTTCTACTGCCAAATTCTACATCCTAGCCAGAAGTAAATGTTCTGTTATACCATTTTTATTCTGATAGTGAATTGAAAGAAAGATACTGTTATTCTTCACATTTTGGCATAGACTTAGAACATATTCTTAGAGAAACAGAACAACTTACTAAAGGACACACAGTTAACTTGATCAAGGTTATCAGAAGGATGGACAAGTCTCAATTGCAGCCCAGATTCATCTTACTTCAGGATCTGGGTTCTCAAGCACTTGGTTATATTTCTTTAGTATTTCATTCTTGATTCAGAATTCTATCTAGAAATAAAGGAGGCCCCTCATAACTAAAGAAAGTCTTTGTGGGTCCTGGCATTAATAAATAGAAGGGAATAAAGTATGTATCCATCATAAAAGTCCATCTAAGGACCACAGTTATGCTTACTATTCACAATCCTGAACATAAATCCTGAACATAAGGATATACAGTGAGTTCTTTGCTAACAAAGAATCTGTGTTGATTTCCACATCTCCCCAGAGTTCAGAGATTAATGCAATTTTTTTATGCCTCTTTTCATCACAAATAGAAATGGGCTTTTTAATCTAACATACTTGGAATTCTTTAAAAGGAGAAAGTTTATAGAATTTAATACCATTGTAGGGCATTTGAAATAGCTTTACTTAAATCAATCTGTGGTGGCTTATTCTGTTTTTTTTTTTTATGGAAAAAATATAATTCATGTTATAACCTTTCTTGTCAAGATTTAGAGATCATATAATTTAAAGGGTGTTTACAGCACCTTTGTCTCTTGTAGTGGCAATGAAGCCCCTGGAATTATTTTGTGAATGCAAGGATACAAATTTAAGAATATGTATGGGAAGACTTTTCTCCATAGCTAAAGTAAAAATGTAGCACCTAAAATTAATACAAATATGCTATCACGAATCTCATGTACACTGTCATATTCTTTACTATTAATACATGCTGCTATTCACTGTGTACAGTGTATAAATATATAAAATAAGACTTTGGAAACCAATGTATGCATTAATGGAGAATCTCAAAAATTGATAGCTTCCTGTGTTCTAATGTCAGAAATTCCAGAAGGAGCATCTTTCTGCCCAGACACTTTACCTCTCTCCTCGCTGTTATCTAAAATTTTTTGAGTAGCATAAATTCTTTCATTTTACCTTTTTTTCTTTTTGGAAAACATGCATTTGAAGGAATGTGCCACCACATCCAACTATATTTGCATTCTAAGTTGGCTGATGGCAAGTGGGAAGCAGAGATAATCCAGGCATTCAGAAATATACTCAGTGTCCCAAGTTGCTTTCTTATCTCTGACGTATGTCTTCCTTCTGGCTTTAAGTCTATTTGGAAAGAGAGGAGGAGATGTGGGGTCCTCAAACCCTTGCTTTAGTTACAAGAGACTGAATTATTCCTCCTGCAAAAGGCCAAAAAATTCAATGTACTTAAGGTTTTTTTTTCTTCCTTGAATCAAAAGGTCAATTAGAAAGTAATATCTTCTCTCAGATGAATTTAGTAGAGAATAGAATTGGATTAATCAAGGACAAAATTTATCCAGGAGAAAAAGATCAAGTGAAATTACCAAGAAAATTATTGAATAATAGATACTAAATAAGGAAATATTCCTTAGTTATATCCATAGGTCTAGCTGAAGTTTTGCCAAGAGACAGAAATCAGGACCAAAATGTCAGGTAAAGTACTTTACGGTAACAATCTAAGGAGAGCACTAAGGATTTACCTAAATAAACAGTTTGCAGAAAGTGACTATACTTACAGCTGATTCATGTTGTTGTATAGCAGAAACCAACCAAACATTGTAAAGCAATCATCCTCCAAATAAAAATAAATGTTAAGAAATGTTATTTTAAATTCTAGTTTCCCAGTATTGGAGATTGCAGCTTTAACCACTTGCTAGTGTTCAAATTACTTAATGTTCTCTTAGCATTTTGCCTCAAGTTTAATCTCAGATTTCCCTGTCAACTTTATGGTGTTAGCCCTCTGAGTATAATAATAGTTCTCATATCTTTCATTTTACCTCCAAGCACCCAGTTAGATCTACCCTTGCTTCAATCTCTTGTTATAGGGAGATGCTTTAGAAAATATTCTAATAATGTGTACAGAATAAAAACACAGTTGCCTAAATATCTTAACTTTGCTTAAAAATGCTAAAATCCTAGTGCAACCAATTCTATTATATCTTTTAAGTCCAAAAAACATTGTGTATGAATTCAACAAATATTTGCATTTAAGAACCTAGTTGTAGTAATACAGTAGGGAAATACAGAATAAATAATGTAACACTGAATGTACATCATGAAATAGATCTAGAATCTCAGGTAATGTGTATGTAAGTAGCAAATGGCACATTGAACTGTAAGTGTTCAAAGAAATATTCAGTTCAATTCAGTTCAGTCACTCAGTCCTACTCTTTCTGACCCCATGGACAGCAGCACACCAGGCCTCCACCAACTCTTGGAGTTTACTCAAACTCATGTCCATTGAGTTGGTGATTCCATCCAACCAATTCATCCTCTATCGTCCCTTCTCCTCCTGCCTTCAATTTCTCTGCAACAGGGTCTTTTCGAATGAGTCAGTTCTTCGCATCAGGTGGCGAAAGTATTGGAGTTTCAGCTTCAGCATCAGTCCTTCCAACGAATATTCAGGACTGATTTCTTTTAGGATGGACTGGTTTGATCTCCTTGCAGTCCAAGGGACTCTCAAAAGTCTTCTCCAACACCACAGTTCAAAAGCATCAATTCTTTGGTGCTCAGCTTTCTTTATAGTCCAACTCTCACATCCATACATAACTACTGGAAAAACCATAGCTTTGACTAGATGGACCTTTGTTGGCAAAGTAATGTCTCTGCTTTTTAATATGCCATCTAGATTGGTCATAACTTTTCTTCCAAGGAGCAAGTGTTTCATAATTTCATGGCTGCAGTCACCATCTGCAAGGATTTTGGAACCCCAAAAAATAAAGTCTCTCACTGTTTCCATCGTTTCCCCATCTATTTGGCCTGAAGTGATAAACTGTGGAAAATTCTGAAAGAGATGGGAATACCAGACCACCTGACTTGCCTCTTGAGAAACCTATATGCAGGTCAGGAAGCAACAGTTAGAACTGGACATGGAACAACAGACTGGATCCAAATAGGGAAAGGAGTACGTCAAGGCTGTATATTGTCACCCTGCTTATTTAACTTATATGCAGAGTATATCATGAGAAAAACTGGGCTGGAAGAAGCACAAGCTGGAATCAAGATTGCCAGGAGAAATATCAATAACCTCAGATATGCAGATGACACCACCCTTATGGCAGAATGTGAAGAGGAACTAAAAAGCCTCTTGATGAAAGTGAAAGAGGAGAGTGAAAAAGTTGGCTTAAAGCTCA
>NW_011494895.1:130180-132332 GCF_000754665.1 Bison bison bison | reverse complement strand
ATTTTCTTGGGCTCCAAAATCACTGCAGATGGTGATTGCAGCCATGAAATTAAAAGACGCTTACTCCTTGGAAGGAAAGTTATGACCAACCTAGATAGCATATTGAAAAGCAGAGACATTACTTTGCCAACAAAGGTCCATCTAGTCAAGGCTATGGTTTTTCCAGTAGTCATGTATGGATGTGAGGGTTGGACTGTGAAGAAAGCTGAGCACCGAAGAATTCATGCTTTTGAACTGTGGTGTTGGAGAAGACTCTTAAGAGTCCCTTGGACTGCAGGGAGATCCAACCAGTCCATTCTAAAGGAGATCAGTCCTGGGTGTTCTTTGGAAGGACTGATGCTAAAGCTGAAACTCCAGTACTTTGGCCACCTCATGTGAAGAGTTGACTCATTGGAAAAGACTCTGATGCTGGGAGGGATTGAGGGCAGGAGGAGAATGGGACGACAGAGGATGAGATGGCTGGATGGCATCACCAACTTGATGGACGTGAGTTTGAGTGAACTCTGGGAGTTGGTGATGGACAGGGAGGCCTGGCGTGCTGCAATTCATGGGGTCGCAAAGTGTCGGACACGACTGAGCGACTGAACTGAACTGAACTGAACTGATAGGACGAGATGCCATGGTCTTCGTTTTCTGAATGTTGAGTTTTAAGCCAACTTTTGCACTCTCCTCTTTCACTTTCATCAGGAGGCTCTTTAGTTCCTCTTTGCTTTCTGCCATAAGGGTGGTGTCATCTGCATATCTGAGGTTATTGATATTTCTCCCAGCAATCTTGATTCCAGCTTGTGCTTCATCCAGCCCAGTGTTTGTCATGATGCACTCTGTATATAAGTTAAATAGGCAGGGTGACAATATACAGCCTTGACGTACTCCTTTCCCTATTTAGAACCAATATGTTGTTCCATGTCCAGTTCTGACTGTTGCTTCCTGATCTGCATACAGATTTCTAAGGAGGGTGGTCAGGTGGTCTGGTATTCCCGTCTCTTTCAGGATTTTCCTCAGTTTGTTATGATCCACACAATCAAAGGCTTTGGCATAGTCAATAAAACAGAAGTAGATGTTTTTATGGAACTCTCTTCCTTTTTTGATGATCCAACAGATGTTGGCAATTTGATCTCTGGTTCCTCTGCCTTTTCTAAATCCAGCTTGAATATCTGGAAGTTCGCGGTTCATGTATTGCTGAAGCCTGGCTTGGAGAATTTTGAGCATTACTTTGCAGGCGTGTGAGATGAGTGCAACTGTGTGGTAGTTTGAGCATTCTTTGGTGTTGCCTTTGTTTTGGATGGGTCTCCCTGGTGGCTCAGAGGGTAAAGCATCTGCCTGCAATATGGGAGATCTGAGTTTGATCCCTGGGTCGGGAAGATCCCCTGGAGAAGGAAATGGCAACCCACTAATGAAAACTGACATTTTCCAGTCCTGTGGCCACTGCTGAGTTTTCCAAATTTGCTGAAATATTGAGTGTAGCACTTTCACAGCATCATCTTTTAGGATTTGAAATAGCTCAACTGGAATTCTATCACCTCCACTAGCTTTGTTCATAGTGATGCTTCCTAAGGCCCACTTGACTTCACATTCCAGGATGGCTGGCTCCAGATGAGTGACAACTTATCGTGGTTTTTCGGGTCATGAAGTTCTTTTTTGTATAGTTCTTCTGTGTATTCTTGCCACCTCTTCTTAATATCTTCTGCTTCTGTTAGGTCCATATCATTTCTGTCCTTTATTGAGCCTATCTTTGCATGAAATAGTCCCTTGATAGCTCTCATTTTCTTGAAGAGGTCTCTAGTCTTTCCCATTCTATTGTTTTCCTCTATTTCTTTGCACTGATCACTGAGGAAGGATTTCTTATCTCTCCTTGCTATTCATTAGAACTCTGCATTCAAATGGGTGTATCTTTCCTTGTCTCTTTGCCTTTCACTCTTCTTTTCATAGCTATTTGTAAGGCCTCCTCAGACAACCATTTTGCCTTTTTGCATTGCTTTTTCTTGGGGATGGTCTTGATCCCTGCCTCCTGTACAATGTCACAAACCTCTGTCCATAGTTTTTCAGGCACTCTATCTATCAAATCTAGGCCCTTAAATCTATTTCTCACTTCCACTGTATAATCATAAGGGATTTGATTTAGGTCATTCCTGAATGGTCTAGTGGTTTTCCC
>NW_011494895.1:128683-130080 GCF_000754665.1 Bison bison bison | reverse complement strand
CTGTTTTTGCTGACTGTATAGAGCTTCTCCATCTTTGGCTGCAAAGAATACAATCAATCTGATTTTGGTATTGACCATCTGGTGATGTCCATGTGTAGAGTCTTCTCTTGTATTGCTGGAAGAGGGTGTTTGGTATGACCAGTGTATTCTCTTGGCAAAACTCTGTTAGCCTTTGCCCTGCTTCATTCTGTACTCCAAGGCCAAATTTGCCTGTTACTCCAGGTATCTCTTGACTTCCTACTTTTGCATTCCAGTCCCCTCTAATGAAAAGGACATCTTTTTGGGTGTTAGTTCTAAAAGGTCTTGTATGTCTTCATAGAACCGTTCAACTTCAGCTTCTTCAGCATTACTGGTTGGGGCATAGACTTGGATTACTGTGATATTGAATGGTTTGCCTTGGAAATGAACGGAGATCATTCTGTCATTTTTGAGATTACATTCAAGTACTGCATTTCAGACTCTCTTGTTGACTATGATGGCTACTCCATTTCTTCTAAGGGATTCCTGCCTGCAGTAGTAGATATAATGGTCATCTGAGTGAAATTCACCCATTCTAGTCCATTTTAGTTTGCTGATTGCTAAAATGCCAGTGTTCACTCTTGACATCACCTGTTTGACCACTTCTAGTTTACCTTGATTCACGGACCTAACATTTCAGGTACCTCTGCTATATTGCTCTTTACAGCAGCAGACTTTACTTCCATCACCAGTCACATCCACAAATGGGTGTTGTTTTTGCTTTGGCTCTGTCTCTTCATTCTTTCTCGAGTTATTTCTCCAGTGATCTCCAGTAGCATATTGCGCACCTACTGACCTGGAGAGTTCATCTTTCAGTGTCCTATCTTTTTGCCTTTTCATACTGTTCATGGGGTTCTTAAGGCAAGAATACTGAAGTGGTGTGTCATTCCCTTCTCCAGTGGACCATATTTTGTCAGAACTCTCCACCATGACTTGTCAATCTTGGGTGGCCCTACATGGCATGGCTCATAGTTTCATTGACTTAGACAAGGTTGTGGTCTATATGATCAGATTGATTAGTTTTCTGTGATTGAAAGATTACAGAGTTCAATGGAATGTGGGTTTTCATCTTACTGGAAATGAGGGAGAAGGTATCTATAGGAAGGTAATATTTGATTTGAATCTGGAAATATCTGTAGAATATTGGGAAGTGAACATGTTGGGGAAGGTCACCCAGCTCAACCTCACAGGATTATGTAAGAACAGGAATACATGAGCAGGCTAATTTAACAGAGCAAAGTCCAGTGCACACATAGAATGTAACATGGTAATTAATGTTCAGTTCAGTTCAGTCGCTCAGTTGTGTCCAAGTCTTTATGACCCCATGAATCACAGCACGCCAGGCCTCCCTGTCCATCACCAACTCCCGGAGTTCACTC
>NW_011494895.1:127709-127848 GCF_000754665.1 Bison bison bison | reverse complement strand
GTCTTTCCCATTCTATTGTTTTCCTCTATTTCTTTGCACTGATCACTGAGGAAGGATTTCTTATCTCTCCTTGCTATTCATTAGAACTCTGCATTCAAATGGGTGTATCTTTCCTTGTCTCTTTGCCTTTCACTCTTCT
>NW_011494895.1:123198-127609 GCF_000754665.1 Bison bison bison | reverse complement strand
CTGGGTTCTTCTACTCTGATATGACTCCTTTTATGAGGTCTCTGCAAAGTTCCCAGGTGGCACAGTGGTAAAGAATCTGCCTGCCAAATCAAGAGATGCAGGAGACATGGGTTTGATGCCTGAGTCAGGAAGAGCCCCTGGAGAAGGAAATCGCAACCCATTCTTGTATTCTTGCCTGGAAAAACCCATGGTCAGAAGAGCCTGGCAGGCCACAGTCCATAGGGTCACAAAGAGTCAGACACGACTAAGCAACTGAGCACATCCACAGGCAAAGAGTTCAGCTGGCCCACAGTTAAAGAGACTAAAATTAAAAGGTATCATTCTTAAGGACTGGATTCACTGTACATCACTTCTGACCAGAGTCCATTGATGAGGACTTAATACGTGGTACTATCTGGAAGTCAGGGGTTTAGTGAAATGACATCTTCCTGTATGTACAAGAGTAAAAGCAAATGATGTGTTGAAAACATAGTACCATAGGAAACACCGGCTGATAGAACTAGGAAAGGAAGATGGATTGAAACCATGGACGGCCTTGGATGCCAAGTCTGAATATTTTTACTGCTACTCTTTTTTCTCTTGCATCACATAGATTCTACTCATCACACAACACTGTTGACTAAAATCATTATGTCATGATAGCAAGGTTGTTAGAAAACTTTTCATGTAACAACCAAGTCTAAGAAGGACTAATTTGTAAAACCCTTTAGTATGTGACACTATTCTCTCTGCTTTTAGAAATTCAAATCAGCCAATACAGTTATTTTAAAGTGATTATCACTTGGGAATGAGTCTGTTCATGTCAGTTTAACTTTTCCTGATTTCTCTCTTCCTTCTCTACATCCTAACATAAATTTCTAACATTTACATAGTTCTAATACACAGGCTGATTTCTATGTCTTATCACTGCCATGGTATGAAATGTTCTTTTAGGATAGAGACCTTAGTAGACAATTCTTTTATTCTTCTCCAAAATTATGCCTTGTTCTTTGAAGACAGCAGACCCTCAATAAGCTCATGAATAAATGGTTCTGTGAGGAGGGATTCTCCATATTAGAACCTCCTGTCTTGATATCAACAGAATCTTGTACTGCCTTTGTGATAATTATGGAAAGCGAGGAAAAGATGCCAAATCTATATAAGCAGCAGACACTTAAGGAACATTCACATATGTCAGGTATTAGAATGTGGCTTAGGAAATCAAACTTACACAGGATAAATTAAAAATAAACAAGGAAAATGAAATCATATGAAAAGATATTTATTGATATTTCAGGCCAACTTTGTAGCCTGAAAAGTTCCCGATACTCATCTCCCCCCTGCCCCCAAGCTTTTTCTAGATTCTATAGATTGCTCTGTCCAGAATGTATTAACTGATTTTTTAAAAGCACTGTCACTGGGGAAGGAATCAAACACATGTTGTTACTTCCAGTGAGAAGGAGTTATCCATGACTCAGAGATTTTGGTTGTGTCTCTGCTGATAATGTATGACTATTGGAACAGGGACAAGAAATGAAAAAGAAATTTGATGGAATAGACTTCAACTTCCAGAAGTTGAACAAGGTTGCCTTCCCTTGCATGTTTCAAAACTGATTACAAACAAGGGCTTCTTTTTTGTTTTCTGTTTCATCTTTTAATGTTTGCTCCAGCCACTTTTTTTTTTTAATTGAATAGAAGCAGTTTTTTGTTGTGTTGTTTTTTTTTTTTCATAGAGAAATGCTTAGTTTGGTAGCTTGAATAACATTCAAGTTCCGGTTGCTGACTCTGCTGCAATTTAAATAACTCTTTGGCAGTGTTACTTTCCATGTTTTCTGTTGATACTATGATCCACTGGCAATTCATATTTCTGATAGTACTATAAACTCGGGTAGACACATACTTTGTCAAAATCATTACTCCATATGCTTTATTATTACTATGATATTAAAGAAAAGATATGACAAAAGATAAGGTCTCTAAGAACAAAATGAAAGTTTTGGCTTATTAAAAAGATTACATCATCTGAGAAAATAGCTATCTGAAGAATATTTAGTGGTCAGAGAGTTCTATAAGGAGAAGTTTAAAGGATATACTAAACGTTAAGAGATATACATAATATATGTGAGTCTAAGAAAGGAGCACAAATTTAAAAGAATACTTTTAGGAAAGTTAGAGACTGAAAGGAGGATTCTTTAGATGAAGAGAACCCCAGTTGGTTGACTATCATCTGCTGTCCATTCCAAACTGGATCTCAAACTCACTGTCAGTGTGATGTCTTATTTCAACATTACCTAATCAATCATCAATTTCTTTCAGGCTCAAAAATGTTTCTTTTTATATTTTTTTAAAAATCCTTCTTTCACAATAGTATTTCAGAACCCTCTTACCATTGTCTGATGTAATACAGTAACATGAATTTGTCAAAACTGACCCCACTAACCTTATGGTTTCAGAATGAGCTCTGCTATTGTTTCCAAATGATCTCTTTTTTTCACTAACTACAATTTATAGAGTTTTTAATATTAAGATTATGCAAAGTGCTTTTGCATACATTACATATGTTATTTCAGTTGGTCCTTATAATAATTATAGAAGGTGCATGAGTGCATATTAAGCCACTTCAGTAGCATCTGACTCTTTGCAGCCTGTGGACTATCGTGTGCCAAGCTCCTCTGTCCATGAAATTCTCCAGGCAGGAATACTGGAGTAGCAAATACTTGCCATGCTCTCATCCAGGGTATCTTTTTGACCCAGGGATCAATCTGCATCTCTTACATCTCCTGCATTGGCAGGTGGGTTCTTTGCCACTAGTCCCATCTGGAAGCCAAATAATTATAGAAGGTAAGTGATATTATCATTATATTGCAGATGAGAAAACTGGTAAGGATGTGCCTAAAAGGGAATTCTCATATAGTCTTGGCGGAAATGTAAACTGATACAAGCATTGTAGAAAACAAAATGGAGGTTCTGAACAAACTGAGAATAGAAGTACACTATGACCCAGCAATTCCATTCCTGGGCATACATCTGAAAGAAATAAAAGCAATAATTTTAAAAATACTTGCAAAGCAATGTTCATAGCAGCATTTTTATCATTCCCAAGATATGGTTGTAACCTAAGTGTTTATCAACAGATGAATGGATAAAGAAGATGTGGTTTATATATACAATGAAACATTCAGTTCAGTTCAGTTCAGTCACTCAGTCGTGTCTGATTCTTTGCGACCCCATGAATCACAGCACACCAGGCCTCCCTGTCCATCACCAACTCTCAGAGTTCACTCAAACTCATGTCCATCGAGTCGGTGATGCCATCTAGCCTTCTCATCCTCTGTCATCCCCTTCTCTTCCTCCTCCCCCCAATCCCTCCAGGCATCAGGGTCCTTTCCAATGAGTTAACCCTTCGCATGAGGTGGCCAGAGTATTGCAGTTTCAGTTTTAGCATCAGTCCTTCCAATGAACACGTAGGACCGATCTCCTTTAGGATGGACTGGTTGGATCTCCTTGCAGTCCAAGGGACTCTCGAGAGTCTTCTCCAACACCACAGTTCAAAAGCATCAATTTTTCGGTGCTCAGCTTTCTTCACACTCCAACTCTCACATCCATACATGACCAATGGAAAAACCATAGCCTTGACTAGATGGACCTTTGTTGGCGAAGCAATATCTCTGCTTTTCAATATGCTATCTAGGTTGGTCATAACTTTCCTTCCAAGGAGTAAGCATCTTTTAATTTCATGGCAGCAATCATCATCTGCCATGATTTTGGAGCCCCAAAAAATAAAGTCTGACACTGTTTCCACTGTTTCACCATCTATTTCCCATGACATGATGGGGCCAGATGCCATGATCTTCATTTTCTGAACGTTGAGCTTTAAACCAACTTTTTCACTCTCCTCTTTCACTTTCATCAAGAGGTTTTTATTTCCTCTTCACTTTCTGCCATAAGGGTGGTGTCATCTGCATATCTGAGGTTATTGATATTTCTCCCGGCAATCTTGATTCCAGCTTATGCTTCTTCCAGCCCAGCATTTCTCATGATATACTCTGCATATAAAGGACAGAAAGGTATGGACCTAACAGAAGCAGAAGAAATTAAGAAGAGGTGGCAAGAATACACAGAAGAACTGTACAAAAAAGATTTTCACAACCCAGATAATCACGATGATGTGATCACTGTCCTAGAGCCAGACATCCTGGAATGTGAAGTCAAGTGGACTTTAGGAAGCATCACTATGAACAAAGCTAGTGGAGGTGATGGAATCCCAGTTGAGCTATTTCAAATCCTGAAAGATGATGCTGTGAAAGTGCTCCACTCAATATGCTAGCAAATCTGGAAAACTCAGCAGTGGCCACAGGACTAGGAAAGGTCAGTTTTCATTCCAATCCCAAAGAAAGGCAATGCCAAAGAATGCTCAAACTACTGCACAATT
>NW_011494895.1:122774-122996 GCF_000754665.1 Bison bison bison | reverse complement strand
GAGATCAAATTGCCAACATCTGCTGGATCATGGAAAAAGCAAGAGAGTTCCAGAAAAACATCTATTTCTGCTTTCTTGACTATGCCAAAGCCTTTCCACTGTTTATCACAATAAACTGTGGAAAATTCTGAAAGAGATGGGAATACCAGACCACCTGACCTGCCTCTTGAGAAACCTGTATTCAGGTCAGGAAGCAACAGTTAGAACTGGACATGGAACAAC
>NW_011494895.1:118524-122674 GCF_000754665.1 Bison bison bison | reverse complement strand
TAAAAGGAGTACATTAAGGCTGTATATTGTCACCCTGCTTATTTAACTTATATTCAGAGTATTGTATACCAACTATACTTCAATTAAAAAAAATTTTTTTCAGAAGACCTAACTCAATGGTAAACTACTGTATAAAAACTTGAATCATTCAACCAGGTACTTTACATTGCTCTCTCTTTATTACAAACCTTGCACTCTTTTTTTAAATAGTAATTAATCCTGCTCTTGTACTGTAATCATTTCTTATGACTCTATTCCACACCCCCCCCAGAACATAATGGGTTCTTTAACTGATATATTGTTAAATTCCCAGTGCTTAATGCCTATAATATCTGACATGTAGTATGTGCTCAAATATGTTTTGCATAAATGGATGGCTATTTCATGTCAACCTGAAGTGTTTTGTATGCCACAGCTATCAGCCCTCAACCTGTGACAGTAATATTTTAACTAGATGAATGTGTAGAAACATGGCTGAACAAAATTGCGGATGTCAGCAAGCTTTTTAACATAGATGGTCCTTCATGATGTATTTTAAAACTTCCTTCTTGAAGATCATAAGGAAATCCATTGCTGTCTCCTGACCTGCTGCCAACAGCTGTCATCTCCTTGATGTCCCTCAGAGGCCCTTTCACAACCACAGATAAATCGAGAGACCTCAGTGGCCACCCTGAGGTTGCAGAGGCCAGTGGTTCTCTAACTTGAGCATACATCACAGTCACCCGCAGGGCTTATTATGACACAGATGGCTGGGGTCCAACCCCAGAACTTCTGCTTCATTTGATCTGGGCTGGGACCCACTGATTTGCATTTCTAACATTTCACAGTTTACACAGTCCCTTTGTCCTGGTGACCACCCTTTGAAAACCACTGGTGTACATTTTTTGTCTCCACAAACTTGAGGTCAGCCAATTCTGACCATGAGTCACATCATTAATCTTCTGAGTCAACAAGAAAAAGGACAATCCCCTGCCCCTCATGATCTGCAGATTGGTCATAATTTCCCAGGTGGTCATTTTCACTGGGTCAACAGAATTTATGTACCCTACACAAAATGTCCACTCGCACATCACCCCCAGATCATTCCACCAAATCTTGATTTAACCCCATAACGGACTTCCAATAGCCTAGACTCTGTACTCCCATTACTGCTCCCTCATCCTGGTGAGGTCACCCTGTTCTACAGGGGCTCAGCAATCCTCTGCTGTGGTCAGGAAAGCATCAGGGCAGATATGAAACTTACCTCACATGTTTTCCTTCTCAGAATCACAGTCTTGCTCTGTAGGAAATTAGTTACTTCATATATATATATATATATATAATTTTTTCCCAGACTGGGGAACAGCCTAGAACCAATTATTCTATCAAATATGGTTGCAGAAATCTGATATTAGATTTTAATCTTTATTCGCTCTGTACTGCTGGTGTACATTTTTGCAAGTTTATTTATTTATTGTAATTTTATCAGTTTGAAAAATGGAGACTTTATACTCTGGGTTGTCTCTGCCATATTCCATGAGAAATCTCCAATTTTTATTATAATTATTTATTTTAAGGAAAGGTTGACAATACATGGAAAGCATTCTTTTCCATGAATTTATAGAAAATGGAATCCAATAGGTATAAAATGTTATTTCCAATTCATTTTGCTAAATGACTATAGATAATTTCCCTTTGTATTTTGTTTTAAAATTTAATGATATATAAAATCTGAGAGACTAGCCAAATATTGTTTCCTTGGATGTAACCTGTTTTTGCTACATAGCTATTGATAGCATTCTTTCTTTGCCTCTTTAAATATTTTGTAAATATATTTTTACATGTTAGTTTATTGATTTTTGGGGGGTCATGTTAGTTTATTGACTTTTTGGGCAGATGATAAATCCTATCAATTTTTATTTACAGATCTTTCTTTGATTTACGTCTTATGGATCCATTAGATTTTTGACTATTCTTCTTCTTCTCAAATGTTTTTTTTTTTTTTCCTTATATCTATTAAACAAACAAAACCTTTTATGATGGTTATTTGTGTTTCACCTTTCATAGCTATCATTTCTCTAACATTGTTTTTCTTCATGTTCTGGTTCAATTTTTTGATGACTCAGTCTTGATGAAAATGACTTTTCACATAGAACTTCATGCCAGTATTCACTTTTTAATTTGTTACAAATGTTCAGCATACTTTTCTATCTCCTTCTTTATTTCTACTTGATGACTTCTCTTGTCTTTTACTATAGGTACCTGTGTAGTTTTGAACAGAAGGGGGCTCTACTATATGAGAAAGTAAAATTATAAAGACATGTTAAAAATTAAGTGAATTAATATGAAAAGGTCAATAAAAATGTACAGGTCATTAAATCCTTAAGCAATAGACATATAAAAGGAAAAACCTGAGTGTTTGTCATCACAAAAATAAGAAAAGTTAGAGAGCTGATGGTTAACTAAATGAAAGAAAAGTTCCAACTGAGATTGTTCAAAGCATGATCCAATGTTTATTTCCTTGACATTTGGGCTTCCTTACATTTTAAGCATTCTTATAGCTGAATAATAATTATGGTCAGGCTACTGAAAAAGGAAAATGGAAATAAAGCAAGCAGTTTAAGTGGCCAAATTCTATGTGGTATAAGGCTCCATCGTGATTGCTTTTTTGACATGTCCACTTGGGTAGGCTATAGTACCCAGTTATTCAATAAAGTGTTAATGTAGGTGTTGCCACAGATCTAATTAAAATCTCTAATCAATTGACTTTAAGTAAGTAAGATTATCCTGGATACTGTGTGGCACCAGAATCAATCAGTTAAAATACCTTGAAAGCAAGGTTGAAGCTTTCCCAAAAAGAGAAATTCAGCCTGTAGATGGTAGTTTTTACACTTGCCTGTGAGTTCAAGCCTGCCCATGCTATTCCCTTAATGAAATTTATTTTCCTCATGAAATCCTACAGATTTCAGACACTCAAGTTGTTCTGTAAGCAAGTTTCTTATAATGAATATTTCTGTGTCTGTCTTCCTCCCTCATAATATCAATATGTATGGTATTAAATGGTATATGTGTGTGCATGTGTATAGATAGATAGATAGAGGTTTAGATAGATAGATAGAAATAATTGAATGTTTGGAGAGATAGGTACAGATAGATATCTGGATATTTAGAGAGAGCGATAGGTATACATAGTTGGATATTTAGATAGATACGGATATATATGGATGGTTGGATGTTTAGAGAGAAAGATAAGTAGATATAGGCATTTGGATATTTAGAGAGATAGATACAGATACATAGATAGTTGAATGTTGAGACAGAGAGATCAGTCAAGGTAAAACCAGAGATGGAAAATGTATACTTAGGACTGTGACTGATTCATCCATCTTTAGTGAAGGTCTTGTGAAGAGGTGTTTTACATTTGGTTTTAGGATTTTAGGGAAAATGGAAATGATTCCTGCAGATGGATAGCAGCTAAGGTTATGAGGGGGAAAAAAAATAGAGTTAGTAATACAAGGATTAAATTGTGTGTGTGTTAGTCATTCAGTCATGTCTGACTCTATGTGACCCCATAGCCCTCCGGAGGAACGAAAAAGCCTCTTGATGAAAGTGAAAGAGGAGACTGAAAAAGTTGTCTCAAAGCTCAATGTTCAGAAAATGAGGATCATGGCATCTGGTGCCATCATTTCCTGGGAAATAGATGGGGAAACAGTGGAAACAGTGTCAGACTTTATTTTGGGGGGCTCCAAAATCACTGCAGATGGTGATTGCAGCCATGAAATTAAAAGACACTTACTCCTTGGAAGAAAAGTTATGACCAACCTAGATAGCATATTGAAAAGCAGAGACATTACTTTGCCAACAAAGGTCCGTCTAGTCAAGGCTATGGTTTTTCCTATGGTCATGTGTGGATGTGAGAGTTGGACTGTAAAGAAAGCTGAGCACTGAAGAATTGATGCTTTTGAACTGTGGTGTTGGAGAAGACTCTTGAGAGTCCCTTGGACTGCAAGGAGATCCAACCAGTCCATTCTAAAGGAGATCGGCCCTGGGTATTCTTTGGAAGGACTGATATTGAAGCTGAAACTCCAGTACTTTGGCCACCTCATGCGAAGAGTTGACTCATTGGGAAAGACTGATGCTGGGAGGGATTGAGGGCAGGAGGAGAAGGGGA
>NW_011494895.1:56946-118424 GCF_000754665.1 Bison bison bison | reverse complement strand
GACTGATATTGAAGCTGAAACTCCAGTACTTTGGCCACCTCATGCGAAGAGTTGACTCATTGGGAAAGACTGATGCTGGGAGGGATTGAGGGCAGGAGGAGAAGGGGATGACAGAGGATGAGATGGCTGGATGGCATCACCGACTCAATGGACATGAGTCTGAGTGAACTCTGGGAGTTGGTGTTGGACAGGGAGGCCTGGCGTGCTGCAATTGATGGAGTTGTAAAGAGTCGGACACAACTGAGCGACTGAACTGAACTGAACTGAAGCTTTCATTTGCAAAGGAAAAACCTTTTCTTCTGGTTTTAAAATTATATTCATCTATGTAGAAGAGTTGAACACGACTGAGTGACTGAACTGAACTGAACTGAACTGATGTAGACTTTTATCATGTGACAAATCTATCACCATTTTTCCTGTGTTTGTCTTTTTCTAATGATTTTTCCAGTGGATATTTGAATATTTGCATATTTACACAGCTATGTTTCTAAAGAAACAGCAACACATCCCAATACATCTTAGGTATGTTCAGTCAAGCTCCTGAGAGAAGATCAAAGAAACAAGAGAGAGAAAGAAACAGAGGAATTACCATAATATACCATAATACTAATTTTGAGAAATCTTAGGAAAATGCCATGAAGTGAAAGTGAAGTGAAAAGTCACTGAGTCGTGTCTGACTCTTTGCAACCCCAAGAACTGTAGCCTGACAGCTCCTCTGTTCATGAATTCTCCAGGCAAGAATACTGGAGTGGGTTGCCATTCCCTTCTCCAGGAGATCCCAATCCATGGATGGAACCCAGGTGTCCAGCATTGCAGGAGTATTCTTTACCATCTGAGCCACCACGGAAGCCCAAGAATAACGGAGTGGGTAGTTTATCCTTTCTCCAGGGGATCTTCAACCCAGGAATTGAACTGGGGTCTCGGCATTGCATGTGGATTCTTTACCAGCTGAGCTACCAGGGAAGTCCCAGGAAAGATGCCATAATAACAGTAAATTGACCCTAAGGACTGTTGTGCACCTGGCTCCCCTGTCCATTGGGATTCTCTGAGTGAGAATACTGGAGTAAGTTGCTGTGCCCTCCTCCAGGGGACCTTCCCAGAGATCCAATCTGTGTCTCTTACATCTCCTGCATCGGCAGGCAGATTCTTTATCACTAGCACCACCTGAGAAGCCCACTGCCTGAAATACATAGCTCTAAGAGAAAAGCACGTTTGGACATTTTCTGTTATGCAGATCAAGCAAACACCTCTGATGTCAACCCATGAAGTTTGTTCTTAAGGAGAATGGGATGTCTTTTCATGTTCTAGAAAATCACTCAAAGGTATATATGAGGACCTTGATGACAAAAAGCTAATGAGTTTCTTCATGGTTTACAAAACAATTTGCTGTTACTATGGCATCTTTCAGATTTCCATACATCCATTCAAATTGCCAACATCCGTTGTATCATAGTAAAAGCAAGAGAGTTCCAGAAAACATCTACTTCTGCTTTATTGACTATACCAAAGCCTTTGATTGTGTGGATCACAACATGTGGAAAATTCTGAAAGAGATGGGAATTCCAGACCACCTTACCTGCCTCCTGAGAAATCTGTATGCAGTTCGAGAAGCAATAGTTATAACTGGACATGGAACAACAGACTGGTTCTATGTCCAGGAAGGGAGTATGTCAAGGCTGTATATTGTCACCCTGCTTATTCAACATATATGCAGAGTACATCATGAGAAACGCTGGGCTGAATGAAGCACAAGCTGGAATCAAGATTGCCAGGAGAATTATCAATAACCTCAGATACGCAGGTGACACCACTCTTATGACAGAAAGCAAAGAGAAATTAAAGCGCCTCTTGATGAAAGTGAAAGATGAGTGAAAAAGCTGGCTTAAAGCTCAAAATTCAAAAAACGAAGATCATGGCATCTGGTCCCATCACTTCATGGCATGTAGATGGGAAAACAATGGAAATAATGAGACACTTTATTTTCTTGAGCTCCAAAATCCCTGCAGATGGTGACTGCAGCCATGAAATTAAAAGACATTTGCTCTTTGGAAGAAAAGCTATGACCAATCTAGACACCATATTAAAAAGCAGAGACATTACTTTGCCAACAAAAGTCCATCTAGTCAAAGCTATATTTTTTTCCAGTGGTCATGTATGGATGTGAGAGTTGAACTATAAAGAAAGCTGAGTGCCAAAGAATTGATGCTTTTGAACTGTGGTGTTGAAGAAGACTCTTGAGAGTCCCTTGGACTGCAAGGAGATCAAACCAGTTAATCCTAAAGGAAATCAGTCCTGAATATTCACTGGAAGGACTGATGCTGAAGCTGAAGCTGAAGCTGAAGCTCCAATATTTTGGTTACCTGATGCAAAGAATTGACTCATTTGAAAAGACCCTGATTCTGGGAAAGATTGAAGGCAGGAGGAGAAGGGGACAACAGAGGATGAGATGATTGGATGGTGTCACCAACTCAATGGACATGAGTTTGAGCAAGCTCTGGGGGTTGATGATGGACAGGGAAGCTTGGCATGCTGCAGTCCATGGGGTCACAAAGAGTCAGACAGGACTGAGCAACTGAACTGAACTGAACTGATGGCATCTTTCTTTGCCCTCTGTAAACCAGAAACTCATTTCCTTGTGGTCATCAAGGTCCTCATAAATACCTTTGAGTGATATTCTAGAACATGAAAAGACATCCCATTCCCCTTGAGAATGAACTTCATGGGTTGACATCAGAGGGGTTTGCTTGTCCAAACTTGCTTTTCTCTTAGAGTTGTATATTTATGGCAACAAGCTTCCCAGGTAGAGCTGGTGTAAAGAACCTGCCTGTCAGTGCAGGAGACATAAGAGACACAGGTTGGATGCCTGGGTTGGGAAAATCCCATGAAGGAGAGCATAGCAACTTACTCCAGTATTCTTGCCCAGAGAATCCCCATGGACAGAGGAGCCTGGTGTGCTACAGTCCACAGGGTTGCAAAGAGTTGGAAACAACTGGAGTGACTTAGCAGACATGCAGATAAGGCAATAGCTATCTATCCATTGGAATAGCTAGGTATGCTATATTAAGGAATCAATGAAGGAAACAAAAATCTCAGTGGCTTAACACAGTAAAGGTGTATTCCTGCTCCTGCTGTGCTGTCTCAGACCTGGTCTCTAGGACTGAGATCCTCCATCTGGTTTCCCTGTCATCCCTCTCTATTAACACGTGCATGCACAATCTGACCCAGGAGAAGGGGGAATTCAAGAATTATTTATCAGTGCCCTCATCTCATTGTGAAACAAGTCACGTGGTCACTGCACTTCACAAGATCAGGGAAGCACACTCTTGTGTGCCCCCAAAGAGCAAAACCAGCCAACCTGCTGAGTAGCACTGAGAACCGCCATGGTGACCACTGCAGTATCCTCAGTGTCATCACAGACCAGTAGAGTAGGCAACATAGTATTAGAGAAACCTGTTATTTGTGTAATATTTAACACTATATTTTATCTCTAGGTGTAATTTCAGTTGAAGTGATGCTTTGTTTCATCTAGCAATGATTGCTGAACCAAATTACTATTTATCTTTTATTCGGAAGGGCTTGTGAATGAATTTTTTGAGTTTTAGTAAGCTCAATTGAGGGATTCTAAATATAATTCTTACCATTTTCTTTCATACTTTGAATTTTGTTCAATTCCAAGGCAAAGTAACATTTATGTAATGGAATGGAACACACGGACAGAAAGTGCACTGGACATTTGTCCAGTATTAAGAAAAATTCCTACAATATTTTTCTCTGAGTTTCCACTGTCATTAAACATCAAAAATTACCGAAGCACATTATAATTTTTGGATATTCTGTTCTTTGTACAGTAACATAAGAAAATACATCTTAAACTTTATAAAAATGTTGCTAAAACATTTATGAGTCAACCCAATTGATGGGAATCTAGTTTAGAAAAGTGCTTCTTATATGGAGGATACATATTTTTATTACTAAAAATATTATTATTATTATTATGCAGAAAACAGAAGAAAGTAAATCACAGGCTTATTTGTTACAATGTGTACTTTTGAAATGATAATAAAATTATTGCCTCCGGAATGTTTAACCTTATAATTTACACATCATACACTTGGAAAACAGATATGAAATCTAGCTCATTGAGGTGTACATTTGCTCATAAGAAGTATAACATCAAATCCCCTGTAGAATGAGTGTGAACCCTCTTTCTCACAAAATCAAATGTGTGCAGTTTGGTTCTAGTGTCACTATGTATGGTAAGGAATTACATCTACCTACCTCAGGAGAGAAGACCGAGACTAAGAGATGATGCCTTGATGACTGAGAATTCATGGAAAGGTAAGGTTATTTGGTGTACCCTCTGGAAAACACTGACTCTGAGGATACAGATCCTAATTTCAGGCTCAGGAAAGCCACTGTGTGTGATGGTTACCATTCTTTATTCTTTGTCCTGTTAAAGAAGCCATTATTTCTAGAATATCAGCAGGAAAACTTGAGCAACTACCTTTATTTGCCAAATGTACTTCAATATATCAAAATAATTATACACCAATGGTATTGCTTTTATGCTCATTTCTTTTTTCATATTTGCATGCTACGCTCATTCTCTGCTGTTTAAAATCTAGTTAATTTTGAAATGAAAGTTTCTTATACATTCAGGGCATGTGTGTATATAAGATCAGGAATTTTATGTTTATTTTTGAAACCAGCTGTATCTTTATGCTCTGCCAGCATTTGAAAGGGATCTCTGCATAGCCTTTCCATGAGAGAAAAGCAGCCGCCTTCTGATTGAAGGAATGCTGGTAACAAGATCAATTAGGGAGGCAACGTTGCTTCTTTGTTCTAGATCCAATATGTTTTCCAAAATCACATCACACTGAAAAGGCAATTCTAATCTCTGTCCACTTATTCAGAGAGGCAACATGGCTCAGTGGCCTGAAATAACAGGCTGGAAGATAAGGGACTGTGGGTTCTGATGTTATGTTTTTTTTTTAAAAAAGCAAAAATATTGCCTGGTGTTTTTAGAAACCTTTAAAATGCTTCTTTATTTCTGTGTTTCATTTATTCTTTCCTTTTCTTGTCATTCTATTCAGGTGGCATTTATCTTGTGGGTCATGGACACTAAAGTAAAAGTCAAGGCTCTCCCAGTGACTAAAAGACACCGTAGGAACACATAGGGATGCATCTTTCAGGGACAACAGCTTCCATCTTGTTCGATTAATACCTGGAAGATTCTCAAAATAGTTGAAAAGTAAGTACTGGTTTAATGCTTAAAGAACAGAATGGGATGCAATTAAGAGAGAAGGCTCAGAAAGCTGCCCTTAGACAATGGGTTATACTGAAATTGAATCTATGGGAATATTTCTGTAGATCTAATTTAAAATGGGGTATGAGGATATGGCCGCAACTGAGATGTCCATTGCCTTCTCTATTTCTCTAAAATTGTCAGAATAAGTCAATCAAATATCAAGTTCTCTTTTCAGATCATGTGCAAATTTTAGTGTGTTCTGCTGAGCTATATCTGTAATCATACACAATTTTTTCTTCTTTCATGCTTGATGTGGGCTTTCAACATTCTAAATTTCATAAAATTAAAAGTGAAGAAGCTATTCGATAAAGACACAGATTGAAACAGAGCCAAATAAATGCTGAAGAGAAATGAGCTTCACTGGTTTCTGACAGATCAGAATTGGATTTACTGCTCTAATATATAAGGCAAGGCCAAAGCACTCTCTCCCTCCAAGAGTTTCTACAGATGGTAGAAATTACTGAGAAAACTGCAATGTGCAACTTGCAAAGATTTTCTTTGTGTTGCTTCCGAGGGCCTCCTTTATGACCCTAAAATATAACTAAATTCAATAGCAATCATGTTTACTTATGTGCCCTGGGCTAATAATAAGCTTTTATTTTAAACAATCTACAGTCAGATTTCTAGTGTGACATCTAGTGTTATACTTTGTGGGGACGAATTCTATTATACAAAAATGATATAAATTGCTATTGAGTGCTCATCAGTACAGTACTATACATTTTAAAAAGTAAACATTTACATGGATCAATCTATATTTTTTTAAATTACAATAAAGCTTATTTTATAACGTCAAAAGAAACTCTAATCCAAAATTACTTAGGAGCTAGAGCAATAGGAAATGCATGTGTCAGAGAAGTGTAAACATGTGATTATCACACTTGCTTCAGGATAGAAATACATGAGTATAATCAAATTATGGAAAATTTTCATTTACTTGGTGTCCTGTCCCCCCAAAATTATATCAAATTTCTCAGTTTGGACGTTTTCTTAAATGGGTCTAATTGTTCATCTTTGCCTTAACAAATAAATACCTTATGTGTATTAGTAATGGTTTATATACATAGATAACAATGCAAGTTTATAAAAATTTCATCCACATTTCAGCTGTTTTTAATCAGCGAACATCTATTGCAAAAAGGCCCATCTAACTTTTTCCTGATTGATTTCTTTCTCAGAAGTCTTAATTCATTACAAGTATTTTTACGAACAAGTTTAATACTATAAACAATTTCATAGTTACAAAGCAAGTTTCATTTCTTGGAAATGATGAAGTCATTGATCTTCATATTGAAAGTCATAGAAATTTTATAAGATGGCAAAGGTTGAGATGAAATTCTTGTTAATAAAGTAATTTTATGCTGTTTAGGCCAGCATTACTTTCATAGGATAAAAAAAAATCATTAATAGTAAAAAATATTTTTTGCATGGTAAGTACTCGACAAATTATTAATTCTCTCCTTAAGCCCAGGAGGAAACTGATTAATCACCTTCTAATCCAATAATTTGTCAATTGTAGTAATTTCATTGCAGCATCTCTGATAGCTATCTCAGAAATCAAAGGCATTCTGTTTCAATCTGCTTGTTTTAGAAATGGAAAAAACCGGTCCTATTGAATTGATTAGATCAAGATTACAGAGCTAAGAGCTGACGGAGGATCAGAATGTATGTGTTTTTCTTTTTAATGCCAAATCTGCAATGTTGTCTCCAAATCAGATGAAGTTTTTTCTTTTAAAAAGCTTTAAAACAACTGAATTTATCTTGTTAGAGCTAATACAACCAAATAGAAACAATGACTTATATTTCATTTTTATTACAAAATGTATCTACAGCTCTTTGTAGCAGTTAACAAGAAACATCTTTGTTCTGAAGTAACCTGCCATGTATGTATACATCCTCTCTCTCTCCCTCTTTCTGTCTCTCTGTTAAACACACACACACACACACACACACACACACACACACACATTCCAACACAGGCTCACATGATTTCCTTCTCAGACTGTTGCAACAGCCCTCTTGTTGAAACTCTGCATTTAAACTCATCACACCACCCTTGCTCCTCTCTCTCCCACTCTATGTCAGTCCTTTCCTCCACACCATGCTTTGTTCCATGATCTCCTTAGTTATACCTTAGTCTTTATTTTGGAATAATAGAGTGACATAAAAGTCATGATAGTGCTGCAAGTTCTCATAGAATGCTCACCCAGTTTCCATTCAGGTAAACATCTTTTATTACCATGGCATAGTTTAAAAATAAAAACCAGGAAACCAACATTGGATCAGTGAATGATGACAGAGTCAACTCCAGATTTTATTCAGATCACACTTGCTTTTCTCTAACATCATTATCCTCTAGGGATTCAATCCAAGATCGTGCATGATATATACCATCATATCTCCTTAGTCACTTCTGGTGAGAGGGCCTCCTTCGTTCCTATGGCTCTAAGGAGCAGGGTGTCCAGAGGCAGAGATGAACAGATGCTTACAAGGGAGGAGAAACCCAGTCTAGACAGGAGGGTGGGATGTCAGCAGCTAGCAGAGCCAGAGAGAGTCACTGCTGCTTCTCTGATGAGGAGTTCCTCAGCCAGGCCGGCACAGGATGAGGTAGCCCAGCTTCCCCCCAAATAACCCACACACGCCACCTACCTGGACACACTTCCTGCAGCATCAGGCGGAACCAGCCAGACCCACAAACTCAGTGCCACGAGGAGACCTCTGCTGCTCTAGCTGTCTGGCAGGTACACGCCTTCACACTGAGACTGGGAGCACAGTTCCAGGCTGAGCTCGTGGAAGAGAAGAGCTGAGCTCAGAACTGATTATCGCACAGAAGTTTTATAAATGACAAGACTGGGTGGCGATGCATCAATGAAATGATTACACAGGCCCATTTATTTTCCCACCTGACTGTTCTTTCCCATTCCCATATATTTCTGTTTTTTATCCACAGCCTCTTTTGAGAATTCTCAACCTGGAAGTGGGGGTATGATGGAGCGAGGTTGGGTCAGGCGGGTGGGGTGGGGAAGTGGAGTTGTCCTTTCTCCTCCAGAATGTTTGGAATTGAGGGTTTTGTTCTTTTTTAAAATATATATATATATATTATTTCTTTTCTTTTAAAAATTTTTTTGGTCACGCTGGGTCTTCATTGCCGTGTGTAGGCTTTTCTCTAGTTGCAGAGAGTGGGTTTACCCTGCAGTGCGTCACCCGGGCTTCTCACTGCGGTGGCCTCCGACATTGTGGAGCATGGGCTCTAGAGTACAGGCTCCACAGTTGTGGCTCACAGGCTTAGTTGCTCCTCAGCGTGTGAGATCCTCCCCGACCAGAAATTGAACCTGTGTCCCCCTGCACTGGCAGGCGGACTCCTATCCGGGAAGTCCTGTTCTTTGTTTTTTATTTTCTCCTTTTGGTTGTCACATGACTTGGGAATTCTTAAGCCATTTAGTCAGTGGGAACCATGAATTCTAAATGGTCTGCAGGATCGTGCAGTGGAGACATGAATGAAGGGACAAACATGAATGAATGAGTTAGTGAATGAATTTATCTATTCTTTATTGATATAACAAATGCAGCCAAAACTTTTCTAATAATCGAAAATGTGACTTCCAGAACAAATGAAAATGGATTTTAAAGTCTTTGAACTTCAAACATTAATATAAAAATAAAGCTGTGCTTTGTATAGGACAAAGAGTAATCTATTTTCCCACCTTCTGTAATCATATTTTAATGTGAATTTTATTAACATATTTGCTAGGAGACAGAGCATATCTTTGTTCCACTAAAATTACAAATTTTCTTCCTTAAGTATATCTCCTAAGAATCTCCTTGTAGTATGGTTCACCCATACACTGTCCTAAAAATGGAATTTCTACCCGCTGTGCCCCCTTTTTTTTCTCATCTAACCTCTTTCTTGGTGTCACTGTCTTCCCTTTTTCAGCTATCTCTGATCATTCAAAATTCAACATTACTGTATGGCTGCTATTAGGAGACTATAGACCCAAATAGAAGCACTGCTCTGGGTTTTATTTTTGTTCCCCGAAGTACTCAACTTATTCCACCCACATGATTGCCAGAGCCTCTGAGAATGCTAATTCCCCATCCTATTCTTCTTAAGAGAAATGTGCTTAAGGAAGGACACATGTGGCTGCCCATTCAGAGAGGTGATGGGGAATAGAGGGAGTCGGGGAGCTGGGAGGGCTGACATTTCCTTAACAAAGTCACTACTGTCTTCTGTGAAGTGTCAGTGCCTTGGTGTTGTTTTTTCCTGCCAAAACTGTGTACGTATGTGATTCCAGCTTTCTTTACAAGGGGAGCCATGACCCCCGTAGGGCCTCCGTCTGTCTGCCTGGAGCAGGTGGTCTCGTCGGTATGGCAGTTCGCCACGGTTAAAGCTCATTAGAAGATGCGCTGACATTGATGTCAGGTCTTCACATTCCATTATTTTCTTCAAGCTAGCTTACTTTTACATTGAGAGAGTCCATATAAAAGAACAAAAGGAAATTTCCTGTGCTGTAATATACTCTAATATATAAATGTATGCCGCTGACAGCAGGGAAATCAGAGAAATTTCTGAAGCCTCACTTACATAGGAAACAAGTCTATTAGAAACACTTCTAAAATCGTACAAAACAGTCAATAGAGCTTTACCTGGCCCAGCCACCAATTCCCACCCCAAAGCAATAGGTAAGTCTTTGGAAAGTCTTCTTCAAAGTTTCAAATATAAAGATTTCTTTCTTCCTTCCTTATATATTTTTCTTTTTTGCCAGAATCTAAAAGTCCATATTCTTAGTCAAATCTGATTCAAAACAAGACTAGAAATAGCATGAGTACTGGCACACTGGGGCATTTTCATTCCTAAAAGTTCCAGCTGGAAATTCAGCAGTAACTGTTCCCTTGGCACTTCCCAATAAATATGACAGGTTTCAGAGCAGCAACTGAAGTAGAAAAAAAATGAGGCCCCACCATCACCAAAACAATAACAAAAAACAGCTATTGAAATGTTTTAGCATTGCAGGTTCAGGGATTTTTTGCCTTTTTTTTTTTTCCTTTTTGAAGTTGCAGCAGGAGAGCTGTGTCGGTTCCTGAGACTACAGATGGATAAACACAGACTGGAGAAAGGTGGAATTGTTCTTATTCCCTGGTTATAAAATCAGCACCAGAGGGGATGTCTTACATTACCCTAGAACCTTTAATTCCCTGCCCGTCCCTCCTGGTTGCCCCTCACTAGTGACTTTGCATCACCGCTAGGAATACTCGGTGTGTAAACAGGGCTCCCAGAGCACATTGCCTCCTCCTCCAAACCCATTACGCTTGAGAAGCACCGTGGTTTAGTTCACATCTCAGGAAAGCTTTCATTCCAGCCTGCTGACCGCCGGCTGTTCCCCATGCCCCTGAGAAGCATGTATCTAGAATAGTCTAAGAACGCAGGTTTCTAATGCTCTGTTCTCATTGTTCAAAACCACATACATAGTATGTCATGAGCCCTGATATTTTTTACATATTAGAATTTCTTTGTAACATTTATACCCAGTTTGTTGCCTGCTTTGAATGTTGAAGACCTTTAAGTGTCGATGACTTTTTTCTAGGAGTTTACCTTCATAGTAGTGTCCTCTCTGTCCTATTTTGAACTGGATTTGAGTCTGGCATCTGTGTGTGTGAGCGTCTATTTGTGTGTCAGTTCGAGTGCCTGTCTGTGTGTCTTTGTGTCTTGTGTTTGTGCCTCTGTGGGTCTCTCTGTGTGTGTATCTGTGTGTATGTGTCTCTCTGTGTGTCTGTGTATCTGTGCGTGTGTCTGTGGTCTCCGCACATGTCTCTATGTGTGTGTATGTCTGTGTGTGTCTTTGTGTATGTATAAGGTGGTGTGTGGGAGATATTAGCCTGGGGATAAGACATGAGAATGTAGAATACTCGGAGATGTCCTGGAGGTTTTCTATATGATTATGTAGTGAACTGAAATGTCACAGGTCCCCAAACAGATAGTCTTCTCCAGTCAAACATACAAAGCAATGCTCAGCAAGGTACCATTTCCTCGGCACCAAGAAGGGGTAACATTTCCCAGTGGGGTAAATGGCAATGAATCAGATGATAATACAGCACCATGGTTTTAACAGAAAATGCTCTGGAAAATTAACACCTTTGGACAATATAAAGACTAACACCCTCAATCCTTTGCTGTAGAAGGGCAGAGGAACTCTGCGTGTATGCGGGCTGCTCCAAATCTCAAATAATGATTTCTCTGATGTGGTAATGTTGCCGCTACCATGGGCTCCAAGAGAGCAGAGCTAATTGTACGGTGTCAGATGGTAGGTGTGTCGATGGAAAAATTTTAAGAGCCACATCAGTGCAACTTTCTAGAGCATAATAGGCACTGATTAGCCAGCCGTGTGGTTGGCAGCAGTGTGCTGGCCGCCGACTGTTAGCTGTGAACACGGAGGCCGACTTAAGCTGCAGAAAAACACAATGGTGCCCAAGGAGAAAGAGGCTACACGTCCAGTGTTTTTCATAAGGGATTAACCGTTGCTCTGGAAAAGGATGGGTTAGAGAATGACTGCAAAACTCCTCTGTAAGGCTTCTCAGATGCCTGACTGTTGCATTCTGGCTGGCTCTGATTTGAGCAGAGAGGCCTCTTTGCTGTATTCCTGGAGGCAGGCAGTTCTACACCTGGATGGGGTTCTCTCAGACCATCTAGTCCAGTTCCCTGTTCCCAGACAGACTGTCCATTAGCCCCCAATGTCTTTGACAAACATGGAAAGCAGCGCTATAGACTGGTGGGTCTCAGTTTCCTTTATTATTAAAATGACACCTCTGTCCAGTGTGGAATTAGAGGTGACAGTGGACAGGGGCTGGCCCCTTTCTCCCCACGTCCTCTACGTGACGTCACCCAGTTATACCTAGCACTTCTTCTGTCAACCTTCTGACTCCTGATTCACGCCATGTTTTCCATTTCCAGAGTTTTGCTCCTAAACCAGGCTGTTGTGCCCAGGATTCCAGGCCCTGTCAGAACAGAGGTCCTTGAACAACAGGGGTCAGATCTGCCTCTCCTGCATTTCAGGCTGTTCATCACTTGTCTACTCCCCTCCAGCTCCTGGCCTCATCTCTCCCTAATTTCCCAAACAGAGCGTCTCATACTGACGGTGGTGGCAGTTTAGTCGCTAAGTCGTGTCCAACTCTTGGTGACCCCATGGACCACCAGGTTCCTCTGCTCCTGGGATTTTTCCAGGCAGCAATACTGGAGTGGGTTGCCATTTTCTTCTCCAGAGGATCTTCCCAAACCAGGGATCGAACCCGAGTCACCCGCATTAGCAGGCGGTTTCTTTACCACTGAGCCACTAGGGAAGTCCTCTCATACTGACAGGATAGGTTATTTTCCTTCTTTCACACATGCTTTGTTTCATTCTGTGTCTCTGGTCTCCCTTCTCTAGTCCATACTTGGAATCCTGGCTTCTGTACTCCTTTCAGTGGAGGCTACAACATGTGCGAACTACTAAAACTTCTCCCCCTTAAAATTGTCTTTCCTGACAAGTCATTTGATTGGACTACAGGCTGCTTCCACTGTGGACTCCCACTGGCCCAGTGATTGAGAACAAAGGCCCTGGCCCCAGTTAAACCCAAGTTAAAACTCTGGGTCTCTTATTTAACCTCCGTCCCAGCTTTCTTCCTCATAAAACAGAGCTGACTTCACAGTGTTATTGAAAGGATTTAATGGGATAAATGATATAAAATGCATGACACATGGTGGGTAATTGAGAAATGATATTAATTAATACTATTATTTTTAGTATTGAACTAGTCATCTTATCCAAGTTTTAGTAGCACTTCTGTACAGGAGTTGTGGGCTTCCCTGATGGCTCAGATGGTAAAGAATCTGCCTGAAATGCAGGAGACCCAGATTTGATCCCTGGGTTGGGAAGATACCCTGGAGAAAGGAATGGCTATCCACTCCAGTGTTCTTGCCTAGAGGATTCTGTGGACAGAGGAGCATGGGTGGGCTACAGTCCATGGGGTCACAAGGGGTTGGACACAACTGAGTGACTAACACGTTTTCACTTTCACAGGAGTTGTACTTCATTATTGTTCATTAATAAAATATTCACATATGGAGATTCACATAAGCCTTGAGTAGTTCAAAACAAGAGTCACAGACCTTCATCCTTTAACTTGAACTCTAGTACCTGCCCCCAAATCACACAGCATTAGACTGTGGTTGGGGTCAACCTAAATATTAGAATGAATGTCTGTCTGGTATTAAAAATTCATAAATGAAAAATACTCTTTTATGTTTATTCAAGAAGGATTATTTTTTGTTCCTACTAGTTTTATCATATTTCCTTTTCCCACAAAAATATGACAAAAAGATGATTTAAGTACATTTTATAAAATTTACAAATTCAACATTATGATGAGCCAGGCTTCTTTTTTCATTTAATCCTTCAAACTTTTTAATCCACATCTCTAGATTTAGGATTTTAAATTTACCTAAGTAAATTAAAAAAAAAAAAAATTAACCCAAACCATGCATTAATCCAAATCAGCCCTTATATATTGTTTGTTGTTGATTTTTATATTCCATATTATTTTAAGTAATTGTATCATTATTCACTATGATAAGAGATTATCTAACATTATACCTGCTTTCCCCTAATTTTGAATGTCTACTCTGAGTCCTCCCTGCTTTTGAGGTTGCTACTTTACCATTGTGCTCATGGGATATGCTATGTAATGAATATGTATATGTATGTATGAAATATCAATAACCTCAGATATGCAGATGACACCACCTTAATGGTAGAAAGTGAAGAGGAACTAAAGAGCCTCTTGATGAAAATGAAAGAGCGGAGTGAAAAAGCTGCCTTAAAACTCAACATTCAAAAAATGAAGGTCATGGCGTCCGGTCCCTCACTTCATGGCAAACAGATGGGGAAACAATGGAAACAGTGACATACTTTATTTTCTTGGGCTCCGAAATCACTGCAGATAGTGACTACAACCATGACATTAAAAGAGACTTGTTCCTTGGTAGAAAAACTATGACAAACCTGGACAGTGTATTAAAAAGCAGAGAGACATTACTTTGCCAACAAAGGCCCATCTAGTCAAAGCTATGGTTTTTTCCAGTAGTCATGTGTGGATGTGAGAGCTGGATGATAAAAAAAGGCTGAGTGCTGAAGAATTTATGCCTTCAAACAGTAGTACTGGAGAAGACTCTTGAAAGTCCTTTGTACAGCAAGAAAATCAAACCAGTCAATCCTAAAGGAAATCAATCCTGAATATTCATTGGAAGGACTGATGCTGAAGCTGAAATCTCCACCTGATGAGAAGAGACCCTCATTGGAAAAGACCCTGATGCTGGGAAAGATTGAAGGCAGGAGGAAAAGGGGATGACAGAGGATGAGAGGGTTGGATGGCATCACTGACCCAATAGACATGAGTCTGAGCAAACTCTGAGAAATAATGAAGAACAAGGAAGTCTGCTGTGCTGCAGTCTGTGGGGTTGCAAAGAGTTGGACAGGGCGGAGCAACTGAACAACAGCAACAATGTAATGAATAAAAAGATCATGAACAGTAACAGTCAGTATGAATCGAGCACTCACTCTGTGCTAAGCCCTTCACATACAGGGTGCTGCTACTCTAGGCCCTTCAAGATAGGATTAGACATTCAAGAGATTTACTGAGTAAATAGCTACGAAGAATAAAGGGGAAGGAGCCTAAGAAAACAGGAGGAACCTGTGGGCAATGATGCAGGAGATTGGGAAGAAAAATTTTCAAACTGTAGAGCAGTCCTTGGAACTTCCAGCCAGGATGAGGGGGTTCCTTAAGCCAATGTTGCCCATCAGAGGTGTTCCTCATTCTGTAGGCATTGGGTCTGCATCAGCACCTTTGCTGAACACAGGGGTGGATCCAGGAAATCAGCAGCTGGGACCATCAGTCAGTTTTGTTCTCTGCAGGGGTGTTTCTGAGCAGTGCATTTCCATGACTGCTACAGGCACAAATTCACTTAATCTTACAACAGGTAAAACCAGAGAGGTTACATAGCTTCTCTAAAGTCACGCAGTTAGTGAGTGACATAGCTGGATTTTAACAAAAGTAGTTGGATTTCAGAACCTGTGACGGGTGGGTCTGTAGGTAGGCAGGTGCACAGCTAGTTATGCTAGAATATTTATGAAACAAAGTAGTGTGGTAGGTATGATGTAAAATGTTAACAAATTCAATACTTGCATGATTCTTTTCCTTTTATAAATGTCATAAATCACTCTTATGCTTTCAAATTAGTCATAGGAAGTCATGATCATTATTTTGGAGAGTGCCTTGCGCATTTCAGTATAAATAGCTTTAGACCAAATGTTGAGTTATTTGCAAAGAAAGTAAAGCTTCAATCTCTTTTTCTTGTATTTAATTCAGCTACTTGCCTGGATTATAAATGGTAATATTTCATTCTTCAAATAAGTGAAAAACATAGAAAGCTCTTGAAATGATGCTTTATTCTATCAACCAATATCTTTTTAAAATTTCTTCTTTCTATAACTTCATCCTTCAGGAGTACCAGTAAATTACCTCAGGGTTTTTTGTTTGTTTGTTTCTCTCTCTCTCTTCATTATTACTTTGTATATTTCTATTGATCATTTGTATTAGAATATTAGGATAGGCTAGGGCAAAATAACAAAGAAACCCAGACATGGAACCCAGGAGATCGAGCCAAAGAAAACAAGAGGAACTTTTAAGCGGTGATACAGGAGATTGGGTAGAAAGAATTTTAAGCTGTAAGGGCAGTTCTTGAAAGGTTCTCTCCAGGATGAGGGGGGTCCTTAAGCCAACATTGCTCATCAGAAGTGACAGAAATGTTCTTCTCCATGTAATCATATAGAGGTCCAAGTTCCTTACATCTCACAGTTACTGTTCAAAGAATTCATGGTGATCCAAAGTTTGGTGAGTGTTTATGGCTCAGACCTAGAAGTGACAGGTACCATTCTCAGGCACACCCCATTTGAGAGTCCTGACTCACATGAATACACCTACGTGGAAGACTTAGAGATAGACTCTAGTCTTAAACCCAAAAGAGGGGTCAACAAGTTTTGGCTATTGAGCTGGTAGTCTCTGCCAAGCCATACAGAATGCTCTTATAATCTCTTCAATACTGCAAGTTTTCCCAATTAGGACTGCCTTCTAATTAATCTTCTTAGTTTTAGACAATTCCAAAAGCCTTTCTGCATATAGATGAAGCCTCATTTCAACATCTGGTTTAAAAAGTTGTGACTTTGACTCAAGTGACTGTGTCTGCCCTACTTATCATGGCCAACTGTTATATTTGTTTTATCATGTTACTCCAGAAAATCTTGTTTATTCAGGAAAAATACTCATTCACATATGCTCAAAATAAGCTGTTGGGGAAAAAGACTTAGCTCTCCCTTTTTATTGACCATCTTTATTCTTGAGGATATTTTGTAAGGCACCAGTATGACCATGGCCCCTTCAGGGTAAGGACTATCTCTTTATCATCACTGGACAACACTGAATGTTGTAGTTGCTGTGTGTGATTCAGTAGAAGGAAACCTGGACTAGAAATTAGGAAAGAGTGGAACTGGTTTTAGATCTGCTGTCTATTTGTCATGGAAACATGACAAATGATTGACCTCTCTTAGCTTATGTAAGTCCCCACTCATCTGTTTATGGGAATCTTGTGCCTCTGGTTTCACCGGGTTAGGGTGGGTGAGGAATATGAATGCGCTTCAAAAACCATGGCTCAGGTGCCAAAGGGTAGCAGTTCTTGTTATAGTCACATCAGAAGATGACAGATAAACCTTTGTTGAGCTCCTAATTTGTTCAGGTTCTGTACAAGGCAGGATGGAGTGATAAACATGAATCAGGAGCCATAAGTTAAGTGTTCAAGATAAAAGAAACAGGCACAAAACTAGGATAAAAGATAAAAGATACCAGCTCAAAGAAAATATGAAAGCAATTGCAAAGGAAAACAGCTTGGCAGAGCTGAGAGAATGCTAGAGATAATCTTTTGATCAGTGTGGTGTGGAATGAATTAGGAGAACCTTGCTGATCACCTTTGCTTTACTTGTGGTCGGTACCTTGACGTAACCAGTGCTGCCAAAGCTGCTAATTTCACATCAGCTTCTCAGTGTGTATCCTGTGCATTTAAAAAACTCAGTAAGAGTTTCCTTAAAGGACCCAGGACCTGGATCCTTAGTGAAAATCATGAGGATGGATATGAGGCCAACTTTTGATTAGTATGAAAACTATATCTTTGAGAGTCCATTTTTGTGATGGTTCAGGTGCTAAGTTGTGTCTGACTCCACAACCCCACGAACTGCAGCACGCCAGGGTTCCCTGTTCTTCACTGTCTCCTGGATCTTGCTCAAACTCATGTCCATTGAGTCGGTGATGCCATCCAACCATCTCATCCTCTGTCATCCCCTTCTCCTCTTGCCCTTGATCTTTCCCAGCATTAGGATCTTTTCTGATGAGTTAGCTCTTCACATTAGGTGGCCAAAGTATTGGAGTTTCAGCTTCAGCATCAGTCCTTCCAGTGAATATTCAAGGTTGATTTCCTTTAGTATTGACTGGTTTGATCCCCTTGCTGACCAAGGGACTCTCAAGAGTTCATAGCTTTATATGAATCTTTCAAAACATCCATGGAGGTCCTATGACATTGTGATATGAGCAGTACAACTTTCTTGGTCTTAGAGTGAAGAGACAGTTCATGTGGTCACCAGAATGTGCAGTAATTTGCCTCACGAGTAAATCTGAAAGCAAGATCACTGTAGTATCCAGGACACACAGTGACCACATGGGGTTAAAAGATGACCAACTAAACAGTGGAATAACTGGGCGATAGATGCCCGAACACTATTGTACTACAGGAGTGCTTTTGATATAATGCAGATGACTTTCAGATCCTTTAATTATTTCAAGTGTGCTCTAAAAGTTCTAGTCTTTGAAAGTGTGCTGCCAACCCAGAGAAGCTGAAAATAATTGCAGATATTAGAATAAAATAATTGGCTAGCATTTAATAATAATAATTCTGTATTAATCAGGGCTGTGATAGCTGTTGGGCCAGATAAACTAAAAAAGTACCAATGCTAATATGAACACAATAGAGATTTAATTGCTACTTTTTTTTTAATTGCTATTTTTGTGAAGTCAGTTGGCAGCAGGATTGGATGGGGATTCTGTCCCATGAAAGTATGCAGGTACTCAGGCAGTTGAAGGCTTCACCATCTTCAATACAAAGCTTCCAGGTTTACTCTGGGCATCAGTATCTAACCGGCTGACACAGAAAGAGACTCACATGGGAAAATTTTAATGTGTTAGACCTCCAAGTACTATCTGTCTGTTTCTGCCCATTCCATTAGTCATAACTTAGTCATATGGCCATACCAAACTGCAAAGAATGATTTGACATATAACAAATTTGTGCACCCAAAAGGAAAACAGTTATAAAGATGAACTAATTATTGTTGGCACAGGAACTAACATTTTGTATAGGTCTTGTACCTATATATCTCTTTGATCTGCTTAGACTCATTGGATTATAAATGAGTCAAAACTCTGTGAATTATTTTAGTCATCAACCTTATTTTTGGAAATAGAAACAGGAGTTCAGTGGTTATTCGAATTGCCCATAATTAGCCTGATAATTTGAGGACCTAGTACTCAAATTCAAGTCTTTCAACTCCAAAACCCACCTTCTTTTTATTGCCCCCTGCAGTCCCCTTTGCCACATGCTTTAGTAGGAAAGACAGAAATACCACAGGAATTAGGAGATCTTGCCTTAAAATTGCTTACAAGAATGCACATACTTGCAGAGTAATACAACTAAATATATATAGTGGCCAAAAGCAATGAGATTTGGAAAGATAATTCATCTAAAGCTACTACTCACATAATAGTTATTTTGAAACCTGAGATATTTGTCTAGGCTTTTCATGAGCTTTCTTGGAAATAGAGAATATTCTAAACATAGATCTGGAAGCTGTTTCTTTTCTTAGTCCTGAAAGTGGGTTCCACTGAAAGCTGTTCCACTTCTGGGATCTTGTAAATACTCAAGTGGTGATCCATGAAGCATGCTAAAAGGAGAGCAGTTCCAGAGGAAAAACAAACAAGCAAGCAGAAAACTAGAGCAAAACCCCCAAAATGAAACAAAAACATTTTATGAGAAAAAAGTAGGTTTATTAGTTTTAGACTCAGCCAGCATGTATTGAGTACCTAATAGAAACTCAACACTGCAGATGATTTCACCATATTATTTTGTTTGTTCAAATGAAATTATGTAGAAGCAAAATAGGATTTGTATTGTCTGGAGATATAAATTATGTATGTTATCCTTGGATCACTTTAGTATGGGTAAATGTTATTTGGCTTTGGTGGGGGTTTTTTGTGGTTTTTTTTTGTTTGTTTGTTTGTTTGCTAGTTATTGCTGACTTTCCAAAATTTGGCTTGATTTTTTTTTTTCAATAAAACCACAGATCATGGAGCAGGAGGACGTATCAGAAGCACATCCGGTTTCCCCCACTACCTTCAGGAAACGAGTGTTGTTTTCCTTACTCATTGCCTGGGTAACCATGGGCAAGTCACATTTCTGAGCCTTGGGAGCTTCATATGATAAATGATAGTCCTAATAAGCCTTCCCTGTCTCCAGCGCTGATTAGCTGGAAGCATCGAATGCTCACTGTGTTTCCTAAACTGTGAAGCACTATGTAGAGAGCAGGTGGTGTTTGATTGCCGTGGAACAGAGGAGACAACCAGGGGCCAGAGTGCCACTAGGACCTTCTAGGTGTTGTCCAAGTGGAAGGTTGTGGAAACCTAGACTCGCCACTTCCAGGACCACCTTCTTTTGACCTGAACTCTAATTGCTTTAGTTTCAAAGGAATTGAACAGAATTTGCACAGGTTCTTTTGATCTTCCCCAAGATTACAATGGATAAAATATCAATCCAGAATCATTTTGTTCCATGAGTAAAGGAAACAGCAGCAACAACCTCCCCTATTAGAGCGAGTGCATGGCCCCCATGAACTTTTGTGCATGCATTTTAATCACAAAATTTCAAGGGCGCCCTGAATTAGCTCTGTTTGGCAAGTGCCTTTACAGAACACACACACACACACACACTATGTAGGAAATTGAAACCATTGTATCTTTTCACACGGACTGGTAAAATGGCACCAATTTGTACAAGGGTGAGTTCTAGGGTATCAAATGATACGAATTTTGTCCAGTGAGAGACTAAACATTCATTCCTCCTTATATTCTCACTGCAATTAGTGTCAGAAATCCATATCTGAGTGTCAACTTTGAGAATTCATTTCATATTCTGGTAAGAATGAGCCAGTATCAATTTGGAACACAGTTCTGGCTGAACAAATAGACACTCTCGAGGCAGGCTTTTTAAATAAATGGGAGGAAAATAGCGTTGGTAAGTGTGCCCAGAGTCATTGTGGCATTAGGGGCATTCTGATCAATTGAAATAACAAAGTAATTAACACCTGCTGTGTGTTACAGTGGGGAATGAGGTAAATTGTGTTCTCTTGGAAGCCTTTGCCTTCCACAAACTCTGTGTTGAAGTCGAGTCAACAGGAATATCGATGTGCTTGCATGAAGATCAGTTACACAAAGGTGAAGCCTGCAGAATGTGACTATAAATTTCAATAAACATATATGTCTATTCTTGCACTCTAGAAAGAGGATTTTAGTCTCCAAGGATGACATTTAAAGAGAAGGCCAAATAATACTTAGCTCTGCTAGGCAATATCTTCTATCTTGGATGGGGGATTTCCATCAGTTTCAAAAAGAAATAGAAGGACATTATGTATCAGTCTGGGGAATATATCAGTCAACAGTCTTCCTCAAAAACCTGATGCTGTAGATTTAGTCATATCCACCTTCCAAATTCATATGTTGAAGTCCTACCTACCCCCAGTATCTCAGAATATGACTATATTTGGAGAAAGCGTCCTTAGACATAATTAAATAAAAATAAGGATATTAGAATAGGCATTAATCCAACATGACTGATAACCAATAAGAAGAGAAAAGGCCATGTGAAGATACAGAATACAGCCGTCTATAAGCCAAGGAGAGAGGCCTCAGGAGAAACCAACCTGCTGATGCCTTGATCTTGGATCTTTCCAGCCTCCAGAAGTGTGAGAGTTAAAAAACAAAATTCAACCAACTAAATTTGATGATCTAACTGTCATTATTTAATGATTCATGAATTGGGCAGTATCCTAAAAGAAGTAGAGAAATACTATGAGGAGTTTTACAAAATGGAAGGTTTTATAGGCAGAGGGAGGGTGGGGCAAGCAAATCATTAGCAAAAGAAAAGAAAGAATTATTTCAGGCCTGGTCATCTTTTGGGGAAAAGGAAATGGCAGAGGTATTATGTGTATTACTTCCCTGGTGCTCATCAGGAAATTTCAGATTATTTGTTTAAAGGTCACATTCTTAAGAAAGATTGAAATGGCAATGAAATGCTGGTTTGCTCTCCTGGGTTTGAATGATTCCATTGTGAGCCTGTTGATTTTTTTTTTTTTTTTTTTTAGCGTGAGAAAAAGAATTTCTATTGCTTAGACGACCCAGTCTGTGGTACTTTGTTATGACAGCCCTAGTAAACTATTTTATCTGTACTCCCAAGAATACGAGTTAGGTTCCTGGACCCAATTCCAGTGTGTGTGTGTGTGTGTGTGTGCTTCTCTCCACCAACAAGCAATGCTCAGACACTGGATATAGCATCAGATTCCACAGGTAAAGGGCTTAGTCCCACGAGACTGCCCTCTACTTCAGACACTAGTCCCAAGTCCAGCTTGTTACCTGTATTTCTCCCTTGTACTTCTCATCGACCACCTATAAATCAGAGGTTCCTAGCACCTCTTTGTGGAGAAGGCAGTGGCACCCCGCTCCAGTAAGTACTCTTGCCTGGAAAATCCCATGGACAGAGGAGCCAGGTAGGCTGCAGTCCATGGGGTCACTAAGAGTTGGACATGACTGAGCGACTTCACTTTCACTTTTCACTTTCATGCATTGGAGAAGGAAATGGCAACGCACTCCAGTGTTCTTGCCTGGAGAATCCCAGGGATGGGGGAGCCTGGTGGGCTGCTGTCTGTGGGGTGGCACAAAGTCGGACACGACTGAAGCGACTTAGCAGCAGCGGCAGCACCAGCACCTCTTTGGGTCTAAGCAATTTGCTAGAATCAGCTCATAGAACTCAGGAAAACCTGTTTACCTACCAGATCACCAAATATATTATGAGGATACCAGTCAACAGCCTGAAGAAGAGATACACAGTGTGATGTCCTAACAGAAAAGCTCTATCCTTGTACAGTAGGGGCCCCAGCACTATTGAACATTCTGTTCCCCAGTGTGGAAGCTCTCTGTACCCCTTCCTTTTGGGTTTCTATGGGGGCTCCATTATGTCAGCATGATTGATTAACTCATTGGATTTTGGTGATTGATTCAGTCTCTAGGTCTTTCCAGTAGTCATGTACAGATATGAGAGTTGGACCATAAAGAAGATTGAACGCCAAAGAACTGATGCTTTTGAATTGTGGTGCTGGAAAAGACTCTTGAAAGTCCCTTGGACTGCAAGGATATCAAATCAGTCCATCTTAAAGGAAAGCAATCCTGAATACTGAAGCTGAAGCTCCAATGCTTTGACCACCTGCTTCGAAGAGCTGACTCACTGGAAAAGACCCTGATGCTGGGATAGATTGAGGACAAGAGAAGAAGGGGGTGGCAGACGAAGAGGTGGTTAAATAGTGTCACTGACTCAATGGATGTGAATTTGAGTAACCTCCAGAGATAGTGCAGGACAGATGAGCCTGGTGTGCTGCAGTCCGTGGAGTCACAAAGAATTGGACTGAACTAAATGACAACTAGCCCTTTTCCCTTCCCTGGATTTTGGCGGGGCGGGACTAAAAGTTTCATCCCTCTACTTATGATGGTTCCCCTGACAACCAGCCTCATCCTCAGGTACTTTCCGAACGTCACCACATTAACATGAATCTAGTTGTGGTGAAAAGGACTGGTTATGAGACACTCGTTTCACCTTATATCACTAAAGTGTTTTCAAGAGCTAGAGACCAAATATTATAAACAAAGATGCTTTATGGCTCTGTCACTTAAGAAATTCCAAGGGTCTGGGGAGCTGTGAGCCAGGAACTAGGGATGAAGATCAAATATAATGAGAAATATATTTTGGTCACCTAAATGACCAAGTGCATATACATGTTCCTTATAAATCACAATGTCATAGACACTATATCTGGAGCTACCCTTTTGTTCTGTTTGATTGAAATTACTGGCATTATTTGAAAGACACCTTTGTGTTAGGCATGCTGGTATGGTGAAAAGGTAGGGTCCTGCTACCAGGATGTTAGTAGGCCACTAGAATCTGGCATCTCCTTCCTAAAGAGGCAAAATAAATGAAATAAATACACTGAAGAGTTCATTATTCCAAATGTCATCACTGAAATTATGGGATAGGAAGGGAAATGAAAAAGAATATGAAATCATCAATTTAATAAATAAGCAAAAGATTGGATTTAGCAGGTGGTGTGATTGTCTCCCAGCCCTAACTTTATATTTTTCACAAGTGAATATCATATTTTAAATATTAGTTTTCTTATTTTAATGTTCTTCTATTGTACTCCTGCTTACTTGCCGGTCAACTTCAGTGAGTGTATTTTCCTGCTGCTTGTAAAAATGCATTTTCATTTAAGAAAGTTGAAGACACTTAAGTAAGGAAAAACAATTATCTGTACAGTCACTTCTGGGAAAAAAGCAACAGTGTTTATTTCAGGCTATTTTCTATGTTTAAGTGTAGATCCATGTTTCTGGGGGTTTTTTTTTTGTTAATGTTAATAACAATTGTTTTATAAATTATGGCTATATAGCCTTGCTCAGGTAGAGACTCGGATTGAAAGGGAAAGCAGAGAGAACTAATGTACATCCATCACATTTATGGGGAAGATTCAGTGTTGCCAACTGTCATTTTATTTTCAGTGGCTTCCCTTCTTCCCCCACCCCTTTGTCATTCTTGAATGCTGTCCACTTTTGTTTTCAGGACTGGTTCTCTGATGGGAGGGAGAGAACTCTGGTGGGCTAATGGAGTGGTGACTTTCTCACCACCCCATCCATCATCAGGGTGGAGCTGACAAAGCACAGCGACTTAGTCTCCATTCCAGCAGGAACCTAGTCTGTCATCTTCCCAAGGGCTGTGGAAGCCCAAGAGCCCTAGGAAGGCAGATGTTGAAAGGACACGCTGCCAGGTGGAGAGGACAATAATTTCTCCATAAGTTGACTACTTCTGCTTCTGTCTGCCTCCTCCATCCCTCTCATCCTTTCCAGTACCTTTTAGAACAGTCATTTCAGCCTTAGTCTGTTAGATCACCTGCCCCCTTTGTCAGACCTGGTGAGCCATTTGGCGGGGTTGGCAGTGGCCATCTGTATGGTTTGAACAAGGCTCTTTTTCATCCTTTACTTGTCTCTCCCATTCCAAAGAGTCTTGGCTTAAGGGACTCAGGTGCCTCACTTTTCTGGGCTTGTTGCCACCAACTGGGTGAGTTTCAAATCTTGGGCTGGCCTTCTCGGTAGGAGAACCTACAGGGAATTATGTTTCCTTGGCAATTTCCTTTCCAGTCCCAGAGTTCTGAAATTTACCAGGTTATCCCCATCGGCTTGCTCTATTAAAAGCTCTAATTCCAGGGATTTACTCTAAAAGTCTGGTTAGCCAAGGCAAATGAGAGTTTGCATAATCTGAACAATAGGAAGTGATGAATGGGCTGCTTTCCATTTCTTGGAAAAAAATATAAATCTAGGCTGAGGAATGAACTAAGATCATTGCACAATAGTATTTAAAAATACTACTAAGAGAATACTCAGGCCTGTAGAAATAGCCCCAATTAAATATGTGCCATTCATACTGTTTTTAGGTTTTCTTGGGTCACATATGCTTTCATTATATTAAGAAGTAAAAACAAGTTTGCAAAACCAAAGTCCTTCACTTGTGGACAAAATATAGGGAAGCCTATTTTATAAAAACTTACCACTTAAGAAAAATGATTTTCATATAACCCAGAGACTACAAGAGTTCAGCAGTTTTCTACCATGGTTCAATTTTCTCTTTGAATATATTGGCAAAGGTCAGTAAAATCAGTGTTTAACTCGGAATATTTTAAAATCTGACAGCTATTTGGTGGTGTGGAAGCACAACATAAAAACAACTTTTGTGGACAAAATACAATAATCCAGGTTGTAAAACTAGGTGTGTGATGTGTTTTAATTCATGAATGATCATAATGAATTACTCAAAATTAAAATTATTTGTTCCTTTCTTGTGTGTACTTAAACCAGGGAGAAAGAATGTTTCTCTCCTCCCTAGCTCATAGCAATATCATAAGTATTGAAGTAATTAATGGTTATGAAGACCTTAGAAATATTGCATTATCATAAAATGAAAGGTATTAGACTGTAATAAATTCTCATTCATCCAGACACTTTTAATTTAGAATTTTGTATAATATAGAAGACACACTTCCAAAGTTTGTATTTCACTGTATGAAAAGAAATAGTTTGCTAAGCAAGTTGAAAAGGTAAACAGAATTATTGGAGGATAAGTATGAAATACATATAATTAAAAGCTTTTGAGTAATTATTTTTAAAATAAAAAATGATCTCCAAATTGACTGTCTTTTGGTATTACCATACTTTTTAAAAGATAAGTATTTATATCAAATTGATAAGATAACGTATTAGTCCCAGATATTTATTAGTTTTCTCCCTGTTCCCCATCTCCACCTTTTTTGTTATGTTGTTTAGTCACTAAGTCACTGTTTTGCAACTTCATGGGCTGTAGCCCACCAGGCTCCTCTGTCCATGAAATTTTCCAGGCAAGAACACTGGAGTGGGCTGCCATTTCCTTCTTCAGGGGATTTTCCTGACCCAGAGATCAACCTGCATCTCTTGCGTCTCCTGCATTGACAGACAGATTCTTTACCACTGAGCCACATGGGAAGCCCCATTTCCATGTTAGAACTTAGCTATACTATAACCCCAAATTACATTTTCACCTTTCATTAGAGTGTAGAGAAATCAGGGAATTCTCTGGTCACCCAAGTGATTAGGACTTTGTGCTTCCACTGCAGGGGGCCTGGTTAAATTCCTGGTCAGGTATCTAAGATCCTGCAAGCCAAGTGGCATAGCCAAAACAAACAAAAAATATATAGAGGAATCAAGTTTCACATTGCAGTGTAGGAGGGCTACCTATAAACAGGCAGTAAATATGGTTACAAAAGAACATATTATGGTAATAGGAAAAAGAGAGCATTTAGTTCTCACTAGTAAGATTCAAGTTGGATTTTATAAATGAGTTGAATTTCCATCACATAGATGAAAAAAAGACATTCTGGGAGGATGGCATAAAAAGGAAGTATGCTGGATGCAGGCGTATGATGTATCTTTGTTCACCATTGTTGGATAACAAGGTACACAAAAGTAAATCATAGAGAAAACATAAAAATAGAGTATGTGACATGAATCATCTTTGGGTCTCATGCTATGAAATTCAGAATTAATTGTGAAGAAAATGAGAGCATATGGGTATATTTTAAAAGAAGCATGATATAATGAAATATGTGATTTTGAAAGCGCTTTAGGATGAGACTTTAGAATGGCCTTTGGGTTAGTGTTAGTGTTAGGGATGGGGAATCAACAAAGATATGTATTGTGGACTTAGCTTGGGCAAGTTGAGTACTCTGCTCTGGGGGCTATATCCAAGAACCCTTGCAAGATATCTGCCCATCAAAAAACAACATCCAAGTTTCATGTTTCCTATGTTGAGATGCTGAAAAATAGTTGAGAATTTTTCAGTATAGATATCAAATCAGATCAGTCGCTCAGTCGTGTCCGACTCTTTGAGACCCCATGAATCATAGCACACAGGCCTCCCTGTCCATCACCAACTCCCGGAGTTCACTGAGACTCACGTCCATCAAGTCAGTGATGCCATCCAGCCATCTCATCCTCTGTTGTCCCCTTCTTCTCTTGCCCCCAATCCCTCCCAGCATCAGAGTCTTTTCCAATGAGTCAACTCTTCGCATGAGGTGGCCAAAGTACTGGAGTTTCAGCTTTAGCATCATTCCTTCCAAAGAAATCCCAGGGCTGATCTCCTTCAGAATGGACTGGTTTCATCTCCTTGCAGTCCAAGAGACTCTCAAGAGTCTTCTCCAACACCACAGTTCAAAAGCATCAATTCTTCAGCACTCAGCCTTCTTCACAGTCCAACTCTCATTTCCATACATGACCACAGGAAAAACCATAGCCTTGACTAGACGAACCTTTGATGGCAAAGTAATGTCTCTGCTTTTGAATATGCTATCTAGGTTGGTCATAACTTTCCTTCCAAGGAGTAAGCATCTTTTAATTTCATGGCCACAGTCACCATCTGCAGTGACTTTGGAGCCCCAAAAAATAAAGTCTGACACTGTTTCCACTGTTTCCCCATCTATTTCCCATGAAGTGGTGGGACCGGATGCCATGATCTTCGTTTTCTGAATGTTGAGCTTTAAGCCAACTTTTTCACTCTCCACTTTCACTTTCATCAAGAGGCTTTTGAGTTCCTCTTCACTTTCTGCCATAAGGGTGGTGTCATCTGCATGTCTGAGGTTATTGATATTTCTCCTGGCAATCTTGATTCCAGCTTGTGTTTCTTCCAGTCCAGCGTTTCTCATGATGTACTCTGCATATAAGTTAAATAAGCAGGGTGACAATATACAGCTTTGACGTATTCCTTTTCCTATTTGGAACCAGTCTGTGGTTCCATGTCCAATTCTAACTGTCGCTTCCTGACCTGCATACAAATTTCTCAAGAGGCAGATCAGGTGGTCTGGTATTCCCATCTCTTTCAGAATTGTCCACAGTTTATTGTGATCCACACAGTCAAAGGCTTTGGCATAGTCAATATAGATATAAAAACTGCTAAAAATGTAATTTGTTGTCATTAAGCTAAAGAATATCACTTAAGTTCCCAAAGTTCATAAAATCAGAAGGGAAAAAAAAAAAGACAAACAAAAAAGCTTGTAGCAAATGGAAAGTAGCGAAAAGTGGATGAAGTAACACAAGAACAATCTCCAGAGGGAAATTAAAAGCACAAAGTGTTTGAAGTGTTACTGAAGCCAAAGGAGAAAATAAATAAATAACTCAGGGAAAAAAACAGCACTTTCAGATACCATAGATGAGGGTTAAGCTGTTGGTATTTGATAACTGTGAAGACACTGGTGACCTTTGAAAGCACGATTTTAGTAGAGAGAATGAGAAGATAAAATAGATAGCAGGGAACAGAGAAAACTGGAAGAGGTTGAGTGATAAGTACTACCAGGTATAGGCCGTTTCTTCTTAAAAAATAAGTCCAGAGAATGGATGACATTTATAGATGATAAAGAAAAAAATCAGTGGACAGGGTAAGACTGAAGATTTAAGAGAACAAAGAAAGAGAGGGTTCATGAAGATAGTCCTATGGAATGTAAGAGTGGGTGGTTTTTAAAGTTCAGGCGTAGGTGTAAATTTTGGAAAGGAAAATGGTTTTGAACTTCTTGGCGATGGAAAAAAGACAATATTATTGAAGCTATGGAGTTTTGAAGTTATAAGAAAATTCCCATCAGTCGTATTTGTTTTTCTCCATTGATATCAAAGCTCAGTGGAAAAGAGGGCGAGTAGGTTTGTTTGCGCATGTGAGGAAGATTAGAAAATATTCAACAGCGAGATGGGCCAGGGAATCAGCTAGAGTTGAAAAGAAATACTGGCTAGGAGCATCCTGAGCAAAGCAGATGCTGAATTACATGGCTTGATTGTGCCTCATCATGCATCTGGATCTTTTTCTAAAAGCAAGACATGTTCAGCATGTTGCTGTTTCGTTGCTCACTTGTGCCTGACTCTGCGACCACATGGACTACAGCATGCCAGGCTTCCTGGTCCTCTGTGAAAAAGATTATAATACTAAAAATAAGTGACCTCATATCTTCTGTATCTTTTTATCTGTCAATTTATATGTGTGTATGTAGGTATGAAGTGAAATGAAGTCGCTCAGTCGTGTCCGACTCTTTGCGACCCCATAGACTGTAGCCTACTATGCTCCTCAGTCCATGGGATTTTCCAGGCAAGAGTACTGGAGTGGGGAGCCATTTCCTTCTCCAGAGAATCTTCCTGACCCAGGGATCAAACCCAGATCTCCCGCACTATAGGCAGACGCTTTACCGTCTGAGCCACCAGGGAAGTCCGTATGTATGTATATATATGGTAAGGTTCAAAGCAGGAAAAAGATGGCACACTAAGATGCAGTAATTGAGAATTTAATAAAACTTCATTTATGAACAGGTTGGTTGGTAAAGAGAAATAACTAAAAATTGATGAACTGAGGAAGTATCCTAGGGATGTTGTTGTTTAGTTGCTAAGTTGTGTTTGGCTCTTTCATGACACCATGGATTAGCCCACCAGGCTCCTCACCAGTGCATGGAATTTCCCAAGCAGGAATACTGGAGAGGGTTGCCATTTCCTTCTCCAGGGGATATTCCTCACCCAGAGATCAAACTCATGTCTCCTGTATTGGCAGGAGAATTCTTTATCACTGAGCCACCTGTCACAGGTTAAGGGGAGATCTAGGATGGCTGAGAGCATGAGAGGGGAAATGATTAGTGAAATCAAGTGCCTTCTGTAGCTCTAGAAAGCTCCATTCCACTGGAGTTCTGGTCCTGGGAGACAGTAAGACTGGGTGATCAAATCCATGCAACCCAGTCTCCAGCAGGGCAGGTGTGGGTAGAGAGGACCCAGAGGGGTCAACAGACATTAACAAATGCAAAATGTTTGTGATATTGTTATTTATTTTTGGGCACACAGCTTCTAAATCTCTTTGAATTTCTTTTTTTTTTATTTTATTTTTAAACTTTACAATATTGTATTAGTTTTGCTAAATATCGAAATGAATCCACCACAGGTATACATACGTTCCCCATCCCAAACCCTCCTCCCTCTTCCCTCCCCATACCATCCCTCTGGGTCGTCCCAGTGCACCAGCCCCAAGCATCCAGTATCGTGCATCGAACCTGGACTGGCGACTCGTTTCATATGTGATATACATGTTTCAAAGCTCTTTGAATTTCTTAAGAGATAAAGATAATAAAGATGTCTTTTATTATGTTAATGAAGTAAATTTCGGACCTTGCCTAAGGATGGGGGCTGGATGGTATTGTTACCAGCCAAACTTGGGTCCTGTCACCTATGCATAGTAAAGCCGATGTAATGATACCTGTTTGTGCCGGAGGAAAGTGCAGTGTTAATTGTAAGGTGCCAGACAAGGAGTCTGTGACAGCTAGTGCTCAAAACACCTGAGCTCCCAGGTGAGCTTCAACAAATTTTTTTTTTTTTAATAATTTTATTTATTTACGACTGTGCTCAGTCTTCATTGCTTCGAGCAGGCTTTTATCTAGTTATGATGTACAGGATTCTTGATGCCCTGCTACTTTTGTGAAGCATGGGCTCTAGGGTGCTCGGGCTTCAGTAGTTGCTCTCTAGAACACAGGGGCTTAGTTATTCCTCAGCGCCTGGGATCTTTCCAGACCAAGGATCAAACCTGTGTCTCCTATAATGGCAGGGGGATTCTTTACTATTGAGGCACCAGGGAAGCCCCTCAGCAAAACATTCTTAAGGGCCAGGCAAGGGAGGGGAGCCCCAGGATATGGGAGCAACTCACGCACAATTCTCTGTTGGTTGATGGTGTCGACTGAAAAAAATTATTCACAACCTAAAAGTTCAGAGCTATGTTTCATTTGGTGGGAATATTTAGGACTTCAAGCCCTGATGGCGGCATCTCAAGTCACCCTAAGAGAACTGCTCAGAGGAGCAGCCAGGTTATACAGAAGTTTTGCAACAAAAGGCAAATAGTCTGAACATCAAAAGAGTATTGTTAATTAAAGAAAACCAGATATCCCAAGTTAAGGAATTGAGCACTTTTCTATGTGTGGGAAGATGCATGAGTCTGGGCTCACTGAAATCATTCCCTTCATATACACCTCACCTTTCTAGGGCCAGTGTCCTGTGATTTTCACATCCTGAGCTTCCTTGGGGCTCATCTTCAGAAGTCGGGAATGGCTGCAGCCTGATGACTATTAGAAGGCTGGTGTTCTCCTTCCTAAGTGCCCTTAGGGCTCAGGAACTCATATAGGAGGACTCCAATCACTGATGACCATGACATCCATGTTTACTGATACGACTTCATTTCTCAATGGTGAAGTAAAGTGAAAAGGCAATAAGTTGCTGTAAAAGATTTCCCAATTCCAGCCAGGCTCTGGAGGGGATGGGTTCACTTCTTCCATTTGGTGGGGGTCCCAGCGTCCATAAAACAACTCAGGAGATGTGCATCAATTTATCATTTGGTACTTTGCAGAGGAGCTACAGCAGAGGGTACTGGGGGTCTGTTCCTGGAGGGCCCATAAGGTCCTGCTAGTCACACCGGGGGAAACAGCCTTATGGTTAGAGTGTTGTGGTCAGAGGGATTATTCCCACCCCTGACCTCCTGGGATAGAGAGGGACTGAAGGTTGAATCAGTCACCGGTGGCCATGATTAAATCAATTATGCCTCGTTAATGAAGCCTCAACAAAATCCCAAAGTATGGGTTTCAAGGCTTCCACACTGTGTGAACTCATGGAGACGTGGGCAGAATAGCATCTTGGAAAGAACTCAGAAGCGCCCCAGGCTTTCCTGTGCACTGCCCTGTGTGTCTCCTACAAATGGCTGTTGCTATTGTTGTTGTTGTTCAGTCACTAAGTCGTGTCTGACTTTTTGCGACCCAATGGATTGCAGCGAGCCAGGCTTCCCTGTCCTGAGCCATATTCTTACCTAATAAATTGGTGGGGCTTCCCAGGTGGCTCAGTGGTAAAGAATCTGCCTGCCAGTGCACGAGACATGGGCTCCATCCCTGGGTCAGGAAGATCCCCTGGAGAAGGAAAGGGGAACCCAGTCCACTAATTTTGCCTGGAAAATTCCATGGACTGAGGAGCCTGGCAGGCTACAGTCCATGGGATTGCAAAAGTCAGACACGACTGAACACACACACGCACAATAAACTGGTGATCTAGTACACAGAATGCTTTTCTGATGCTAGCAGAGTAAGGGACCCCAAGGAAGAGGGTTTGGAACACTCACTCTATAGCTGGTTGGTCAGGTGCACAGATGAAACCTAGGCTTGTAATTGGCAGGAGAGTTGGGGTGGTGGAGGGATGTCTTTTAAGACTGAGACTCTAAGCTTTGGAATCTGTTGCTTTCTCTGGATAGATAGTCTTAGAATTGAGTCAACTTGTCAGACATCCAGCTGATGTCTAAGAACTGCTTGTTGATGTGGGAAATCCCCTTCTCTCCACATACACACTGGAATTAACTGCTCAGAACACCAATTATGTTTTTCAGGATTGGAATTCAGCATTCCTAAAGCAGAAACAAACAAATAAATAGATGAATTTTCAGTGTCTTCAACTAGGGGAGAGGGGTGTAGGGAAAGCAAGTAGGATTTCAGTGGGAGGCAAGGAAGTCTGGACCACTATGAGATAAGTTTGAATAACTCAGATCGTAGCTCAACCATGCTCAAGAGATAAATGTTTAAGTTCAACAAGTAAAGCTTTTTTTTTTTTCATTTTATCATCAAATGGAGGGAGTAGCCATAGCTTGCTGGACCTAGAAACCCTTTTCACTGGACTGGAGAATTTCCTGGATTATATGGAAGGGAAAGGAAAGGCAACTTTTGTTTGAAGTCATTAAAACACCCCAGATAAAATGCAAGTGGAAATCTGAGTATTGACGTAGATGGACTACTTGTATTCATATACTTACTTTTCTGAATCAAAATGTCTTAAAATGCAGGTGATGTTTCCCTTTTTCTCTTCTAAAAACTATTTTTATATTTATGTTAACTTTTTCAGTCAAAGGTGTTTTCGTGTGTGCCTGATAAGTTGCTTCAGTCGTGTCTGATTCTTTGGGACCGCATGGACTGTAGCCAGCCAGGCTCTCTATTTCCATGGGATTTCCCAGACAAGAATACTGGAGTGGGTTGCCATGCCCTCCTCCAGAGTATCTTCCCAACTCACCAATCGAATCCATGTCTCTTAAGTTTCCTTCATTGGCAGGCGAGTTCTTTACCACTAGGACCACCTGGGAAACACTAATAGGAAACGTGAGAAGTCGTAAAAACACACACACACACAAGAAAGTTTGAGGTTGGCATGATAATTACTAAAAAAACTTTGAATCAAAATGCTCTGAATATTCTTTTGGCAGGTGTTTACTGATGCAAATTGAAAGGAAGATGAAGTAAGCAGATTTCCATTTGAAACTTAATTAAATTAAGACTTAAATATCAGTCCAATCTTTTAGAATTCTCAGTAAACAGGGAACAGTACTCAGCTATCACCAATAACAAGTGGGAAAACATTAAGGAGCAGCCTTAGCATATTTTTCAATTTATCACTTCCAACCCAAATGAGATGAGGCAAAGGAGCTAAAGAATGGTTCCCTAAAGAATCTCTAGTGGCATCTTTGAAATTGCACCCAGGACCACCCACTGCTGCAACAGCCACACAACATAACCCAGCAGTTTTCAGGAAATCCCATGTTACTCATCTGTGCACAGATCAGAAGTTCAAGGAAATCTTGCTAAAGGAAAGATGTTGGAACTGGTATGTGTTGTGATTGAGACCTTGCTTTGAAATCTCCCGGGAACTATGGGGTTGATGTCATTATTCTAGTCTCTTTATGTAATCAGGCTTCCTTATCCTGTTTCATATCCAGCTGGGAAACTAGCTGATTTTTTGGTTGCCTCACAGAAAATCTTTTTAGTCCATTCATTATGAGCCTTCTGGAATAGACTTAAAGTAATGGCACTCCACTCCAGTACTCTTGCCTGGAAAATCCCATGGATGGAGGAGCCTGGTAGGCTGCAGTCCACGGGGTCGCTAAGAGTCGGACATGATTGAGCGACTTCACTTTCACTTTTTCACTTTCATGCATTGGAGAAGGAAATGGCAACCCACTCCAGTGTTCTTGCCTGGAGAATCCCAGGGGCAGGAGAGCCTGGTGGGCTGATGTGTCTGGGGTCACACAGAGTCGGACATGACTGAAGTGACTTAGCAGCAGCAGCCTTAGAAGTTATCTATACCAATCTCTAATACCTAATTTAAATGACTTATCCATAATAGAATATATTGAGCACCATTCTAAACATGCTTTATGTAAGACACTAGGGTTACAGGGCTACTAGGGATCACAAAGAGTCAGGCATGACTTAGGGACTGAAGAACAAGGGTTACAGAGATCAAACACAGACATTTTATTCATTCAATTTTAAATAAAAGTTGGTGCTATTATATTTAACAAACATGAATTGGAATCTTATATGTAGACGTCTTATATGAGGATGAATATATTTAAAGATACAAAAGCAAAGACCTTGAACCAATGGTGCTTTACATTTGAGCAAGAGACATGCACACGCATAAGAATAAAGTCTGTATCCAAAAAAGTCTGTGAAGTCTATTATGTGCAGGACAAAAGAACTAAAATTGTTGATGAAAGAAGCAAAAATCCTATCAAGGAGAACCACAGAAGTTTCTCAGAGGAAGTAAGTATTTCTATTCATATAGTTTGAATTGTTTTCTCAGCCACAGAGACAGAATTGTCCCAGTGATGGATTGTACTGATTACCATGTTCAGGATCAACTGTGAAAGATCTACAAGGCCACACTTGTCAGTTAAGCCTCCTGGCTGTGTGTGCAATCCATAAGATTGTGGTGATAACGTGATATGTGATAATGTGATGCTGGAATCGTCAATGACCTTGATCTCAATGTCACAGAGAGTCTTTTTACACTATTATGTCAAGCCACACTACTGGGTCCCAACTAGTGGGAAAAGGGTGAAGGTATAGCCCCGTCTCTGTGAATTATGGGTAATTTGCAAATTAGTTTTTTTACCCAGAAACTTCTGATGATCTAAGGCAACCAATGAGAGCACATCAGCAAATAGATTTGATTTTTTTTTCAAGCAGGCATCAGATGAAGCAATAAACCATTGAGGATGACTGAAAATAATTGACTAAACTAAGGAAGATTTGAGGCATGTCTGAGATTTAGGTTCCTGCCCAAGCCCACTTACTGGCTTTGGCAGGAAATGCAGACGCCTCATATCCTCAGATGAACAGACTTACCAGATCAAACACTGGGGTCCTTCTGATGTCATGGGAACCTCTGATCTTCAAGGCATCCTCAACTATAAAATGGGACTGACTGGCCTGTCAAAGTTCATGGAATGAATTAAAAATGATTGAGTGGAGTAATTTTTAAAAACGGCAAATAGCAAGTGCCATATAAATGCTAAATAATAATGCTAAATTTTCAGATGCCCCAGAAAGTGGCACTAGATAAATGCAGAGTAGATTAGCACCTATTTGATTTGCATTTAACTTTAAGAAAATAGAATTTTGGAAGTAATTTTGTTTTTATACACCATAGCTTCTAAAGAGTCATAAATCTTGTTTGTGTCTTTGATACTCTGTGCAACTCTTGATTGAAATAAAATGTATCATCTTGTTTCTGTGTTGAATTTGCCTGAGCAAAGAAAGAGTAGATTTTCAGGACTACAAAAGCATATCTGATATAGTTGCACATTTAATACAAAATTTCACTGCCTGTTGCCATGAGAAATGAAACGGTGCTGCCCTGTAAAACCTTAGTAGAGTAGCTTTCTGTTGTTTGGAGTGAAAAGACACAATTGGGAAAGTGTGAATGAAATTCTGGAACTAAGTATTGGACCTAGTTTGCCATGATGGAGACAAAGAACATGTGTTTGAGCGCAAGGTTCTCAATTGTATATAATCTCTGCTCTGTAATGAGTTTATGGATTTCCTTTGTGTATGTGTTTGAAGCAAGTACTTATCTTAGTTGCCATATAAAGGCCAGTTGCCCGGAAGTGACCTACAGCCACACTGAGCTTTTATTAGTCATTCTTTGCAGGGTGGGGGCCCTTTGTTTCTAAGCATAACCTTGCCTACATTGACTAAAACGTCACCACGAAACTATTCTTTTCTTCTCATTAGAATCTGAAAACAACAGATTTTAATTATCATCTAAATAAGGCATGCATTTTTCTTTCTTGACCCTCTCAAGAAGATTTAAACAAGAAAGAAAAAATGAAAATCTGTAAATAAATTTCTTTCAACTATTAATATTTGTCTCTTTTATAGAAATTATGTTTGCTTGCTTCTTTGTGTTTCAGTGATAAGGTAGGTCCCCAGTGTTCTCTGAAGCCCACATTTCAATTAGTTGCTTGGATAGAATCATAGGGATTGAAGTAAAGCCTGGGCAATTCTGCCATTCACCTCTATTCTCAGAAAAATGGCAGTACTGTGCTCATGGGTCATGTGGACTGTTCAGAAATCCTGCCTTCAGGTGGAGAACTTGGGCGGGTTGGGCTTCATCATTGTGCCCTGTGCAAAGACACAGAATCCTGAGCTTAGAAGTGTTCTGTGAATGGTTTAATGCTCTACTATATCCACCTGGAAATTCTTAATGATTTACAAACAAGACTCTCTGCCTTTTCAGTCTGCACCGGTACCCACAAATTACGTAGCTGATCCTACTTTAAATTAGTAGAATTAAACTAACTTAATTAATTTAAAGCTAGGGTAATACTTTGTGTTGCCTGCATTGTATAGGGAATCCAGGATATGTTAAATTCTGTGACACTGCTCTGTTTGTTGGTGAACTGAAATTCTGGCCTCATTTTGATATAAAGAGGCAAGTTATAGTCTTCTTCAGGGAGGGTAGAGAACGTCACTCTTGATAGATACTGTATGAACCCATTTTATCTTTGGTATTTTCCACCTCAATGGGATGGGAAAGAGTAGACTCTGCCTTGTATTTGAAATACCCAAAAACCTAGAAAAATAAGTACAAAGATTTCTCAGGGGCCCCAGAATTACGTGATTTATTTAAGTTCTGTAGTAGAGAGTGCAGTATCACTCCCTGTTGTTCTTGGTATCAAGCTGGGAACTCAGAAGCTCCATGTTAGAGGGCACAGTAATCAGTAGGTCTAATTGGCAAATAGCAGAGGTAAATGAGAATAATCATTGCTAAATGAGGAAATGAGCTGATAGAAGTTTTTCTCTTAATGTAAACAAAGCATTTAAAATTGTTCCTTCCTTGTCTTCAAGTCAAGATTTGTTGCTCATTTTGTCTCCTCGAGTTCAGGTTTTCATGGCACTGGGTAGTTCCTTCTATTAAATAAAAGACAGTCTGTCCAAGTTGCAGTTAGACATTAAATTTCACTGTGAATCATATTTATAGGGATCTCTCCATGTGTAATGTACCATCATTCCTTCCCTCTTCTCCCGACCCTCACCCAGAATGTCTTGTGTTTCATGTGATTATGTTGTCTCCCTCTCTAGACAATAAAAGCATCAAAGGCAGTAGTATCTCACTCTGCGTATTCCTACTTCATCACACAGAGGAGCCATGCAAAGAGTACTTGATTGACTGAGTGAATCCTACTATTGTCAGTAAGTTAATAGACAATGGAACAAATCTGAAGATTTTGACCCTGAAATAATATGACTCCATTACCAACTCTTCCCTTCATTGTTTTTTATGAATATGCCATGATTCTGGAATTAAGAATAAATCCTACTTGGTAAAAAAATAAAATAAACTTAATAACTTTGAAGAAAGAGACAAATATTTTAAGCAAAAGAATAATGGACAACCTCTGCCCATTAGCAAATAGTAAGCAAATATTTGGGCTTCCCAGGTGACTCAGTGGTAAAGAACCTACCTGCCAATGCAGGAGACACAGGACACAGGCTTCGACTGCTGTGTTGGGAAGATCCCCTGGAGGAGGAAATGGCAACACACAACCCACCTATTCTTGCCTGGGAAATCCCATAGACAGAGGAGCCTGGTGGGCTACAGTCCATGGGGTTGCAAAATAGTCAGACACAACTTAGCAAATGAGCATATAGATACACACACACACACATAACCAAATATTTAAGAAATTAATGGTTGAACACATATTGTCCTCTCTTGGATCCTGCCACTAATAATAATAATTGTGAACACATACAGTGTACCATGTGTGCCAGAAACACTGTAAATGTTTTCTATGTATCATCTCAATTAATCCTTAGAACAACTCTAAGTAGCTAATATAATTATCCTAATTTTGCAAATGAGGAAACTGATATAGAGAAAGGTTTAGTAATTTGTCTGAGGTCTCCTAGCTGGTAATTGATATAGACAAGATTTAAAGGTAGGCAGTCCTGCTCCATGATCTGTGGTCTTAACCTCCAAGTAATGCTATTATTAATAGTTGGAGCATGTGGTATTGTTGTTAGAATATTCACTGTTCTCCTTACCAGACCCATTCTGGTTTCCCCATACCATTTGTTAAAGAGACTGTCCTTTCCCCCATTGAATCGTCTTGAATCCTTGCAAAATTAATTTGACTGTTTATGTAAGACTTTATTTCTAGGCTTTCTATTTTATGCCATTGGTCTATATGTGTGTCTTTGTGCCAGTACCATACTGTTTTAATTACTGTAGCTTCACAATAAGTTTTGAAATCAGAGAGTATGTGAATCATCCAACTTTGTTGGGAAAGGCATTCTTATGCCTGGAGTCTTTTGAAACCCACTTGGCTGCATAGAATACAAGCCTTGAGCCTGGAACACTTCTTGATGAAGAGCTAAAGAGTCCTCATAGCCTGTGTTGGACTTATTCACCTTGTGTGGGAATATCTTTCCCTATTTCAGATTCAATGCTGTGCTCCTTTGTCCACTTGAGCATCTACATTATGTAGCATCTGGCCAACATACTGCTGTATCTTTGCAGAGGAGATGAAGTTCTTCTGCTGCAGCACAAGAAGGAGGCATGCACGCCAGTTGCTTTGCATCAACTGCTGGGAGGGACAATTGACCGTGGGGAACGGATGCTACCACTGAAGCTGATCTTGGTCTTTCTCTTCTCTGTGTGAGCAAAATGTTGTTCTATCCAGTGCTTGACTGCACTGTTTCCTTCGTTGTTGTTTAATCGCTAAGTTACATCCATCTCTTTGTGACCCCATGGACTACAGCATGATGGGCTTCTCTGTCCTTCACTATCTCCTGGAGTTTACTCAAACTCATGCCCATTGAGTGGGTGATGCCATCCAACCATCTCATCCTCTGTAACCCTCTTCTCCTACTGCCCTCAATCTTTCCCAGCATCAGGGTCTTTTCTAATGAGTCAGCTCTTTGCATTAGAGCTACAGCTCCAGCATCAGTCCTCCCAGTGAATATTCAGGGTTGATTTCCTTTAAGATTGACTGTCTTGATCTTGCAGTCCAAGGGACTCTCAAGAGTCTTCTCTAGCACCACAATTCAAAAACATCAATTATTTGGTGCTCAGCCATTTTTTTGGTCCAATTCTCACATTCGTACATGGCTACTGGAAAAACCATAGACAGACCTTCCTTTGTGACTTTGATAGCAAGATGCAGTGGGCAGACATGTCCAGACTTTTGCTCCTAATGAAAAGCAACAGATATCACTTGTGCAACATTGTTTTTCTGGAAGAATTTTTTGGCTTTTTGAGGTCCTTGAGATTCCATGTGAATTTTAGAGTGGATTTTTCTGTTTCTGCAAAAAAATGCCTTTGGGATTTTGGTAGTGATTGCATTAAGTGTGTAGATTGTTTTTTGCAAAGGAGATAAGGATTGAATAGCTGAAATACGAGGGATTTGTAGGGTGGTGAAACTATCCAATATGATAATCAAAATAGTTGATTCATGACATCACACATCATCAAAACTCACAGAGCTCTACAGCACAAAGAGTTGACTTTAGTGTATGCAAATTAGAAAAAAATAGGAGGTTTTGAGTGTGCTAGGGAGGAACGCAGACTGTCACAAGAGAATCTAGCTCTATTTTAAATGTATGAAACAACCTCAGGTAAGGAAGAACATGGGGAAAGGACTAACCTAAGTAATTCTGAACCTAAGTAAATTCCGTAAGATTATAACAAGCAAAGGAACCACACATAAGTGCTGTACTACAGTTGATAAAGTTGTTTCTCAGGAGAGTACTGGGATATGATTACCAATTCTGATACTGCTGTATGAGTTTCCTTTGCTTTTCAAAACTTCCCTTTATGCTACTTCACTTTTAAGTAAGACCTACACTAGTACCCGTTTTCAGTAACTGAAAGAAATCCAAGAGGATTTTTGCTCTTATGAAAAAAGGTGAAAAGCAAGAATAGCATTCGACGTTTGTTTTGCACTGAGCTGTTACAGAGGTAATTTGCACCCCACACGATGGGACTGGCACTACCAAACTCCTTCCCCAGGAAGTACACTCACCATATCAGCATCAGGGTGCCATTGCTTTGAACTGTCTGTTAGCATCTCCATCTCAGTTTATTTTGTGCATCCATTAGCAAGGTGTGTCTTCAGGTAATTGCTTCTTTGCTTTCTTACCAGAGCTTACATAGGAACACTCCACTTTTGAACAGCAGAGGAAATGTATATGTGCATACTGGGAATTAAACAATTAAGTACGGGCATAGCTCCTTTTATTGTTCTTCAATTTATTCCTTTTGTATGGATTAAAGTTAGGCGGCCACCCTGTGTTGTTAGATGATCGTTAGCATTTTTAGCGATAAAGTATTTTTAAATTAAGATGTGCATATTGTTTTCCAGCCATAATGCTATTGCACATTTGTTAGTCTATAGCATCATGCAAGCATACCTTTTATATGCTGCACTGGAAAACCAAAAACTTCGTGTGACTCTCTTTATGGTGGTATTTTCTTCACTACAGGGGTCTGGAACTCAACCACAATATCTCCAAGGTATCACTATACAGATCTTCCTTGACTCACAATGGTGTTTTCTTTGGTGGTTTTAGTCTCTCAGTAATGTCTGACTCTTTGTGACTCCATGGACTGTAGCCTGCCAGGCTCCTCTGTCCGTGGGATTCTCCAGGCAAGAATACTTGAGTGGGTTGCCATTTCCTTCTCCAGGGGATTTTCCTGACCCAGGGATCGAACCTGCTTTACTGCATTGCAGGCAGATTCTTTACTGACTGAGCTATGAGGGAAGCCCCACAATGGCGTTATGTCCCAATAAACCTACTGTAGGTTGAAAAATGCCTGGGATTCCCTGGTAACCCAGCAGTAAATAATCCACCTGCCAATGCAGGAATTGTAGGTTGTAACCCTGGGCCAGAAAGATCCCCTGGGGATCCCTTGAAGATCCCTGGGGCAGGAAGACCCTTGGAGTAGCAACCCACTCCAGTATTCTTGCCTGGGAAATCTCATGGACAGAGCAGCCTGGCAGGCTATAGTCCATGGAGTTGAAAAAATGTCAGACATGGCATAGCGACTAAAGAACAACAAGGATGAAAAATATTGGAGCCCAAATATTCAGTTAGTACCCCTAACCTACTCAACGAACATTATAGCTTAGCCCAGCCTACCTTAAACACACCCAATCAGTCTACAATTGGGGCAGTCATCTAACATAAAGCCTATTTTATAATGAAGTGTTGGGTATCTCATTTAATCTTTTGAATACTGTACTGAAAGTGTAAAACAGAATGGTTGTCTGGGTGCAGAATGGTGGTAACTGTTACCAGGTTTTTGCTCTTGTGATTGTGTGGCTGACTGGGAGCTGTGACTTGCTACTGAACAGAATCAGGAGAGTGGAAGACCTTTTGAATCAAAATTCAAAATTCAATGTACATTTTCTCCTGAATGCATAACACTTTTGCCCTATCATTAAGTCAAAAAAATCATAAGTTGAATCACCATTATGTTGGGACATTTGTAAATGGATGTCGGGTGAGGGGAGTCAGGTTTTTTTTTTTTTTTTTCACTGTGACAGTGGGAATTTGCTGAGAACCAGGCTAGAATGATCCATGTTGTAATAGATTAAAGTCGAGGGCTTCAGGGTGTTCTCATGTTTAGCTATCTATATACAGTACCTTAAAGAATGGAACGGAGAAGGCAATGGCACCCCACTCCAGTGCTTTTGCCTGGAAAATCCCATGGATGGAGGAGCCTGGTAGGCTGCAGTCCATGGGGTCGCTAGAAGTCGGACACGACTGAGAGACTTCCCTTTCATTTTTCACTTTCATGCATTGGAGAAGGAAATGGCAACCCAGTCCAGTGTTCTTGCCTGGAGAATCCCAGGGACTGGGGAGCCTGGTGGGCTGCCGTCTATAGGATCACACAGTCGGACACGATTGATGCGACTTAGCAGCAGCAGCAGCAAAGAATGGAAGTATGTATCCTCACTCCCTATGGGCAGACTGTGTACAGTGACTTCCCGACAAAGAGTATAGGATGGAGAGGGGGGAAATGAGTCACTTTCTCACAAAGAAACCTGCCAAACATGACCTCAGCCAGGTGTTCAAGGTCTGCTTCGACAGTGATACCATGTTGATAGTATGTACCCTTGAAATGATGTGATGAAAATTGTACCCCATCCTTGTGATCTTCATCCCAGTAATCCATACCCTGGTCTAATCATGAGGCAAACGTTGGAAACATTCCAGCAGAGGAGCATCTTACAAAATGCTTGACCAAAACTGTCTCCTCAGAACTGTCTAGGTCATCAAGTATAAGGAAATTCTGAGATACTGTCACAGCCCAAAGGAGCCTGGAGACTTGAGGACTAAATACAATGTGGTGTCCAGATGGAATCCTGGAATAAATATTAGGTCAAAATAAATACATTTGTATAAACTGTGGATGCAATAATAATGTAGCAGTATTGATTTGTTGATTATAACAAGTAAACCAGACTGATATCAAAGTAGGGAAAACAATGTACAAGATATTAGGTTGGCCAAAAACTTCATTCAGGTTTTCCGTAACATTTTACAGAAAACCCTAAGTGAAATTTTTGGCCAACCCAATATATATATATATCAGATCAGATCAGTCACTCAGTCGTGTCCGACTCCTTGCGACCCCATGAATCACAGCACGCCAGGCCTCCCTGTCCATCACCAACTCCCGGAGTTCACTGAGACTCACATCCATCGAGTCAGTGATGCCATCCAGCCATCTCATCCTGTGTCGTCCCCTTCTCTTCCTGTCCCCAATCCCTCCCAGCATCAGAGTCTTTTCCAATGAGTCAACTCTTCACATGAGGTGGCCAAAGTACTGGAGTTTCAGCTTTAGCAAATCCCAGGGCTGATCTCCTTCAGAATGGACTGGTTGGATCTCCTTGCAGGCCAAGGGACTCTCAAGAGTCTTCTCCAGCACCATAGTTCAAAAGCATCAATTCTTCGGCCCTCAGCCTTCTTCACAGTCCAACTCTCACATCCATACATGACCACAGGAAAAACCACAGCCTTGACTAGACGAACCTTTGTTGGCAAGGTAATGTCTCTGCTTTTGAATATGCTATCTAGGTTGGTCATAACTTTCCTTCCAAGGAGTAAGTGTCTTTCAATTTCATGGCTGCAGTCACCAACTGTAGTGATTTTGGAGCCCAGAAAAATAAAGTCTGACACTGTTTCCACTGTTTCCCCATCTATTTCCCATGAAGTGGTGGGACTGGATGCCATGATCTTCGTTTTCTGAATGTTGAGCTTTAGGCCAACTTTTTCACTCTCCACTTTCACTTTCATCAAGAGGCTTTTTAGTTCCTCTTACTTTCTGCCATAAGGGTGGTGTCATCTGCATATCTGAGGTTATTGATATTTCTCTTGGCAATCTTGATTCTAGCTTGTGTTTCTTCCGGTCCAGAGTTTCTCATGATGTACTCTGCATATAAGTTAAATAAGCAGGGTGACAATATACAGCCTTGACGTACTCCTTTTCCTATTTGGAACCAGTCTGTTGTTCCATGTCCAATTCTAACTGTTACTTCCTGACCTGCATACAAATTTCTCTCTATATATATAGAGAGAGAGAGAAAGAGAGAGCCTCTCTCTACAATCCGAATTTTTCTATAAATCCAAAACTGCTCTAGAAGAATAAATTCTGTTTACAATTAACTTTTCTAGATATATAAAATTGTTCTAAAAATAAGACTTATTTTAAAACCTATTTTGCACATTCCAAAGTTTTATTTTATTCATGTTGTATTTAGTATTGTAGGTGAATATAGGGTCTGAAATAACCTAAAACTATTGAAATTTTCCATGATAATTCCATTTCATTTTCTCTTGGATCTCAGTGGCAGGAGTTCTCTTTGGGTTAACTTGGATTTTTTTAATGTCACCATAAAGAAAAGGTCAAATTTTAAAACATAAAAGTTATAAAAATTTAACCTATAAATTACTCTAAATCTAGCAGGAAAATATTTGTGGTTTCTCCTACAGATCTGCAAATGGCTTTATTGTCTCCTGTCTCCAAACCATCCTTACTCCTCTTCGCTTTTTACCTAATTGTACAGAATATCAAAGTTCAACTTTTGAACTCTTGGCAAGTGAAAATCTTTATCACTGCCATTAAACACGTGCCCTCCAGGAACCTTGCAACAAACCATGAAAATGTAAGTTATTCTGGTTGTACCACCGCAGCTTCTAAAGTGGTTTCACTCTCTTAACGCATTTCTTAGATATCAGATGAGACAATTCTACTGCTGTTCCCCATCCTCTCCCTTTCCCCAGCCATTTATTATTTCAAATTCAGGAGCTTATGAAAGTCAATTTGTATACCAGCAGGCTCAAAAACCAGTAAAAATGACCTTTGCTCCAATGTATGTGCCTTGCTTTTAATGTGTTGGCCAAGAAGAACGTCTTCCTCTTACCAATTTTATCCCTGATTATGGCTTTTGTAGGAGCTGCAATTTACTCTGCAGATTATGACTGTGATTTGAGGTATTCTGTTTTGCTAAGTTAATATCAGCTTTAAAAAAAGGGACGTTAGCTCTGAACACTATGTATACAAAATAATCAGTTAAAAGCTGGTGTACCTAATGTGAAAAGCTAGGCTTATTTTTTCACTATTTTTTAATTTCTCTTTTTTTAAAAGTAATTTTTATTGGCGTATACTAGCTTTACAATGTTGTGTTAGTTTCTGCTGTGTAGCAAAGTGAATAAGCTATATTTATACATATATCCCCTCTTTTTTTGGATTTTCTTTCCATTAAGTTCACCACAGAGCATCAAGTAGAGTTCCCTGTGCTATGCAGTAGATTCTCATTAGTTATGTGTTTTAAACATAGCATGAATAGGGTATGTATGGTTTTGTAACTTCTCATTGAATTGGTATTCCTATTGAGAAAATGGAAAATAATGTAAATTTTATGTGCTTTTTATAAACACTTTTTTTTTAAGATTTTTTTTGTGTGTGTGGACCATTTTAAAGTCTTTATTGAATCAGTTACAATATCATTTATGTTTTATATTTTGGTTTCCTGACTGTGAGGCATGTGGGATCCTAGCTGTCCTACAAGGGATCAAACCCACACTCCCCATATAGAAAAGTGAAGTTCTAACCACTGGACCTGTGTGTGCTTTTTAAAATTTTATTTTTAGTAAACTCTAGGCTTACTATGAATTTTGAGAGGGAGGTATGGAGGTTCCACACATGTCTCAGACCCACATGTGCACAGCCTCTGATAATATCAATGTCACACATCAGAGTGGTGCATTTTTCCCCCCTTAGGATGAACTTATACGGACACATTACGATCATCCAAGTCCATAGGTTGAATTAGGGTTCACTCTTGGTCTTGTACATTCTGTTCAGTTCAGTTCAGTCGCTCGGTCATGTCTGATTCTTTGTGACCCCATGGATTGCAGCGTGCTAGGACTCCCTGTCCATCACCAACTCCCTGAGCGTACTCAAACTCACGTCCATTGAGTCAATGATGCCTTCCAACCATCTCATCCTCTGTCATCCCCTTTTCCTCCTGTCCTCAATCTTTCCCAGCATCAGGGTCTTTTAAAATGCGTCAATTCTTTGTATCAGGTGGCCAAAGTATTGAGGTTTCAGCTTCATCATCAGTCCTTCCAATGAACATTCAGGACTGATTTCCTTTCGGATGGACTAGTTGCATCTCCTTGCAGTCCAAGGGACTCTTAAGAGTCTTCTCCAACACCACAGTTCAAAAGCATCAATTCTTCACTGCTCAGCTTTTGTTATAGGTCAACTCTCACATTCATACATGACTACTGGAAAAACCATAACTTTCAATAGACGGACCTTTGTTGGCAAAGTCATGTCTCTGCTTTTCAATATACTGTCTAGGGTGGTCATAACATTTCTTCCAAGGAGCAACCACCTTTTAAATTCACGGCAGCAATCACCACCTGCAGTGATTTTAGAGCCCAAAAGATAAAGTGTGTCACTGTTTCCACTGTTTCCCCATCTATTTGCCATGAAGTGATGGGACCAGACGCCATGATCTTAGTTTTCTGAATGTTGAGCTTTAAGCCAACTTTTTCACTCTCTTCTTTCACTTTCATCAAGAGGCTCTTTAGTTCTTCACTTTCTGCCTAAGGGTGGTGTCATCTGCATATCTGAGGTTACTGATATTTCTCCCTGCAGTCTTGATTCCAGCTTGTGCTTCATCCAGCCCAGCGTTTTTCATGATGTACTCTACATATAAGTTAAATAAGCAGGGTAACAGTATACAGCATTGATGTACTCCTTTTCCTATTCGGATCCAGTCTGTTGTTTCCTGTTCAGTTCTAACTGTTGCTTCCTGACCTGCATACAAATTTCTCAGGAGGCAGGTAAGGTAGTCTGATATTCCCATCTCTTTCAGAACTTTCCACAGTTTGTTGTGATCCACACACTCAAAGGCTTTGGCATAGTTAATAAAGTAGAAGTAGATGTTTTTCTGGAACTCTCTTGCTTTTTCAATGATCCAGTGGATGTTGGCAATTTGATCTCTGGTTCGTCTGCCTTTTCTAGATCCAGCTTGAACATCTGGAAGTTCATGGTTCATGTATTGTTGAAGCCTGGCTTGGAGAGTTTTGAGCATTACTTTTCTAGTGTGTGAGATCCGTGAAATTGTGCGGTAGTTTGAACATTCTTTTGCATTACATTTCTTAGGGATTGGAATGAAAACTGACCTTTTCCAGTCCTGTGGCCACTGCTGAGTTTTCCAAATTTGCTGGCATATTGACTGCAGCACTTTCACAGCATCTTCTTTTAGGATTTGAAATAGCTCAACTGGAATTCCATCACCTCCACTAGCTTTGTTCGTAGTGATGCTTCCTAAGGCCCACTTGACTTCACATTCCAGGATGTCTGGCTCTAGGTCAGTGATCACACCATCATGATTATCTGGGTCATGAAGATCTTTTTTGTACAGTTCTTCTGTGTATTCTTGCCACCTGTTCTTAATATCTTCTGCTTCTGTTAGGTCCATACCATTTCTGTCCTTTATCGAGCCCATCTTTACATGAAATGTCCCCTTGGTATCTCTAATTTTCTTGAAGAGATCTCTAGTCTTGCATTGATCACTGAGGAAGGCTTTCTTATCTCTCCTTGCTATTCTTTGGGACTCTGCATTCAGATGCTTATATCCTTCCTTTTCTCCTTTGCTTTTCGCTTCTCTTCTTTTCACAGCTATTTGTAAGGCCTCCCCAGATAGCCATTTTGCTTTTTTGCATTTCTTTTCCATGGGGATGGTCTTGATCCCTGTCTCCTGTACAATGTCACAAACCTCCGTCCATAGTTCATCAGGCACTCTGTCTGTCAGATCTAGTCCCTTAAATCTATTTGTCACTTCCACTATATAATCATAAGGGATTTGATTTAGGTCATACCTGAATGGCCTAGTGGTTTTTCCTACTTCAATTTAAGTCTGAATTTGGCAATAAGAAGTTCATGATCTGAGTCACAGTCAGCTCCTGGTCTTGTTTTTGATGCTCAGTGAATCTTTAATCCAACTTTCTTTTGATGGGTGGGGCGGTGTTCCCTCCCTGTTGTTTCACCTGAGGCCGAACTATGTTGGAGGTAAGGAACATAATGCTGACTTCCTTCAAAATGTCCCATGCAGGCACTGCTGCACTCAGTGCCCCCAACCCTGCAGCAGGCTACCACTGCCCCATGCTTCTGCTGGAGACTGCTGGACACTCACGGGCAAGTCAGGGTCCATGTCTTATGGGGTCACTGCTCCTTTCTCCTGGGTCCTGGTACACACAAGGTTTTGTTTGTGTCCTCCAAGAGTCTGTTTCCCCAGTCCTATGTAAGTTCTGGCAGCTCTGTGGTGGGGTTAATGGTGACCTCTTCCAAAAGGGCTTATGCCATACCCAGATATACTGCACCCAGAGCCCCTGACCCTGCAGCAGTCCACAGCTGACCTGTGCCTCCACTTGAGACCCTCAAACACAGTTCTGGCTCAGTCTCTGTGGGTTTTCTGTGTCTGGTGTACACAAGGTTTGTTACAGTCTTCTGAGTGTCACTAGTGGGTATGGGGTTTGACTCTAAGCACAATTTCGCCCCTTCTACTCTCTTGCTGGGGCTTCTCCTTTGCCTTTGAAAATGGGGCATCTTTTTTTTGTTGGATCCAACATTATTCTGTTGTTATTTTGAAGTTCTTGCAGGAGAAGGTGAACACACATCCTTCTACTCTGCCATCTTGGAGAATGTACATCTGTGGGTTTGGACAAATGCATAATGTCATACATCTGTCATCATGTTATACAGAGAACTTTCACCACCCTCAAATTCTGTTCTTTGACACTTCCTCTCCCCTTCCACTCCCGCTGCCTGGAGACAATTGATCTTTTTCTGTCTCCAGACTTCTGCTTTTTCCAGAATGCCATCTAGTTGGAATCATTCAGTATGTTGCCTTTTCAAATTGGCTTCTTTCACTTAGTAATATGCATTTAAAGTTTCTCCATGTTTTTTCATGGCTTGAGAGCTCATTTCCATTGTCTAGCTGTATCACAGTTACTGTATCCATTCACTTAACTGAAGTACATCTGTTTTCTTCCAAATTTTGACAATTATGAATAAAGCTGCTGTAAACATCTGTGATGGGTTTTTCTGCGAACATAGATTTTAACTTCTTTGGATAAATAACATAAAGCACAACTGCTGGATTATATGGAGTATGTTTGGTTTTGTAAGAAATTGTCAAACTGTCTTCCAAAATGCCTGTGCCATTTTGTATTCAAACTAGCAGTGAATGAGAGTTCCTGTTCATCTACACCCCTACCAGCACTTGGTGTTCTCAGTGTTTCCATGTTCTAGAAAGTGGCCATCTAATACGAGTGTAATGGCATCTCATTGTCACTTTAATTTCCCTGATGACATATTTGGAGTTTCTTTTCATATGTTCATTTGCCATCTGTATATTTTTGGTGAAGTTTCTGATGAGGCCTTTGGTCCTTTTTTCTTTTAACTTGAGTTGTTTGTGAACTTATTAAATTTTAAGTATTCTTGCAATATTTTAGATAACAGTCCTTTATCAGATCTGCTTTTCAAATATTTTCTTCAGCTCATGGCTTGTCTTCTTCTTCTCTTGATAAACTCTTGCATAAATTTTTAATTTTAATGAAGTCTGGCATATCAATTTTTTCTTTTATGAATCATAAATTTGATGTTGTGTCTAAAAATGTCTTAGCAGACCGAAGGTCATCTAGATTGTCTCCTGTGTTATATTCTGAAAAGTTTTACAGTTTTGTGTTTTTACAATTAGGTCTACTTCAAGTTCGGAGAAGGCAATGGCAACCCACTCCAGTACTCTTGCCTGGAAAATCCCATGGACGGAGGAGCCTGGTAGGCTGCAGTCCATGGGGTTGCTAAGAGTCAGACATGAGTGAGCGACTTCACTTTCACTTTCCACTTTCATGCATTGGAGAAGGAAATGGCAACCCACTCCAGTATTCTTGCCTGGAGAATCCCAGGGATGGGAAAGCCTGGTGGGCTGCCATCTCTGGGGTCGCACAGAGTCGGACACGACTGAAGTGACTTAGCAGCAGCAGCAGCAGCAGGTGATTGAGGAGGTTATTCATTTTTGATCCAGTATCTTTAATAAATATATGAGTATCCATATCATCTGTGTCTTCTTGTGTACATGTTGACAGATTGTGTCTTTCAAGGAAATGGTCCATTTCATCTAGGTTATCAAATTTGTGGGCATAGGGTTATTTATGGCATTCCTTTATTACCCGTTGAATGGCCACCTGATGTGAAGAGCCTATTTATTGGAAAAGACCCTGATGCTGGGAAAGACTGAAGGCAAAAGGAGAAGGGGGATGGCAGAAGATGAGATGGTTACATAGCATCACTAAGACAATGGACATGAATTTGAACAAATTCCAGGAGATAGTGAAGGTCAGAGGAACCTGGAGGGCTGCAGTCCATGAGGTTGCAAAGAGTTGGGCATGACTTAGCAACTGAAGAGCAACAGCAAATGCCTATCAGCTCACTTTCACTTCTGATATTAGTAACCTGTGCCATCTCATGCATTCTCTTGAGTAGCCTGGCTAGAAGCTTATCAATTTTATTGATCGTTTCAAAAAACCAGCTTTGGGTTTCTTTGTTTTTGAGGATTCTATTAGTGTGTCATCTAGCGGAGACATTCTTTCCTCAGCTGAGTGTAGTTTAATGGATAAGCCTATCATGGCACATGCTATTTCTTTTACAATGGCTTATATAGAATTTCAATCTCTGTACTTAGCCTGCCCATGTATTTTCACATACAGTCTACTTTATACATTAGAATCCTTAGTCTGTTATTCAGAGTTGTTTTAAATTCCAAGCCTAATAACTCCAATCTCCCTGCCATATTTAAGTCTAGTTCTGATGCTTGCTCTGTCTCCTCAAATTGTGTGTTCAGCCTATTGGTATGTCTTGTAATTTTTTTTCTGAATAGCCAGCTATGGTGTACCAGGTGAGTGGAATTGCTGTAAATAGAACTTTAGGAATATGGTGGTAAGGTGTACTGAGATGAGAAGCTCCCTATAGAACTACAATCAGGTTCCAAGGTTTAGTGAGCCTATGCCTCTGGCCTGTGAACTTCTCAGGTGTTTCTCTTTTTTTTTTCTCTCTCTCTCTCTCTCTCTCTCTTTCTCCCCTTAGCTGCATGCATGCTCAGTCAGTCCTGCCTGACTCCTTGTGACCCTATGGACTGTAGCCCATGAGACTCCTCTGTCCATGGGATTTTTCAGGCAAGAATACTGGCATGGGTTGCTAGTTCCTCCTCCAGGAGATTTTCCTGAAATTTTACCCATGTCTCCTGGGTCTCCTGCATTGGCAGGATTCTTATACTGCTGAGCCACTGGAGAAGCCTCTCCCCTTAGGACAGGATAGCTACAGTGGGCTGGAGCTGGGCAATTCCCTTGCTCAGGTGTTGGTTATGCTCTGATAATAGCCCTGCAGCTTGGGCTCTGGTTAATTAATTTCTCCTGAGGTCTAGTCTTATTAAGACCCAGCATATTTCAAAATGGTTCCTTTTTCCCTCCCTGCCAGAGAATATTTCTCCAATATTTACTGGGACCTTGTCAAGCTCCTAAAGGTAAGCCTCTCAATATTTTGGCCACACCCTCATGTCTGGTTCCCCCTGGAGTATTAATTCTCAGACTTGTCTGCACTGAGCTTCCAGCAGTTTGTCATTTTCAGTTTAGGTTTGCCATCTGTGTCAATTTCTGCTCAAGGGTCTCTACTCTGATAAGCTAGGATGGCTTGTATTCTCCTGTCTCTGCAATCTTGGACACCCTGTTTGTTCTGTGTCCTCTTCTCTCCTCTCTTAAGAATGCAAGAGTTCTTGATTTTCCTATCTGTTCATCTTTTTACTTGTTGTCAGGATGAAGTGGTGACTTTCAAGCTCCTTACATGTGGCTCTGGAGAGTGGAAGTTAAATTGTATTTTTCTTTCCTAGTTGAAAAGCATAAAGTATTTTTAGGGGACACAGTTGCCTTAAAATACTACATTAGTTTCTGCTGTACAATGCAGTGAATCAGCCACATATTAGAGAAGGTGTGGAGAAAAGGGGACCCTCTTGCACTGTTTGTGGGAATGTAAATGGATACAGCCACTATGGAGAACAGGCTTCCCTGGTAGTTCAGCTGGTAGAGAATCTGCCTGCAATGCAGGAGACCCTAGTTGGATTCCTGGGTCAGGAAGTTCCCCTGGAGAAGGGATAGGCTACCCACTCCAGTATTCTTATGCTTCCCTGGGGGCTCAGACAGTAAAGAATCCACCTGCAATGAGGGAGACCTGGGTTCAATTCCTGGGCTGGGAAGATCCCCTGGAGGAGGGCATGACAATTCACTCCAGTATTCTTGCCTGGAGAATCCCCATGGACAGAGGAACCCGGCAGGCTACAGTCCATGGGGTCACAAAGAGTTAGACACGACTGAGAAACTAAGCACAGCACAGCTATGGAGAACAATATGGCAGTTTCTTAAAAAAATAAACAGAGGTACCGCATGACCCAGCCATCCTACTCCTGGGAATATACCCCGAGAAAACCACAATTCAAAAAGATGCATACACCCCAGTGTTCATTGCTGCACTATTTACAATAGCCAGGGCATGGAAGCAACACAACAGTGTTTTTATATCAGTTTGGCTATGCTGTTTTCTGGAAATTTTACTAGAAAGCAGCCCATTGGATGGAGAAAAATCCTGCGATTTAGAGGTAGAGCACCTGATTTGAATCCTGTCTCTGTCATTTGCTAATTGGATGTGCTTCAATGACTCAGATTTCAGCTTCTTCAGTTATAAAAAATGAAATGAGAATAAAACTCATTGGGTGCACTGTGGATTGAATGAGATCATTTATATCCAGAGGATAGCTCTGTGCCCCACACATAGTGTGTTTTAAGAACTGTTTATTCTTTTTTATCTACATTATATTTAGGAAAGCTCTTTTTTTAATAGATGAGAAATATGATTAAGTTACAAGAGGAAAGGGGAAAGATACAGTTTGTTCTGAAATTGGTAATTAGTGAAAGTATGCTACTAAAATCTGAAACTCCAAAGACTTATCCTACGTTTTTAATGTTTGTGTACAGTATCTGAACCGGGGGAAGAGGAATTGTGTGTATATTTACATGTATACACACATAATTTTTGGCTTAGAAATTTAATCACTTGTAAAATGCATCCTAAGAAAATGTGGGTAAAATAATTTCAAGGATACGTTTTACAATACTATTTAAAATAACAAATATTGGAAAGGATTTGACTACTTAAGTAAATGATTGTACATATATAAAATGGTATATTATGAAGTTCTCAAAATTGTATGGTGGATTCCATTAAGATAAATGCCAATCTGAGACTGAGAGAAAACATTCATAATGTAAAAACTCACATTTATTTATACAAAAGTACAAATCAATCTAAAAAGTTTAATGACCAAAGATTTGAACACACACTTTTTAACATTACTTTAAAAAATGCTCGACCTTATTACTGAGGAAATATAGCCACAGTTTAACACCAACCTACATCTATAAGAATGATTGGGAAAAAGCTAATAATATGAAATGTTAACAAGGATGTAGACAAACTAAAGCCCTCATACATTGCTGGTGTGAAAGTAGAATAATCCCTTAGGTAAACTGTTAGGATGTTTCTAATACAGTTAACCACATATGTTTGTTACCCAGCAATTACACTCCCAAGTCCATATGCCCAGGAGAAATAAGTTCATATGTACACAAAAATATTTGTGTAAGAATGTGCATGGTATATTTTATTTTCATAAAATAATAAACTGAAACAAACCAAATTTTCATCACCAAGACAACAGAAAGTACAATATGTTATGTTCATAAATATTACTCAGCAACAACAAGGAGCAAATTAGATATATTCAGTTACCTAGAGAGAGCTCCAAAACATATACTACATCCACAATACTTATTGATGTTGTAAATGGAAATGTATACATTCTGACCTCTATCCATTTCCCTCACTCCCAACGCCTCTCTCTGGTAACACAAATCTGATGTTTTGGGGGTTTTTTTTTATCTTTTTTTTTTTTTTTTTAAGATTTCAGAGTTAAAGGAGATCACACTGTAGTTGTGGTTTTCAGTCTTATTTCACTCATCATAATGCCCTTGAGTTCCATCTATGTTTTTGCAAATGCTAGGATCTCATTATTTTTTATGGCTGAATAATATTTAATTGTATATATACCACATTTTCTTTATTCATCCGTCAATAGACACAAGTTGCTTCCATGTCTTAGCTGTTGAAAATAATGCTGCTATAAACATAGTGATGTTTTTGATGTAGGATTTTTGTTTCCTACAGATAAAGTGAACTTGCTGGATCATATTTTAGTTCTGTTTTTAACTTTTGAGTGACCTCCATGCTGTTTTCCACATTGGCTGTACCAGTTTGCATTCTCACCAGTGCGTGAGGGTTCCCTTTTCTCCACATCCTCACCAACACTTGTTATCACTTGTCTTTTTCATGGTAACTGTTGTAACTGGTGTGAGGTGATGTATCATTGTGGTCTTGATTTGCATTTTCCTGATAACTAGTGGCGTTGAGCATATTTTCATGTATCTGTGGTCATCTGTATATCTTCTTTGTGAAAAATGTCTATTCAGGGCCTTGACCTGACATGAACGACTTGACATTTTTTAATCAGGTTGTTACTTTTGCTGCTATTGAACATATTTTGGACATTAATCCCGTATTAGATAAGTGAATTGCAAATATTTTCTCCTGTTCCATGGATTAGTTTCATTTTGTTGATTGTTTATTTTGCTGCGTAGTAGCTTTTTAGCAGAGAAGGCAATGGCACCCCAGTCCTGTACTCTTGCCTGGAAAATCCCATGGACGGAGGAGCCTGGTAGGCTGCAGTCCATGGGGTCGCTAGAAGTCGGACACAACTGAGCGACTTCCCTTTCACTTTTCACTTTCATGCATTGGAGAAGGAAATGGCAACCCACTCCAGTGTTCTTGCCTGGAGAATCCCAGGGACGGGGGAGCCTGGTGAGCTGCCGTCTATGGGGTTGCACAGAGTCGGACATGACTGAAGTGACTTAGCAGCAGCAGCAGCTTTTTAGTTTGATGTGTGCTTATTTATTTTACTTTTATTGGTTGTACTTTAGGTGTCATATCCAGATAATTGCTGCTGAGACCAATGTCAAGGAGCTTTTGTTCCTATATTTTCTCCGGAGAGTTTTACAGTTTCAGGTCTCACATTGAGGTCTTTAATTAGTTTCCAGTTCATTATTGTAAGTGATGTAAGATAGGGGTCTAGTTTTATTCTTTTGCATATAACCATCTATTTTTCCCAGCATCATTTGTTGAAGAGACTATTTTTTATTCATTGAGTATTCTTGGTTCCCTTGTAAAGTTATTAGTTGGAGATATAGCCTGGAGTTTTTGTTTAGGCTCTCAATTCTATTTCATTGCTTTATAGGTCAAATTTTATTCCAGTGTCATACCATTTTGATTATTATAGCTTTGTGCTACCTACCATTTGGAACAGAAACTGTGATGCCTCCAGCTTTGTTCTTTTTTCTCAAGATTACTTTGGTTATTCAAAATCCTTTGTGGCTCCAGGGAAATTTTAGAATTTTTTTTTTTTTAACTTTATGCCTACTTAGATGTTGGTGTGATTTCCTGTGGCTGCTGACTGTGTGTGTGCACAGCAAGGCTGGGGCCCAGTGATGAGTCAGGCTGGGGGCTGTTTATAGGTGGGTGTGGTGTTGCCTGTCAGGGGCAGAAACCCCCTTGCATGTCATATTCCCATGATGGGGTAACACGTTACATACAACGGCTAAAATAATATAATGTCTTATATTATTGGTCCTTAAAATACTTTGTTTCAGCTTCAGTTAATGATAATGAATGCTCTGATATACTAAGAAAGCCGAGTCATCTTATGTTTATGGCCTTTGACTTATGTTTTTCTGTCAGAAAAACTTGTATGGATGTCACCACCTTGTAATCCACTGACTAACTTTTGCTCTTTTCTCAAGCTTTAGAGAAAGCTGAGAAAGTGCCCTGTCCACTGAGAGCTACTGGGCACTCTGTCATTTAGACAATTACATCTACATTAAAACTGAAGTGTAGAAATGGCTTTCACTGCCAGCACTTTCTTGCCCTTTTCTCGGCCTCACTTTCCCCACTTTAGTTTCTTTCATGTATTCTGAATCATCTTATTTATAATCAGGTGGAAGGGAAAAGGGGGAAAAAAAAATCCTTAGGATTTTATCACATCATTGACACTGGTGATGAGTGCCAGTGATATACAAAAATAACCGAATGTACAATTTCTATATAAGTGCACAGATGTTCAATACTTGATGCCCATTCCTGTTTGCATCTCAACCTTCTCCATAGTGACACCCATGATAGGATCTGAAATACCAAAGTTTATGTTTGCATCCTCATTATTAGAATTCTGAAAATCTGTGTTCTCATGCATATTGCAAATATAGTCATATGTGTTATTTTCTAAAAGAAAGAGTACATAATAAATAATTATAGAAGGTTATGTTGAATTAGAAGCTGGAATATTTTGTGACAGAACTTGTTAACTATGTTTTAACTATTGAATCATGCACACTCAATTTGAAAGAAAATCCACATAAAAATTTGTTGGTTGGTTTTATCCAAAGTGTAAAGATTGAAAAAATGTAATTCATAAGAATACACTAACTATATTTAGAAAAAATCAGTATCATTATATCCTACTGCTTTGGTTGTTCCAAATTCAGAATATTTATCATGAGCTCAGATTCACTTTCATCAGAACATGTATATGACAGGAATAGAGAAAAAGACCTACAGGACTAGAAAGACTTCTCCCCAAACCAATACTTAAAACTTTTTTGACCGCCCTAGAAATGTTTTAACCCAGCTAAGGGTGCTGTCATAAGACTTGGTATGGGTGAAAGATATTCTTTCCTTTTGAAAGAAGGGAGAAGGGAGAATAGAGATATATACATTGCCCAACAACTTTAGAAAAAGGATGGGTCTAGAAACCAATTAAGGGATTATACCACCTGGCAAGTATTGTCTTTTCTAACTGCATACTTAAAAATGGAAAAAGAACTCCAGATAAATTTGTGGACCCACTGGATACATCAAGAAATAAGAGTCAGGCCTGCAGCTTATTTATCACCAACCCTCAGAAGTCCCCACCTTGATTAATAGACTTCCTGGGTTTAGCACCAGCTCAGAGTCAGTGTCCAATAACCTCAGATAGTCCTACTTCCCTTTCTGAAATGCACAGTTGTCCAAGCTAAGAGCTCCCCATTTCTTTGGGGAAGGAAGGGAGGGAGGAAGATCTCACACTTGTGTACACATTCATGACAGCGTAGCAGGGTGCTACCTCAAGAGGAACTGCCATCACCCCTCCTACCGAGGTTGTCTGCAGAGCTTTCTGAGGAGGCTGGTGCTTCCCTCACCAAATTATTACTCAATGCTTTTGTAAAGAGTGTCCTCTGAACACCAGGAAATGGTAAGTCACACATTATACATCCACTCCATCATTCCCATTTCCCTAGATCATTAGAATTATTTCTCTACATTATAATAAGGAAATTGCACATTTCAACTTTATTTTGTTGTTGTTTTTGTTTAGTTGCTAAGTTGTTGTCTGACTCTTTACTACCACATGGACTGTAGCCTGCCTGGCTCCTCTCTCCATGGGATTTTCCAGGCAAGAATACTGGAATGGGGTGCTGTTCCCTACTCCAGGGGCTCTTCTCCACCCAGGGATCAAACCCCTGTTTCCTATATTAGCAGGTGGATTCTTTACTGCTGAGCCACCAAGGAAGCCCTCAAGTTTATTTAGTGTGTGAACCAATATGACATCCAGGTTTTAGTCACCTGGGAAAGCAAATTGCGAAGGTCTTTCCCAGTTGCTCAGTATAACATGTGAAATCCAGAATCCCTGAGAAGTGTACCATATTGATGGATTTGGCCATTCCAACCTTGTTTTCTTCTACCCTGGTCAAGTACACATATATTCCATTTATGCATATATATATATGCATATATATATATCTACCTATATAAACTAACCACATTTTGCAATTTTTTTCCATATGTAAGTTGACTCCACTCAAGTCAGACTTGATACTTATTTCCTTTGATTATTAGGTTCTGTTTGACTCTAGCATGGTTCTGGAGGCCATGAGGGATAGCAAGGGCTGATCATTTGAAACTAAGCTTTCCCTTGCAATGTAAGGTCATTTCACTATCCTCATGATGAGAGAAGCTTCTTCCTGAGAAAGAGGAGGAGAAACAGGATCTGTTGGAGAGGAAGGCTTAAAGGGAGGTCAAGATACCCAGATTTATCTGATTTGCCTTCATTCCAGTTCTCAGCTTTCTGTCCTTTTCCCTTGTTGTTGTTAAGTTGCTAAGTCATGAACAGACTCTGACCCTATGGACTGCAGCACACTAGGCTTCCCTGTCCTTCACTATCTCCTGGAGTTTGCTCAAATTCATGTTCAATGACTTGGTGATGCTATCCAGCCACCTTATCCTCTGTCATCCACTTCTCCTGCCCTCAATCTTTCCAACATTAGGGTCTTTTCCAGCAAATCAGCTCTTCTTATCAGGTGGTGAAAATATTGGATATTCAGTTTCAGCATAAGTCCTTCCATTGAATATTCAGGGTTGATTTCCTTTAGAATCAACTGGTTTGATCTCCTTGCAGTCCAAGGCATTCTCAAGAGTCTTCTCTAGCACCACAATTTGAGAGCATCAATCCTTTTCCTATCAATTCCCCTAACATGCACGTGAGAAATTTAATAAGGATGAGAAATCAGCTTGAACCATAACTTGGAGCTAAAAGAGATTAATTTATGATAATCATAGAATTTCCTTCCCAAGATTCTCTTAACTCGGCCTAGAGGGGTTCATTTTCATTCTACCATTTCCCCAGCGCAATAAGAAGTACTTAGCATAGTCCACAGCACCAAAGCAAGAATTCCTATCATAATAGTCTTTTGAAACAGTCTCTTGCTCTCCAAAGGCTTCTGTTTAATAGGCTTATTATTTCAGGCAACATTTGAGGCTATGCCTTAAAAAAAAAGTCCCCACTGTGGATACTGTAGTAGGTTTTGGAATAAATTAAAGTGATGAAAACCACAATCGCAGGAAACTAGCCAATCTGATCACCTGGACCAAAGCCTTGTCTAACTAAATGAAACTATGAGCCATGACATGTAGGGCCACTCAAGACAGACAGGTCATAGTGGGGAGTTCTGACCAAACGTGGTCCACTGGAGAAGGGAATGACAAAACACTTCTTGTCTTGAGAACTCCATGAACAGTATGAAAAAGCAAAATGATAGGACACTGAAAGATGAACTCCCCAGGTCTGTAGGTGCCCCATACACTATTGGAGATCAGTGGAGAAATAACCCCAGAAAGACTGAAGAGATGAGCCAAAGCAACAACAACACCCAGTTGTGGATGTGTCTGGTGATGGAAGTAAAGTCCGATGCTGTAAAGAGCAATATTGCATAGGAAGCTGGAATGTTAGGTCCATGAATCAAGGCAAATTGGAAGTGGTCAAACAGGAGATGGCAAGAGTGAACATCGACATTTTAGGAGTCAGCGAACTAAAATGGACTGGAATGGATGAATTTAACTCAGATGACCATTATATCTACTGGTGTGCACAAGAATCCCTTAGAAGAAATGGAGTAGCCACCATAGTCAACAAAAGAGTCTGAAATGCAGTACTCGGATGTAATCTCAAAAATGACAGAATGATCTCTGTTCATTTCCAAGACAAACCATTCAGTATCAGAATAATCCAAGTCTATGCCCTGATCAGTAATTCTAAAGAAGCTGAAGTTGAATGGTTCTATGAAGACCAACAAGACCTTTTAGAACTAACAATCAAAAAAGATGTCCTTTTCATTATAGGGGACTGGAATGCAAAAGTAGGAAGTCAGGAGATACCGGAGTAATAGGCACATTTGGCCTTGGAGTACAGAATGAAGCAGGGCAAAGGCTAATAGAGTTTTGCCAAGAGAACACACTGATCATAGCAAACACCCTCTTCCAACAACACAAGGGAAGATTTTATACATGGACATCACCAAATGGTCAATAGTGAAATCAGACTGATTATATTATTTGCAGCCAAAGATGGGGAAGTTCTATACAGTCAGCAAAAACAAGACCAGGAGCTGACTGTGGCATAGACCATGAAATCCTTATTGTCAAATTCAGACTTAAATTGAAGAAAGTGGGGAAAACCATTAGACCATTAAGGTATGACCTAAATCAAATCCCTTATGATTATATGGTGAAAGTGACAAATAGATTCAAGGGACTAGATCTGATAGAGTGCCTGATGAACTATGGACAGAGGTCCATGACATTGTACAGGGGCCAGGGATCAAGACCATCCCCAAGAAAAACAAATGTAAAAAGGCAAAATGGTTGTCTGAGGAGCCCTTACAAATAGCTGTGAAAAGAAGAGAAGCGAAAGGAAAAGGAGAAAAGGAAAGATACCTATTTGAATGCAGAGTTCCAAAGAATAGCAAGGAGATAAGAAAGCCTTCCTCAGAGATCAATGTAAAGAAATAGAGGAAAACAATAGGAAGGGAAAGACTAGAGATCTCTTCAAGAAAATTAAAGATACCAAGGGAACATTTCATGCAAAGCTGGGCTCAATAAAGGAGGGAAATGGTATGGACCTGACGGAAGCAGAAGATATTAAAAAGAGGTGGCAAGAATACACAGAACTGTACAAAAAAGATCTTCACAACCCAGATAATCACAATGATGTGATCACCATCCTAGAGCCAAATATCCTGGAATGTGAAGTCAAGTGGGCCTTATGAAGCATCACTACGAACAAAGCTAGTAGAGGTAAGGGAATTCCAGTTGAGTTATTTCAAATCCTAAAAGATGATGCTGCTGAAGTGCTATACTCAATATGCCAGCAAATTTGGAAAACTCAGCAGTGGCCACAGGACAGAAAAAGGTCAGTTTTTGTTCCAATGCCTAAGAAAGGCAATGCCAAAGAATGCTCAAACTACTGCACAATTTCACTCATCTCACACGTTAGTGAAGTACTGCTCGAAATTCTCCAAGCCAGGCTTCAACAGTACATAAACCGTGAATTTCCAGATGTTCAAGCTGGATTTAGAAAAGGCAGAGAAACCAGAGATCAAATTGCCAACATCCACTGGATCATTGAAAAAGCAAGAGAGTTTCAGAAAAACATCTACTTCTG
>NW_011494895.1:56494-56714 GCF_000754665.1 Bison bison bison | reverse complement strand
AGGGTATACCCGTGCTCCCCATCCTGAACCCTCCTCCCTCCTGCCTCCCCATACCATCCCTCTGGGCCGTCCCAGTGCACCAGCCCCAAGCATCCAGCATCGTGCATCTAACCTGGACTGGCGACTCGTCTCATACATGATATTACACATTTTTCAATGCCATTCTCCCAAATCTCCCCACCCTCTCCCTCTCCCACAGAGTCCACAAGACTGATCTATA
>NW_011494895.1:54792-55850 GCF_000754665.1 Bison bison bison | reverse complement strand
AGTGAAAGAGGAGAGTGAAAAAGTTGGCATAAAACTCAACATTCAGAAAACTAAGATCATGGCATCTGGACCCATCATTTCATGGCAAATAGATGGGGAAACAGTGGAAACAGTGACAGACTTTCTATTTCTGGGCTCCAAAATCACTGCAGATAGTGACTGCAGCCTTGAAATTTAAAGACGTTTACTCCTATCAAGCTACCAACGGTATTCTTCACAGAGCTAGAACAAATAATTTCACAATTTGTATGGAAATACAAAAACCTCAAATAGCCAAAGCTATCTTGAGAAAGAAGAATGGAACTGGAGGAATCAACCTACCTGACTTCAGGCTCTATTACAAAGCCACAGTTATCAAGACAGTATGGTACTGGCACAAAGACAGAAATATAGATCAATGGAACAAAATAGAAAGCCCAGAGATAAATCCACGCACATATGGACACCTTATCTTTGACAAAGGAGGCAAGAATATACAATGGATTAAAGACAATCTCTTTAACAAGTGGTGCTGGGAAATCTGGTCAACCACTTGTAAAAGAATGAAACTAGAACACTTTCTAACACCATACACAAAAATAAACTCAAAATGGATTAAAGATCTCAACATAAGACCAGAAACTATAAAACTCCTAGAGGAGAACATAGGCGAAACACTCTCCGACATACATCACAGCAGGATCCTCTATGACCCACCTCCCAGAATATTGGAAATAAAAGCAAAAATAAACAAATGGGACCTAATTAAACTTAAAAGCTTCTGCACAACAAAGGAAACTATTAGCAAGGTGAAAAGGCAGCCTTCAGAATGGGAGAAAATAATAGCAAATGAAGCAACTGACAAACAACTAATCTCAAAAAAATAAATGACCCAATCAAAAAATGGGCCAAAGAACTAACCAGACATTTCTCCAAAGAAGACATACAGATGGCTAACAAACACGTGAAAAGATGCTCAACATCACTCATTATCAGAGAAATGCAAATCAAAACCACTATGAGGTACCATTTCATGCCAGTCAGAATGGCTGCGATCCAAAAGTCTACAAGCAATAAGT
>NW_011494895.1:33706-54692 GCF_000754665.1 Bison bison bison | reverse complement strand
AACAGTGTGGAGATTCCTTAAAAAACTGGAAATAGAACTGCCTTATGATCCAGCAATCCCACTGCTGGGCATACACACTGAGGAAACCAGAAGGGAAAGAGACACGTGTACCCCAATGTTCATCACAGCACTGTTTATAATAGCCAGGTCATGGAAGCAACCTAGATGTCCATCAGCAGATGAATGGATAAGAAAGCTGTGGTACATATACACAATGGAGTATTACTCAGCCATTAAAAAGTATACATTTGAATCAGTTCTAATGAGGTGGATGAAACTGGAACCTATTATACAGAATGAAGTAAGCCAGAAAGAAAAACACCAATACAGTATACTAACGCATATATATGGAATTTAGAAAGATGGTAACAATAACCCTGTGTACGAGACAGCAAAAGAGACACTGATGTATAAATCAGTCTTGTGGACTCTGTGGGAGAGGGAGAGGGTGGGGAGATTTGGGAGAATGGCATTGAAAAATGTGTAATATCATGTATGAGACGAGTCGCCAGTCCAGGTTAGATGCACGATGCTGGATGCTTGGGGCTGGTGCACTGGGACGGCCCAGAGGGATGGTATGGGGAGGCAGGAGGGAGGAGGGTTCAGGATGGGGAGCACGGGTATACCTGTGGTGGATTCATTTCGATGTTGGGCAAAACTAATACAATATTGTAAAGTTTAAAAATAAAAAAAATAAATAAAGACATTTACTCCTTGGAAGAAATGTTATGACCACCCTAGACAGAATATTAAAAAGTGGAGACATTACTTTGCCAACAAAGTCCATCTATTCAAAGCTGTGGTTTTGCCAGTAATCATGTATGGATGTGAGAGTTGGAGTTTAAAGAAAGCTGAGAGCCAAAGAATTGATGCTTTTGAACTGTGGTATTGGAGAAGACTCTTGAGAGTCCCTTGGACTGCAAGGAGATCAAACCAATCAATCCTAAAGGAGACCAGTCCTGAATGTTCATTGGAAGGACTGATGCTGAAGCTGAAGCTCCAATACTTTAGTCACCTGATGTGAAGAAGTGACTCATTTGAAAAGACCCTGATGCTTAGTAAGATTGAAGGTGGGAGGAGAAGGTTATGACAGACGATGAGATGGTTGGATGGCATCACTGATTCAATGGATGTGAGTTTGAGTAAACTCTAGGAGTTGGTGATGGAAAGGGAGGCCTGGCGGGCTGCAGTCCATAGGGTCACAAAGAGTTGGACATGACTGAGCGACTGAACTGAACTGAAAATGATGAAGAAATGCTAGTGTTCTCTACCCAGAAACCCAGAAGTTACTCATCTCAGCGTATTAGGTTTTGAAGGTAAATTTTTTTGGACACATGACCTAAAATTCTGTGTTTTGCCACCAAACAATGAGACATCAGCTTTGAAATGGCTCAATCTAATTCTTCGACTAATGTGAATATCAGATAAAGCCCAATCTAGCATATGAATCAGTCTTTTACATACTGATTATAATCCATTCATTGAAAATAAGCTCTTATTTTAAGAAGAAAATTATATTTATATCACCGAGAAACTGAAGTTTAGGTCAATGCAACTTGTGATCTTGTGACTGTTTTCTCTGAGATCATCAGAGACATCCTAAGGTTCTGAGCTTTCTGACCATGCCCCTTTCTTAATCCCTCAGATTCTTTCTATTTCTGGCCAGTGTAAGGTCTCAATAGATTGTAAGCAGTGCATATGAAAAGTACATTTTACTAGAAAGAAGACATTAATTTTCATACTTGGAATTTCTAATTATCTTGCAGTTCGTCTCCATTGACAAGGGATGTTTAATGCTGCTTTTCTGCTTCTAGTAGCCATCTCCTGTATCCCATCTCTGTTTTCTTTCCAATCCTTAGGGAGAAAAAAGTCAATGTATTTCTTGTTTCTTCCTGAAAAGTTCAAAACTGTAGGATTGTGTCTGTAGACTCAGTTTCCCCATGGTCTATCACCAGCATTAGAGAATTCCCTGGCCAACAATACCCAGGGATTCACTATCTGGGACTCACAATCCAGATTATTGGATAAAATGTAATATGTGGTCTTCTATTTTCAGAGAGTTTTATTTTGTCAACCAGGTTTCCAAACAAAAGTCAGAGCCAGTCTTCTCCTTTAAATATTTTTAAAGTATATAAAAATAAAATAATGTGTACAAAATAATGGAATTGTTTTATTAAAATTAGAAAATATCACAAAAAATTTTGAGGTAGGATTATATGAAGAAAAATGTAGATTTGCTATATAGAAGTATTACTACTCAAGTATTCTCTAGAATTATTAAGGAACAGTTTTTAATATCTCATGGTAAAATATACAATGGTCCAGGAAATACTAATATTCTTAGAGATAAAATGTCATCTTGGATAAATTTATCGAGTCCTTAGAAATTAGATAGTGTAAATAAACTCAAAATAATAATCCCTCCCTAGTTAATTTTTCACTGCCGCCTGCTAGATTCTTTTTATCTTTTAAAATAAAAGATAAAGTGTAAATGAATTTGGAATTCTATTTTTATTTACAACATATTTTCTAGGTTTAATTAGCATTCCATAAAGTCTTTAGTGTTTAAGAGTGGTTTGGTTTTGGGAAATATGTTATCTCCTTCCAAATTCAGGAACATAAAACTGTCTTTAGGCACATTTAAATAAAATTTAGCTGCTTTAAAAAATTGCAGCCCAAAGTGTGTGTTTTTATGAGGTGTGAGTAATTTAGGAGGCTCAGTGGCTTTGTCTTGAACAGATGCATGATAACAATCTAAGAGCGTACATCTAACAGTGAGACAGCAAATGATGAAATTATGTATGTATTTTTAGTACTTATATTGTTCACTAGCTCTTTATATAACTACCTTTTCACTTTGGGGCTTTTTTCATAGTGTATGTTGTGATCTTATCTGTTTGCTTTTCTTTTCTTTGGGGACAATGGGTTATTTAGTATCGCTTTTAAAAATGCGTTTAGGGGTGTGCATTTTAACAGCCTTGTCTACTTGAATTATTTGCTTGATTTCCTCCCTATAACATCTCTCCCTTATGCATCAAGCAAAGAAAATAATTTGGGGTTTGGCCAATTGAGAGAGAATCTTGTGCTACATATGAGTATCAGACAAACCAGGAGAAGTTTTAAGTATCTTAAATGAGTTTTGCCAGAATTCTTGCTTGTTTTTTTTTAATTCATTATAAAATTAATAACATTAGGCGTTTCTAATAGAAACTATAGCTTACTGTCAGCCTTTACTTTGGAGACACAATTCTCAGTGCTTCATATACATTCACATACTGACATGACTCTATTCAGTCCTCACAGTGATGCAGAAGGCAAATGTTGTTCATTTATTCACAGATGAAGAAACTGAGATGCAGAGAGGATGAGCAATTTTTCCATAATTACATGGTCAGAGCATGACAGAACTAAGAAAGTAGCCCAGTTCTCAAAGACTAAAAACCCTGTGCGATCGATGACAGTCAGAGCAATAAATATGAGGATTGGTCCGTATCTTGCAAGGACTGGAGGTAGAGATGGAAACAATGGTGAAAGTAGTAACAGGACTAATAGTAATAATAATAAAACTGCACGACTGAGGACCAAAAAAGGGCCTTCACATCAAGTGTTTTTATATCATAATGACCCTAAGGAATGGTGTGACCATTCCCATTCTAAGATCATAGAATTAAAATCAGGAAATTTAGGAATCTCACTCAAAGTTACGTAGCTAGTACATCACGGGAGTCCAGCTGAGAACTGGGTTCTATATTCCAAACTTAATCTTCTGATCCGTCCTAAGCTATGTTTCTTCTGTACTTGTGATCTCATCTAAGAAAATCTTCCTGCCTCTTTAGAACAAATTTTCCGTATTTTTGTAATATGGAAAAGCTGAATATTTCCAAATCTTCAAGTTCTGGTTCTTTTTTGCTTAACAATTCCTTCTTCAATCTCTCTCCTTTCACATTTTAACTTATCAGAAGGAATGAAGCCATACTTTCAATACTTTGCTTAGAAATACTCTCAGCTAAATATCTAATTTCATCACTCACAAGTGTTACCTTTCATAAAAGACTAGAATACAGTTTGGTCAAGTTTTGCCACCTTATATTAAGAATCACTTTTCCTCCATGTTCCAGTAACATGGTTCTCATTTGCATTTGAGTCCTCACCAGAACCCTGAACATCCACATTTCCAGTATGCAACTCAGAATTCTCCCAGTCTCTCTTCATTATTCAATTCCACATGTTTTGTTAATAATTACAGGAACACCCCCACTTCCCAGCACCAAAATCTGTCTTAGCTCAGGTTGCTATCACAATGTGCCATAGATTGAGTGGCTTAAGTTTATGTCTCACAGCTCTGCAGTCTGGAAGTCCCAGAATGGGTGAGTTCTAATGAGAGATCTCTTCCTGGCTGGTAGAGGGCAGCCTCCTCACTGTAATCTGTACATACAGTGGGAAGAGAGAGTGAGCGAAGTTTCTGGTATCTTGTTTTACAGGACACTAACCCTATCTTGAATGTCCCTACCATGTGACCTTATCTGAATCTAATCAATCACCTCCCAAAGGCTTCATCTCCAAACCCCACCAAATTAGGTCTTCAAAACATGAATTTTGGGGAGACATGAGCATTCAGTCCATAATATAAACATGTGCAAACACACATATATACATATATGTTTACATGTGTTGAGAGATAGATTATACATATCCTAGCTACATATTCTGCTAACGATAGACTCAGAAATATCATTAGTAGAATCAAGTATAAAAATAGAAGTGATGACATCTCCTTTCACTCTTTCCTTATATATAGCACATAAGCTGTTTTTGAAACAGCTGGCAGAAGTGTTACTTCTTCTTAGTGTGAAATTTAGTTAGACTTAGCAGGGTGAGATCAGCCATTTATTCCTAATCAGCATTACAGATAGGCCAACAGCAAAAGCACCCGGAATTGGGGCTCCTGCATCTCTTTACAGAAGACTGAGCAAAACCCCACAGCATTATCTTAAACTTTCAATTTGATATCTGCTGGTCACTGTAGAAACAACCCTCTCATTTTCTTTTAAAAGATATTAGATAGGAATTCCATTCCCGCATATTTCTATGAAAGTATTTAAATTGTGGATATGTAAAAATGTATATCTCTTTACATATGCCCTCTCTAGTGTTATTTACATCAGTAAAACAGTTGAGGAATCAAATGGTTGGCAATGTCTAAATAAACAACTGTGTAGCAACACAGCAAATGCTAATAAAGTCATTAAGTTGATAATTCTGTTTAAACAAAGAGAAACTAGAAATAGAAAAAAAAGTCAAAGGATGATATTAGAAAAAAATGGTAAAGTGAACACTAGTACCTATTTTCTCTTCCCATCAAAATCACTGAAATACCAGATAATAAATTGTGTTTTATAAAATAAAGTCATAACCACAGTGGAAAACAAGGAAAGATACTGGCAAAGACAATTTCTGAGAAATTCCTAAGAGCTGGAAATGGAGTAACATCAGAATCACAGAGAAGCAAGAGCAGAGGAAATGAAAATCCAAAGCTCATTCAGGAAGAAACCATGGCAGCATAGGAGAAGTTTCAGGGAATCTCAGAGTTACCTGGAGCAGAAGCAGGAGGAACCATGTTGCAACAGAAAGGGGAAATGTAATCTGACAATAAGCCATCGATTTATTCAGCCTCCACCCATTTGGACTCAGCAGGAGGCAATGTGTCCACAGAGAACCAAGCACAGGCTGCGACTCTGAGGTCCAGAGCAGTGCCCAGGTCACTCCAGAGAAGAAGGAGCAGCATCTGAGGCTCGCTTCCCATCAGGCCCATAAGATGCGGCCTCCTGGAGTCAGAACCAACCTCAACTAAACCTGGGGAGATGAATCTCTCAGAGAAACACTACATGCTAAACAAGAGTCGAAAAGCAAACACCATTAAAGAGGGTAACAAACTGGCACCCAAGAAAATCATGCTTTTACTGCAAACTGAATACTCCACAGTAAGTTTACTTGATATCCTTCTGAGACGTGTGTGAAATGTGGAAATTTCAGTTCAGTTCAGTTAAGTGCTCAGCCACGTCCAACTTTTTGCATCCCCATGGACTGCAGCATGCCAGGCCTCCCGTCCATCACCAATTCCCGGAGTCCACCCAAACTCACGTCCACTGAGTCGGTGATGCCATCCAACCATCTCATCCTCTGTCATCCCTTTCTCCTCCCGCCCTCAATCTTTCACAGTATCAGGGTCTTTTCAAATGAGTCAGCTCTTCGTATCAGGTGGCCAAAGGATTGGAGTTTCAGCTTCAATATCAGTCCTTCCAATGAACACCCAGGACTGATCTCCTTTAGGATGGACTGGTTGGATCTCCTTGTAATCCAAGGGACTCTCAAGAGTCTTCTCCAACACCACAGTTCAAAAGAATCAGTTCTTCGATCCTCAGCTTTCTTTATAGTCCAACTCTCACATCCATACATGACTACTGGAAAAATCATAGCCTTGACTAGACAGACCTTTGTTGGCAAAGTAAAGTCTCTGCTTTTTAATATGCTAAGTTTTTCATAGCTTTTCTTCCAAGGAGCAAGCATCTTTTAATTTCATGGCTGCAGTCACCATCCACAGTGATATTGAAGCCCAAGAAAATTGTCTCTGTTTCCATTGTTTCCCCATCTATTTGCATGAAGTGATGGGAGTAGATGCCATGATCTTAGTTTTTTGAATATTGAGCTTTAAGCCAGCTTTTTCACTCTCCTCTTTGACTTTCTTCAAGAGGCTCTTTAGTTCCTCTTCACTTTATGCCATAAGGGTGGTGTCATCTGCATATCTGAGGTTATTGGCATTTTTCCCAGCAATTTTTATTCCAGCTTGTGCTTTATCCAGCCTGGCATTTTGCATGATATGCTCTGCATATAAGTTAAGTAAGCAGAGTGACAATATACAGCCTTGATGTACTTCTTTCCCAATTTGAAAATAGTCCGCTGTTCCAAGTCTGGTTCTAACTGTTGCTTCTTGACCCACATACCGATTTCTCAGGAGCCAGGATAGCTTATCTGGTATTCCCATCTCTTTAAGAATGTGGAAATTGAAATGTTTCCAAAATAAATATCTCATTTGAATTGAATTGCTGAAAAAAAGCAGAAATAAAACCAATTAATGAACTAGAATATCAAATATTTTCCCCAGAATGTAGCCCATTTCCTATACAGTAAACATAAAATGTGAAAGAAAAATGAATAACATATAGAATATATCCAGAAATTCCAACAGCCTTTCAGAAACAAATTATATTGAAAAATTAGAAGTATACGTAGTTAGAACTACATTTATACATATAAAGATATAATAGACAAGCTGGAAATATGACTAAAAATATAGAACCTATAGAGGATTATGAAACATTTTAAAAGCAGCAAATGAAACTCTGAGGAAGAAAAGAATAGTGTACAATTTCAGTGGCTAGATTAAATTCCAGATAAACATATATAATGAATGAATTAGTGAAGGATGTAATCCAAAAAGGGTATGGCTAAAAAAAAAGAAACACTCAGGAAATAAAACACTAGAAAAATAAGAAGAAAGGTTAAAACATAAAAATTCAGCTCAGTTCAGTCACTTAGTCATGTCCAACTCTTTGCAACCCCATGGACTGCAGCATGCCAGGCTTTCCTGTCCATCATCAACTCCTGGAGCTTGCTCAAACTCATGTCCATTGAGTCGGTGATGCCATCCAACCATCTCATCCTCTGTTTTCCCCTTCTCCTCCTGCCCTCAATCTTTCCCAGCATCAGGGTCTTTTCCAATGAGTCAGCTCTTCCCATCAGGTGGCCAAAGTATTGGAGTTTCAGCTTCAGCATCAGTCCTTCCAATGAATGTTCAGGGTTGATTTCCTTTAGGATAGACTGGTTGGATCTCCTTGAAGTCCAAGGGACTCTCAAGAGCCTTCTCCAACACCACAGTTCAAAAGCATCAATTCTTCAGCACTCAGCTTTCTTTATAGTCCCACTCTCACATCCATACAAAAACCAGTAGTTTTTCTAGTTTTTCTAGACAGACCTTTGTTGGCAAGGTAATATAAAAAGTCAGAATTAAAAAAATAATATCTCATCAGTGTGCCAGAGGAAATTTAAAAGAGGCGTGGGACAAAACTATTTCTAAAATACAGTAGCTAGGAATTTGCCTAAAATTGTTGAACTCACCTGTGCTTCCCTGCTGGCTCAGATAAAGAACCTGCCCACAATGCAGGAGACACAAGGAGATGAGGTTTCAATCTCTGGGTCGAGAAAATTCCCTTGAGGAGGAAATGGCAACTTGTTCCTGTATTCTTGCCTTGGAAATCCCATGGACGGAAGAGCCTGACAGTCAAAAGGGTCTCAGAGTCAGACACACACACCCTTAACTTCAAATCATAGAATCCGAAAAATATCTAAGCAGAGAGGAGTCTCTTTATTGTGATATTTGCTTTATGTAGGAGATCTGGAACCAAGCCCACAATATCTCCAGGGTCTGCCTGTATGTTTCAACTATAAGAGTGAAACAAATTTCAATAAAACCTGAGAGATATTTACTACCAACAGATCTTCAACTTCAGTAAAGGGATTCATAAAGGAAATACCTTAGGCACAAAGAAAATGATTTCAGGTAGAAAGTCTAAAGTGCAAAGAAAAAATGGTGAATAGAGATGTTGGAAAAATTTTAGGGAATTCAAAATAAACATTGACTATGTCAAACGATAAATCTCTTTTAGAAAGAAAAAAACAGGAGAGAGCTGAAATACCAGACCACAACATCATTTAAATTACAAAGGAAGTTGATTGGAGCTAAAGCTTTCTATAGTTCTTGAACTAGCTGAGAGGGGAGTAAATGATTATGCTAAAAATTTGTAGAAAATCGTGGCCTTCAATTTCCAGATACATAAAGGCAGGGAAATCAAACAAGAAAATTGACACAATCAATGAGAACGAGAGAGAAAAAGTGAGACAAAGGAAAAGGAGGGGGAAAAAAAGACGAGTAAATAGAAAACCGTAAGAAAGAAAAAATATTCAGTTAGAACACAAGAAAGGAATGACAGAAAATGGGAGGAAATCAGGACAGTAGGAACTATTTAATGCAATATTAGAAATAATTCAGAAGTCGAATAAATGCAATTGGATGTAATGCTCTAGGGAAAAGACAAAGGTTCTTTTTGGATTAAAAAATAGCTAATTTATATTTCCAAATATAAATTTTGTGAGATTTGCTTGCTAATGATTACTTAGGAGTTTTTATCCATGTTCATGAGTGATATTACTGGAATGTCATTTTCTTCTTACCTTAACTAAATTATACTGGCTACCTAAAACAGGTTGAAGACGTGGTTCTCCCATTTTTCTCCCTGCTCTTGGGGGTTTATATCACACTGGAACTCTCTCTCCCTTCAATATTTGGTAGAAGAGGCCTAAAAACTTATATGAGCTTATATTTTCATTGATTTTTTTGTTAACAGTAAATTATTGTCTGTGGGATGACATCTTTAATAATGAGACACCTCTTCAGATTTTCTATTTCTTCAGTATGCTTTGGTATATTTTCTAGGAAATGGCAATTTTTGTCTATTTTTAAATATGCTATGAAGATATTTTTTTAATTTTCTCTTGTAATATTTATAACATATCATCGATACTAACTATATTTAATCCTCCCTTACATTTCTAATATTCGTTATCTGTGTTGCTTTTTGATTCTTGGTTTGTTGTGCCAAAGATTTATCTTCTTTATTAGTCTTTGTAAAAAGTAGCTTTCATGATAATCTTCCCATTATATCTTTATTTTCAATGTAATTAATTTTTGGTTGTATCTTTATAATTTTGTCTCTTCCACATTTATTGACTTTATCCTTTTAATGAGGGGGGAAACTTAGTAAGGATAAGGAAACATAATCTAGTCCTAGCTCCATGTTCTGCCATCCACTAGTTGTTTGGAAAGTTACATAAATCTGGACTTAGGCATTCTCATTGCTTAAGAGAGGTTACAATCCCTTCTTCCTATGTCATCAAGTTCGGACAAGAAAAGACAAATATTTCTTACATTAGCAGTTGCCAGTTTGAAACACTAAGTTTGGAAAGCTGATTAGACTATATATAAATTTAAACATCAGTGTAAGCTCACTTCTAGAAATGATCAGTCTCAAAGTGCCTTAACTAAATATTAATATTCCATGAAAACAAAGTGCTCTTTTACTGCTAATCTCGAAATTACTCATTTTATGAAGTATCTATTCAAAGAATTTGTATTGCTTGTCTCATACTTTGATACTATAGGGTTAAGTGAACTTCACAAAGGAGTTGTATTAAGTTATATAAATGTAACAGGAATAGTCTATTTCCATTCCATAAAAGAAAATTCAATATTGGGTTCATAAGCAAAGTTTCTGGCGTGATGCTTTTGCATATTCCTTGAAAGACATTTTGTTAAAACAACATACAAATTAAATTCTTAAATTAACATTGATACCCCTTCCTTAAGGGAAGTATATTTAAAATTAAATTTGTGTGTGATTACCTCAAACATAGCCTTATTAACAGCCACCTAGATGTTTGTGGGTTTTCATGCATTAAATTTTTGTTCCAGATTATTCACGGTTTGTTAATTGGTGTGATACTTGATGAATATTGATGGTGCATATTGTGGAAATAATTTCCATATGAAAGGGGGTAAAAGCATTTCCTGCTCAAGCAAAACTGAAAAGAAAAGAATTCTGAAAGGCTGAATTTAGAATATAAGTTGATTCTTTTATTTATTTAACAGTTCAGAATTCTCTATAACCAGGCATCCCAAAAGTATGTATGCCAGATTATAGCTGAATACTTTAACAGCGTCCAAAACAAATGAGGAAATTAATTGATTTATTGAGGCCCTGTTTAAATGTCTAATGTGGAGGTTAAATATTTGCTTTATTTAAATGAGATGTTCAGGCTTTAGAACAATATACTAGATTTCACTTCTAAAGTGCCATATTCTAAGGGTGTTTACATTTCTCATTTTACAGCAGATTACACAGATAGATTCAGTTAATACATTTGCATAGGGAAGACTTTGATCAACTCACAGGATCTTCTTTAGCCAGCAAATGTACGTTATGGTACCATTTCTTGGGGTCACCAGCTAGCCACTTAGGGCAGGAAAATTATTCTGACCACTTCCATCATGAAGGAAGAAGTGATTTGCTCCCACTGGAAGAGTCACTTATTCTAGAAATGGATTTGCCTTCCCTTCTGGAAATATTTCCGCCAAAATCACCATCTGTGAATTGACAGACTACCTTAAGCATTGTCATAATACCCCTTGCTTCTGACAAGGCAACTCCAGTTTGCTGCCTAACAGACCACTTCAACACTTAGTGGTTGCACAAAAGCCATCATTTTTAACAGAAAAGTGTCATTTCTGATCGTGTGATGCATTGCTCAGTGTGTAATTGTTCCGTGTGGTGTCAGTTGGTACTCCAGGCACTGGACACCTCAACAAGAGCGGGTATCTGATTAGGTGGTAGATGTCTGAAAGGCTGGCATCCGCGGAGGTGGCTAGGCTCCTCTCTCTTTCCCTGGAGTTTCAGAGTCTTGATTCTTCATGTGGCATTTCCATATGTTCTCTGAATAAAGTCCTACTTTTTAGATAGCAGCTCAAGATGCACAAAACCATAAAAAGGAAAAGTGACCAGGTTTTAAGGTTTAGAATCAAAGCTAGCTCGGATTGTTCAAAGCATTTATATGCCAGCAGTTTCAATTCTGCCTCTAGAAGGGAGGAAGGGGAAAAAATGACATATTTAATCCATCACAGGGAGGAGGGCATTCAAAGTGAAACTAAGGGTTTTTAGCTAAATTCTAAGAAGGAACATTGTATTTGCAAGCTGGAGTGCACAAAATGAGGAAAAGAGTAACATGCAATGTGGCTGCCCCAGAAAAATCCGTGGTCGACAGGACTGGGGGACTTTGTTCTAAATGATATGTTATTTGTTGTTTTAGTCGCTAAGCCATGTCAGACTCTTTGTGAACCCATGGACTGTAGCCACTCAGGTTCCTCTGTCCATATGATTTCCAAGGCAAGAAAACTGGAGTGAGTTGCCATTTCCTTCTCCAGGGGATCTTCCTAACCCAAGGTTCAAACCCAGGTCTCCTGCATGGGCAGGCAGATTCTTTACCACTGAGCCACCTGGGAAGCCAATAAATGATATGAAAGGAAGCTATTTAAGGATTTTAGACAGAGAGATCAAATAAATAGATTTTAACTTTTACCAGCCACACTGCCTAGAATGGAAAATGGTTTGTGAGCAGGAATGGTGGTAGAAAGACCATTCAGTAAACTTCTGTGATAATATTGGGGAGGGTGCTTGTTTCTTAGAATTGGGCAGAAAAGTGGAATTGAGAAAAGCATGCTGCCTCAAAACTCACAAAAGTGATATACTCAACGGGACCTTACAATTGATTAAATGTAAACATACAAATCTCTGGTTTGAATCACTAGGTGAGTGGTGATTGAATTACCAAGACAGGAAACCTGCAGAAGTAGGTTTGGAGAGGAATAATAGTGAGTTCTGCTCTGGGTTCCTTGAGTTTAAGGTCCTGTGAGCTATCTAGATGAAAATGTTATTAAACAATCAGTAATCTACTTGAATGTGGATTTCAAAAGAAAGATCTGGGGCTATAGAATTGGGAAAACTGTGAGTCATGATGATAATTAAAGCAGTGGATGTGGGTGAGGCCACTTCCTGTTGGGAGAATGCAGCCATAGATAAAAAGAAAATGGGCTAGAATCATTAAAAATAAATGTTTTACTGTGGTTGCTGTTCAGTTGCTAAGGTGTGTCTGACGCTTTGCGACCCCATGGACTCCAGCACTGGAGAAGGAAATAGCAACCCACTCCAGTATTCTTGCCTGGAAAATCCCATGGACAGAGGAGCTTGGTAGGCTGCAGTCTGTGGGGTCGCTAAGAGTTGGACATGACTAAGCGACTTCACTTTCACTTTTCACTTTCATGCATTGCAGAAGGAAATGGCAACCCACTCCAGTGTTCTTGCCTGGAGAATCCCAGGGACAGGGGAGCCTGGTGGACTGCCGTCTCTGGGGTCACACAGAGTCGGACATGACTGAAGCGACTTAGCAGCAGCAGCAGCAGCAGGACTCCAGCACACCAGGCCTCCCTGTCCTTCACCATCTCCTGGAGTTTGCTCAAACTAATGTCCATTGAGTCGGTGATGCCATCCAAACATCCCTTCCTCTGTGATCCCCTTCTTCACTTGCCTTTAATGTTTCCCAGCGATCAGGGTCTTTTCCAATGAGTCGGCTCTTTGTATCACATGGCCAAAGTATTAGAGCTTCAGCAGTAATCAACAAATCACAACTTATAGCAATGAGCTATCATTTTAAACCAGTTATCCTCATAAAAATTGGAAAAGCAGATAATAAGTAATGGTAAAGATATAGGGAAAAATAGAATCACAAGGAGAGCTGATGGGAATTTAGAATGATGTGGGATCAGAGAAAATCTCTCATAATTTCATAAAAGAAAAATATGTACAAACAGGACTATTCTTAGGGCATGTTGAATGCATACAAATATTTTTGTCAGAACCCTGGGCTAAGTATAAAAAGGAGAAAAATATATTTAAAATCTAAAATTATATTTTAAATATTAAAAATCAAGGAGTCCATGTGAGGTATAGTAGCTTACTGATTATTCAGAATAATGGGTAGAGAAGAGGTATTGAAATATTTGTTCATTTTCTAAGTAGTGCATGTGAATACTCTTCATGGTGTCCAAGTACTATTTCTTCTTGGTCAGATCAGACAATAATCTATTCAAGTTCCTTATTGTCAAATATGTTGTTTCTGGCCAATTTCTTACCTCCTGCCACAGAAGAAGGGTAACATGGTCATTACTCACATGGCTATTTGGAATTAAAACAAACAAACAAACAAAAACAGCTTCTTAAAAAAATGCCTTCTTGCCTCTGCAGATACATAATTTCAGTTATTTAATGCTAGTTACATAATTACTCATACATTCTGCTCTCTATGAATACTGAATTTCAAAGACTATCTCAGTGTCACTTCATTGATAATGACCACAAATAAATGACCACCTAAATTGGGCAGGAAAATACGAAAGACAATTTATCCTATTTTCATGTTAAATTTCATTTTGAGGATTTTATACCAGTACCATTCTCTCAAAGAATGTCCATCCTTCATCTGTCACTGCCTTAGACCAGAGAACATGATGCCATGATGCATCTAATTGACTGCAGATGAGAGAAGATACAGATTAGAAAGGCCTGTTAGAATTGTGAACCAAAGTTTAGATCTCCAAAACTCTTGGAGGAGATGGGCCCAGCCAACCATGGAAAACTGAATGACATGAAGAGCCTGTGAGGAAGTAAAGTGACCAGTCTGGGTACCAGCAGTGGGGGAGAGAGAGAGCTGGGGATGGCAGAGAATAAAGGATGGATGCGATCACCTTGGCTGCCTTAGAGAATCTTCCAAAATTAGTGCATCAACACCATTCTGGCAACCCAATCTCATGGAACTTGGGCCCACAGGCCTTGGGGAGACCTATAGATGTGAATATTAGAGCTCCCTAGAGCAACTAATTAGCCCCACATGTAGGGTAGAGAGTCAGAAACAGCCCCAAAGGGAAGAAATAGGGAATGAGATCCAGATAGATCACTGTCCAGGCTCAGGGCACCCCCCAAATTGCTCTGCCAACGTGGTATGTCCCAGGCACTATAAGGGTACTTAGAGCATTTCAAGAAAGTTCTCCAGAGCACAGCAGTGCCTGGAGCCTGAAGTCCAGGACAGGAGCCCCTGTGCCCAAGTCTAGGGTCATTACTGTTGAGTGAGGATGTTCACTCCAGTTGTGGTTTTAGAGGGTTACAGATAAAATAAGAAGATTCTGTAACAACACAATAGAAAATGGCCCAAATAGGAGCACAGTAGCCTGGTGTATCATATACATATGGGGAATTACTCCCTAGTTTGTAGGTCTTACCAAGAACTCTAGGTCACTGCCATAGCAACTTCCCACTTCAGAGAGAGTTGCCTGGGTGCAACCTGATGGTCCCTGATCTTCACCCATATGAAAAAGCACTGTTTCCCGGGGCTTCTCTGAAGCTGTGGGAAGGTGTGCCTTGGGGAATCCTTCAAGGTCAGTCCCAAAGTATCGGGGAATTAGTGCTGTGAGGCTCCACTTGGCCAATGTAGGACAAAAGCCAATGGATAAATACAGGCTTCCCACTTCCCTCCCCTGGATAGAGAATTCTGAGATGCATTTCATACAATTTCTAAGTCTAAGGGATCATGGGCACATCATAGGGTCTGTGATGATGACTCAAAAACAGATTTATGCATTGACTTTCTTCACTCTTCCTGTCCCTGGCACCAGAGGTCTGGGATCATTCTCAAATAAACCACCTGCACAGAAGCTTTTGTCTCAAGTTCCCCTTCAGGAGAACACAGGCTAAGACACATGCACAAATTAAAAAAAAAAAAAAAATACACACACACAATGTTGACTGAAAAGGATAAGAAAGAATGAGATACATAGTGCTATATTGCTTACGGAAACTAAAAGTCATACATACACAGAAGGAGCTATTTATATGTTATATATATATATACATACACACGTACTTATAGAGAGACATATATTAATAGATATTTAGATATATATTTTATATATTCATGTTTGTTTATATAACATGTTTTATATGATTCAGCTCAGTTCAGTTCAGTTGCTTAGTTGTATCCGACTCTTTCCGACCCCATGAATCGCAGCACGCCAGGCCTCACTATCCATCACCAACTCCCAGAGTTCACTGAGACTCACGTCCATTGAGTCAGTGATGCCATCCAGCCATCTCATCCTCTGTCGTCCCCTTCTCCTCCTGCCCCCAATCCCTCCCAGCATCAGAGTCTCTTCCAATGAGTCAACTCTTCGCATGAGGTGGCCAAAGTACTGGAGTTTCAGCTTTAGCATCATTCCCTCCAAAGAAATCCCAGGGCTGATCTCCTTCAGAATACAACTTTATATGTACATACACATATGTATATATATACATGTATGTGTGTGTGTATATATATATATGGGATACAATTAAAACAGAGTGTATACTTTCGAGGAGGGGAATGAAAGGAATTTGAAAATAAAGGAGAGGGGAATAAGATCAAACAAAAACAGACTCATAATGATACCAAATTCCCTGAGGTGCCATCATTTTATGGAAACAGAGATTAAGAAGCAGAAAGATAGGAAAACATGGACACGTCTCAAACAAAGGAAGCTACTTTATGCCATAAAATGTCCTTTAGCATCTTCATAATTGTGAGGAAGGAAATACACCTGAAATAAGTGGGAGTGACGTGGGCTCTCCTGGATGCCATCACATCCGAGCTTCTCAGCCAGCCTTCTCTCTTTACTAAGGCACCAGTTCTCGTGCTTAAGCATCCTGCCAGTCCTTTGTTTACACTCTGGCCTTGGCCAGAAAATGTAGAATGGATATATTGCTGCCCTCCAAAGCCTAGCCATCCACTCCATCCCATTTTATTTTTTTCATCTGCTTCTGTACTGTTTGCACTTGACTTGCTGAAAACATTGCTTCCTGAGGTTAGTGGACAGGACAAGGAAAAGAGACTTCCCGTCCTGAAATTAGCTGTGCCACTTTGCTTCCTCACACATAAGCATTCTGAAGTTTCACCCAGCCTCTCTGGGTATTTCAAGAATGACTATAATTATTTTGCCAGCGTTTTTCAAATTTGCATTTGTTCTGCTTTTTTTCTTAATGTGTGAAGTGTTATCAGAAAAAGAGAAATCTTTAAGACAAATGTGGGCTTTGTTTCCTGCTGATGGGTGAGTTGCCCAGTTTCCAAGTGCTCTTTGGTTAGATTTCCTGGCTGAGAAGGCAAGTCTGGTGGTTGGCTTGGCACAGATGCCACTTCCAAGAAAATGAAAGAAACTTCTAATCAGGAAAGATAACAGGACTTCCTATTCCTGAATCTACTCAGTGAGAGATGACATGGAGGGAATATGTATAATTTACAACAGCTGAATTATCCTTTGTAATTTATCCTTTCCCCAACAAATTAAAGCGTTTTTCCATCACCCAAATGAAGGGAAGCGGGGTGGGGGTGTGGATGCTCCCTTCAGTCACAGGTGTGAACAGCATGAGCAGGTGAGCAGAGAGATGAAAAATCCAAACTTGGGCACGACTATTCCCCAAGACAGCCTGCCTCTGGGCATGGGGCTGCTGTCAAGCCCACAGATGCTTTTCAGGGTGATCCCTGGCTCCAATCACTCATGTTTCTTGTCCTTAAAATTTCATGTCATAGCTAAAAATGTATGTTTCAAAAAATTCCTTCAGCCCATTTAAAATTAGAGTTTCCCTGCTAAAAGGCAGGTGACATTCAATTTCAATAAGCTTGCTTGAAGCATTTCAGGCTTGCCTCATAAATCTGCTCCCCACCCCACTCCAGGGAACACTAGACACTTTACAGAGACAACTAGGAATGGCAGAAAGAATAATAGTTTGTAGGGGAAGGTGCGCCCGTAAATCTCATCTTTGCTGCTTATGAGCTGTATGAACACAGACAAATTTTAAAACTCCTATGAGACTCACCATGGCTATAAAAGTGAAGCTGGTACTATCTATGCTCTTCACACATAGCAGACTGCCAGGCACATAGGAGGGCATTTGACCATTCTTTCTTTCTTCTTTCCTACTATTCTCCCTGCCCTAATACCTAGAAGTTGAAGCCTTCAGTCCTGTTGACTGAAAGCTCATCTGAACTATTCATAATTCAGTTCCTTATCTTCTCTCTCCCTCTTAAACTTTTTAAAATAAATTCTTTATCCACTACTTTTATGAGGGGGGACATGAAATCTTTCAATGCTAAAAGAAAATGAGTACTCAATGTTAAGAATTTTTAATAGACTATGTCTTTTACAAGCCGTAGGTACTATGCAGAGGGTACTATAATAATTACAAAAGTTATTCTACAATACACCAGTTGAGGAATGTAATATTCCCTTTCTTTCTTTGTTTTCTGTTTTGTTTTCCTCTCTCCCAAATTTAATCTTCTTGGAGACTCCACTTTCCTAGCTAAGAAAAAAATGCCACTTTGTCATTATCAAGGTGCCTGCATTCCTACCTTTATTTTATGAAACAAGAATTCTGGGCTTATATGGCCAGGGCAGGGCCAGACTCTGCATCTGCAGTGTTGCCCATCCCCATCATTACAGCATGAGGCACCTGCTCCAACCATCTGCAGGCTCTGGGGCTCTGAGTAAGTCTTGGCCCTCAGACTGTACTGCAGAAACCTTGGAGCCTCTGTGCACCCATGTCTAAGTCTTGCCACATTCTGGGGGTGCTCACAGTCCAAATTCTCTCTTCTAAGGTTGGCACACATCTACATCTTACAATTCTAGACTTTTCCCTCTAAATCTAAAGTCTGCATGGAGGTTGCCTTTTGGGTAATGCCCAATCTGTTTTGGGCCAGCTGGCAGAAGCTAATATTAATTCCTTGAAGGCAAAGTTCTCATAACTTAAGAAACAAAACATACCTACATTTTGAGGGGGTGGAATAGAGAAATTTCCTTCTATCCCTAGCTTTTCCTTCTGACCTTTTAAGCAAGGAGATAATGCAAAAGTTAGTTTCCCGGTGGAAGATGACCATTTTCTGAGCACCTCTTTTGTGTGTTGTTTTATCGGCAGGAAAGTAGATCTTAATATATGGCCTCTGATTTGGTATATATTTTAAAGTTGAGGACATTGAAGTTTAGAGACTTGTAGTGACTTGGGTGTGCGTGGTGTGTTCAGTTGATCAGTCATGTCCAACTCTTTGTGACCCCATGGACTGTAGCCCACCAGGCTCCTCTGTCCATGGAATTTCCCAGGCAAGAGTACTGGAGTGGGTTGCCATTTCCTCCTCCAGGGGATCTTCTCAGCCCAAGGATCAAACCTCCTTGGGTTGAGACCTCCTTGGGACCTCGCCTCTCCTCCTTGGGACCTCGCCTCCTGCGTCTCCTGCATTGGCAGGCAGATTCTTTATCATTGAGCCACCTGGGAAGCCCTTTGAGTGACTTACCACAGTTCAAAAAGCTAATATAGAATGGAGCAAACATGTAAACACAGAATTGCCTAATTTTAAAAATCGCAATCTCTCTGCTACCTCATGCTATAGTCCAATCAGGGAATCGTGATGCCCGTCATTCTTTTAATGTAACGTTTAATGAACACATACAGTATCAGTGGCAGAAAGTTACTACCTCAGGTGGGAGCCTTTTACATTACTTTGCACAGAAATTCACTGTCAGCAGCTTGGAAATACACCCTCCTAGTTTTAGCAAACTTCACTTGAAAGCAATATGACCATAACTATATTAGAGGGAAGTGTAATCAAAGGAAAGAAAAATGAATAACAAATAGTTAATGAGTTCTAAAATAGTTTCTCAACAGCTCCTCAAGAGTGGCTAAATTATTCATGAACAGAGCATCTCTCTGGACTATGCGTGTATCCCATTGCCTTTTGATGGAATGGCCCACCTAGGGTACATTCTCGTACAGTTTCTTTGCTGTCGGCACTTCTGACTTGGTTTGCCATGCTGTCACGTTGGCGTGTTGGTCTGTCTGATGAATATATCCTCAATGACCTAAATGATCCATTTGGAGTTCTGTGAGGGCCTGAGATCACAGGACTGGATCGTGGATGAAGTACTGGTCAGAAAACTGAAATTAGGAAGGCTGCAATCTTGGGTCTACTACCAGGTTATATTACGTTGATTAATCACTGAGTATTTCTAAGCCTCAGTTTATAATCTGTAAGGCGATGGTAATAATAATATTGACTTCATAGGATGTGAGGGTAGTACAGGGTAATGAATGTAATTTATACTGATACCTTGATCATTGTATGTTAACTGTGGGGGAAAAAAAGGCACATATTATTACAGCTATTTGGTAGTAATTTCAATAGCAATTTACCTGATTGGGCATGTCTTCTTCTTTGGGTGTACGCCCTCTGTTTTGGATAAGCATTCTTTTTTCCTGGACACTGCCCTAGAAAGAGCTCTCCCTTGGAGCTCTATGTAGAATGTAGCTTATTGGCTTCTCAAAGACCATACGGTAAGTGAAGACCTGTTTTCACTACAAAGTTGACCTCTAGTCCCTGCTGGAGGGAACTTCTGTGCAGCTCTAATCAAGGGTCATTGACTTGGTCTTTCCTGATACTTGAATGTACATTGTCTTCAAACCCTAATTAAAAGATTATAAAGGGATCCCCCTTCCCCAAAAGAATGAATTGTATGGCTCTCTTGAAGCTGTCAAATTTTTCCGTAGTTCTTCGTTCATGCCAGAGAGGCACTGGGGCTCATTATGCAAATTTAATTGACTTATACACAACCCAAATCACCTTAGGTTATACTAATGAGTTCTAGATAAGAAAGAATGGACATAAAACTGCATTGAGGGTATTTAGGGAAAACTGCCCAGCTGAAAGAATAATGAGATAAACGGTACAGGAAAACTATGGAGAGATATTTAAAATAATGTATTACAGCTTCAATCATTTTTGAAAAATAGATTCACCTGCTAATGTGTGGAGCATCTGAACTATATGTGTGAGCAAGAAACCTTGCTAGGGGTGGTCTTGGTTAGAAGAGGGGATTTTGTATCTCCAGAACCAGTTTTAGGGCAAGAGAGTCCCACATTCTACCCCTAAACCTGTGAAGTTGGTGCCTAGAGATGTCAGTGAAATGGTTTCACTGTATTGAACAGAGATGAGGATTGCTGAAAGCACTGATTCTTCCTGAACCAGATAACACTTCACCAAACCTATGAGCCATCCCAGCCTCATGGGACTTCAGACCTAAGTGAAAGTATTCAGCTCTCAAAAAAGCATGAGGAGCACTGCTAAATTTACAGTAAAAGAATACAGATTTTTCAGAACTCTGCCCCTTCAGGAGTTCTCAGATTGAAGGTCTGCT
>NW_011494895.1:12080-33606 GCF_000754665.1 Bison bison bison | reverse complement strand
GAAGGTCTGCTTTTATGCCCTTTTCAGAATTTATTAGGAAGGCTTCAATTTCTAATAAAAAAAATCCATCTTATTCATAGTTTAAGCAGAAAGACATTTATTATTGAATGAAGTTTGTGCAGAAATGGTGTTAAACGATCTAAAACTAGTCCGTAGGGTAAAGAACCAAACTGTAGGCTGAGTTTCCAGGAATGGCTCCTAAGGCCACATTACAAAACTGGGTGATCAGAGTGCTACTGCTTCTATTGACAGAAAGCTGTAGAATCAGGAAGACATTCAGAACAACTTCTGGGTCCAGAATGACATTGCCTCGACTACAGTCCACTCTAAATGCATGACTGAGTCCTGCCTCTGTCCTCATCTGACTCCTTCACATGGAGGACTCAAAAAAGAGAATCTGTTTGTCAGGACCTAAAGCATGCCTGGGAGCCCTAGCTGCAAGGAGAGTGCTAGAAATGGAGTTTTTAGCTTGTCAGGCTCTGTGTACTAGGAGGCGATCACAGTGTGTACTGAATGAATGAGCAAGTTCATAGTCTCTGCCAAACTGCCACTGAAAATCCCAGATGCTCCTGATCTTACAGTCTGATTCCACGAAACAAGGGAGGGAAACTCTGCTGTCTTAAGGGAAAGGTGGTATGGGGGTGAAAAGAACCCATGCAGGTCTCTGGGGCCCCTGTACTCATGTGGACATGAAGAGGAGTACAGAGGTCATCCTTTTTGTTTTGCAATGTCTGCTTCTCTCCAAGTTTGCCCTATTACCGAAATTGTGGTGGTGATTTTTAGAGTGTTTATCATGGCTGAAAAAGATGAATTTAACTGTCATACCCACCAATAATGGCCTTCTTGGTGCACCAGTATCAAGAAAGTGGTCTTTCTAGGGTTTTTTTCAGAGGTATTTGCCGGAAAGCATGTTTAGCATAGGAAAAGGGGGCGGGGAGAGGAGTTGCAGATAAGCACTATAACCCTGTGATTGTTTTCTCTTTTAAGATTAAATGAAACTAATCAGCTTCAAAATAGAAATGGATCACTAAAGAGCATCAGATAAGTTTGTAATTATAATAAGACAGTAGAGAAACATCTTATATGAAGTTTTCATTCTAAAGCCAACTCATAAAATAAAAATTGTATAGTCAAATTAAACCTTGAATTTTCTAAATTACCTATAAAATAGCATGTGGCATGTTTGTTTGCATGCAGACCTGGAGTGGAATTCTTATGAACCTTAAGATTCATATTCACTGAGCTAGCCTAAAAGAGGACATAAAAGAAGAGGTACAGATGTCTGGACATTCTGACTACTGTCCTTTGGGAAAACAAGCAAAGGCTTAGACATGAATGTGGGTTAGAAGGAAAACTTTAAAATGTTCCTGGTGGCCTGCAGAGATCCCTCAAATTGTTGTGTTTTTTATTAAGAATATTGATTGTAATTTATGTTACTATTTGTTATTATGAGGACGGATCAATACAAAAGAGTTACATCATAGAAAGGGCACAAATTCAGCTCTAAAAGTATCACGGGCTTATGGAAATTTACAACAATCTAGAATAGACCCATGGACTGTAGCCCGCCAGGCTCCTCTGTCTGTGGGATTCTCCAGCCATGAATACTGGAGCAGGTTGCCATTTCCTTCTCCGTGGGATCTTCCCAACCCAGTGATTGAACCCATATCTCCTGTGTTGCAGGCAGATTCTTTACCATCTGAGCCACCCACCAGGGAAGCCCAATTTAGAATAGAGATGAAACTTTAAAAGCTTGGATACCGTTCCTGATTCTATCATTAATAATGACCTTAGAACAAATCATTCTCTTTTCCATTCATCTTAGTTTTTCTTCTGAGAAATAAGGTTGTAGCCACAGCTTCCATGACCTAATATTAGAGTGAATTTTCTAACCCTTGTGCCTGAAAAACCTTCTCTAGTCTGGAATTCCACCAGGCTGCTCCACAACCTTTAGTCCTTATTTCAGTCCTCACCTCTTCAGATGATCACCCAATTGACCCTGTAGGACAAACAAAATCACCTCTATTAAAGTTCTAACTGTTTAATTGTTCACCTTTTGTTCTTCTTCAGTATTGAAAGTTCCTTGTCACTTTAGCTGTCTCCCCATTGCCGAGTACAATGCTTGGTTAATTATAAAAGCTCAGTAAGCATATGCTCGAGGAATAGAAGATGAAACAATAGAATCTTAGGAATGGAAAGCAATAATTTTAAATTTCAGATTCAGATTTGGCATCTCCTTATAATAGTCTTGATAAACGGATTCCAGACTTTTATATTTAATAAAATGAAAGCCCACATTCTCGTACAACTTGCTACTTTATCCTTCAATTAAATGAATAGGGCCCGCCTCTGACTTAAAAAGTATTTATCCAAGATTTTATTAAGCATATTTTAGTTCTATTCTAGTTAAGACCTTGTCCTTGACTTCAAATTGTTATTTTTTAAAAAGATTTATTTATTTACTCTTGGCTGTGCTGGGTCTTCGTTGCTGTGTGCGGGCTTTTCTCCAGTTGCAGAGAGCATGGACTACTCTTCATTGCAGTCAGCGGACTTCTCACTGCAACGGCTTCTCTTGTTGCCCAGCACAGGCTCTAGGCGTCCGGGTTTCAGTAGTTGCTGCACGTGGGCTCAGTGGCTGTGGCTCCCAGGCTTAGCTACTCTGAGATATGCAGGGTCTTCCCAGAGCAGGGTTTGAACTCATGTCCCCGCCACTGGCAGGCAGATTATCAACCACTGGACCACCAGGAAAGCCTGCCCCTGATTTCAAGAAACCCTTAATTTAGTAGAGAAAACAAACATGAAGACAAGTATTTAAAAATTTATATTTACCAAACATGACATCATTAAGAATTGAGGTCTATGCTGTGAGACCAGGGGTTTGCCTAAATTGATGACTTGTGGTGCACTGAGTGATGATGAGTATATTATGAGTAAACTTCTGCCAGACTGCATTCCAGATGTATCACAGAGGAGTAAGTCATAACATTGCCTATTATATGCTAGGCACCAGTCTAAGAAATTTTCATTATAAAATCATTAATACTGACATACCATAGCAAGGTTGGTACTGGGACAAGAGAGGCTAACTAACATGCCCAGGCTCCCACAGCTGGTGACAGTCTGGCTGCTGAGTTCGCATTCTTCACCCCCATGCCATGCTGCAGGAGAGAAATGCTTTCCCATGGGAGCTTCATAAAAGTGCATGTCATCTGCTTGAATTCTGCTATTATTTAGGCAAAAGCAAAATAGAAAAGCAGTATCTAGAACTAAATAAATATAGACTCGGTGTGTGTGTGTGTATAGAGATTAATATTAGTATTATACCACTTAGTGATTAATATAAGAAGTTTTTTAACATTATAACTCCATTTATACCCCTTCCTTCCTTTATACTCTTGTTATGATTTAATATATATAGATATGTCTCTTATATATGTATAGTCCTCTAGATTATTTATCATAATTTTTAAACCCCTGCCTGCTAATGCTTACCTCGGTTTCTCTGCTTTTACTGGAAGAGTTAAAAACAAAAGGTACAAAAGGCCTGGTTTTACAAAATTATTTTTCTCACTGTTTATCTCCATTTTCAAAAAAATATATGGATTATATTTTGTTAAGACTCTGGGTTCTATTGCCTATATTTGAGGAATCAGAAAAGTCTTATTCTAATAAGTAGTTAAATTGCTTGCAAATCCACTTGGACTGGTAGAAGCTTGGTTTTTAAACTTCACTAAGGTGGATCTATTTTAGTTTTGTCCTTAATCCTAGTGTGACTGGCTTAGTCCTCAAGTAGTACTCCCAAGCCTTGTGAGGTTTCAATAAAAAGCTGAAAGTCTTCACCAGCCTCTCTAACTTGATGAGGCCGCAACTCCTGATTCAGTCTTCCATGCAGTGGGCAGCTCTGGAATCCCCATCAGCCCTCTGGTGCTTTACACTCCTATTACCCTGAAGTCCTAGGTGACTTGCCTCACAGGGACTCCATGCAAGGTCTGAAGCATTTGAAGGGAATTTATATGCCAATTTAGGGGCTTCTCCCTCTGTGATTTCATTCTTTTAAGGTATCCCCCTCCCCCCACCTCTCAATTCCCAGCCTTTCTGCATCCTGAGACTTTATCTGCTTGTACATCAGGGTAATCAAACAGTGTCGGTTTGCCTGATCTAATCCATCCTTGACTGGGAGGACTGCTGGTTTCCTTCAGGAGAAGAGCTCTGTTACCTTGGTCTCACCCACTGTGGTTTCCTTCTGTAATGAGTTGAGCCCCCTTGAGTTTCTACTTGATCACTCTACTCGCTCACTCTCCAGCACTTTCAGACACTTTTCAAAGATAGTTATCAGCAGGAGAATTAATCCAATACAACCTACTCTGCAAGTACTGAAAATCAGAATCCAAAGATATATTTTAAAACATGAATTTATTTTATCTAAAAAAAAAAGAATTCTATTTGTAAGTAACAGAATGGTACAGTGGAAAGAGCTGGCTCTGAATCACTGTCCAAACTGGGACTACATCTATGACTGCAGGGAAGTTGTTTCATCTGTATGCTTCGTGTTCCTCCTCTCTGAAAATGGCCCTTTCCCTGGAATGCTGTGATTCTCAAAAAACAGCCATTTCTTCTCTCATTCCTCAAATGAAGAAGACTGGATTTAATATAACACTACTGGAGAGAAGAGAGACCTGAGAATTAATACAGATCCCTAGATTGTCTAAAACAAGTGAGAGAGGTATGTGTACTGTGAGTGAAAGAAAGAAGAGAAAGTGTTCGTCACTCAGTCGTGTCCAAGTCTTTGAGACCCCAGGGACTGTCACCTGTTAGGCTCCTCTGTCCATGGAATTCTCCAGGCTTAACACTGGAGTGGGTTGCCAAGCCCTTCTCTAGCGGATCTATGTGTACTATAAGAGTCTAATTCATTAAGCTCTAGAAATAACACTGCATAGCCCTATTTCTCATTTCTTGGACTGGACTTTGCCTCCTTCGTGGGAAGAAGAAGGGAGAGATGAAGGTAAAAGTTGCCTTCACCAATAATTTTTACAGCAAGTAAAGATGTTGCTGCCTGTATAACTGCTCTCATGTTCACTAAGTCCTCTTTCAGAAGTAAGAGAGAGAGATAGATATTGGTGGGCTTGGGGGCAAGTATAAGCCACAAAGAAAGTTATGATAGAGGTTTAATTAAAAAGAGAATTATTTTTCTGTTTGGATATATCATGAAGAATTTTTGATTGATTAAAGCCAATAATCATGCCATGTGACTCCTCCTTTGATCAAAGAGTTGCTTTCCAATCTGTGTATTATGATATTTTTTAATCCTCTTCACTTGTTCCCTTGAAGTAGCTATTTAGTCAAGTATTAGAAAATAGTTTTAACAGCACTGCATATACGTTAATCATATTTTACTGCTTGGGGAAAATTCTACTATGAAACACTGGATATTAAATCTTACAAACCAGAATTTGGATTTGTGATCAAATTCACACTCCTAAAATTTTTAGGCCTTCTGGCCCATGAGTATTTTATTTTATCTTTAAACAAAGTAGACATGAAAATAAAACTGAAAGGAAAAGTGGGAACAAAGCATGTAAATTTTCAGCCTTGTATTTAGAATTTCTGCTTAAGTTTGGGCAGGAAGAAGTCAGAGGACCACGTCAAGGAGTCTGGATAGGTGACACTCCTGTATTACAGGAGGATCTTTCCTCCTTTTATTTTTTTTTATTTAATTTTTAATGGAGGACAATTGTTTTACAGTGTTGTGTTGGTTTCTGCTATGCAACAACACGAATCAGTCATAAGTATAAACATATCCCATCTTCTTTTTTTTATTAATTAAAGAAGGGAAACAGCCAAAGTACCTCTCAAAAACCTTTCCAGATAAAGGACTATGCTAAATAAATTACAAAATATTGGGTAGAAAGGAAGGTACTCCAGCAGGAGAAATATACCTGTGCAAAAAAATAGGGAGGAAGGTAAGGAATAAAGAATATAGAACTATCATAACCTGGGATGATAAAACCACTGTGACATCAAGAAGGTGACATGTCTTTATATCATGAGAGAAGCTTACGTCAAAGAAAAACAATCGTCTTTGTTTAGCTGGGTGTACATCTTGATTCTGCCTCATTCTTGGTATGATTATAGAAATTATTTTTGAGTTTTAGTCTTTTCATCTATAAAATAGGAACCATATCCAAAAAACGAATATATTTCAAAGTTATCGTGAGGATTAAATTCGTTAATGGATGTGAAAATATGTACCACAGTGTCACAGGATGAAATCTCAGTGACTGGAGTGCAGATGAGCAAGTCAATGAGCCAAACTTCTAGATTCACTCTTGGTTAGACATATCCTCTTGGTATTTTTTTTTTAAGAAAGAAAAGCAGAATCCCCACCTCCTGCAAAAAACTCTTGACTCCAGTGTCTATACAAAGGAATTACTTTTTTGTCTAATATGTCATTATCCTGCATGTATCCTACAGATACATCACTAAAATTATTTCAGCATTTTATGTTTTTCAATAAACAAGTTCAATTTTCTATTTCTAAATTTTAAAGAGTAGGTTGAAACCTTACTGCTGCAAAGGATATTTTTGAAATCATGTGTTCCAAAAAGGGTCAGAACTAAACAGATAGCTCCTGCTATTAGTATTTAAATCCTAAGTGATGTTCCAGGTGGTAAAACAATACATGAGCTAATTCATCCACCCATCCCTTTGATCAAAGCACTGGAAGGGTTAGCAGTAATGTTCACTTGAGATGACCTCATGTAGCCATTTGGGTCACCTATTCTTCAGCTACATTTTACTGAACATTTATTGACCCCGTGCACATTACTTTATATAACTAACAAAAATCCTCTAAGGCTGGTACTGTTTTCTCTTCTTTCTAAGCAAAGCAACTGAGATTTAGTGAGCTTTCCTAAAGTCACAGGACCAGAAAGATACAGAGCTGGATTCGGAATCAAACCTTTTGTTCATCAAAGCTCTGCTGTTGCAATCAGCCTCCCCAAGTAGATGATCACAGAAATCTCAGTGGTTTCTTTTGGGTAAAGAGATCAGAGTAACACACCCTATGTTTGGTCCAGTTGCTGCACATGGACCCTTTCAAAATTCTGTAAGTTGCAAGTATGTGAAACAGAAGACAGAGGGATTTTTTGGATGAGAAAGTAAGACACAAGCCTCCCAAGTGCATGAGTGTGTACATGTGCGGTCACCTGGGTCCTTCAGGACAGCTCCCAGCTGTGGTGCTTTGACCCTGTGCATTGCTTGTGAGATAGTTTTATACATATACTGACCTCAGGGGTATTTGTTTCTGCACACAGACTCCCAAGTCCCCCAACTTCTTTTCCCCAAATCCCACCTGAACACATTGTCTAAAATCCCTGAATCTGTGCCCAGTTCCCCAGCATGAGCAGTCTGAGAGAGTCCTCAAAGTTTGTGGTCTGTGAATGTCTCCTGAACACATTAACCTGAGAAAGGTTTTGTCCACATCACTAAACAAATTGTTTCAAGAACAGCTCTTCTCTAGGCAGTAATGGGCAGAATAGACAACAGGTAGGTTTTTCAGGGGAAAGAAGGATTGAGAGCTGAATGCAGAGGGAATACTGCCTATGTGGATGAACACATGTTTGCTTGCATCCAGGCCCTTAGCCCTTCAGGAGGTTTTACTCCCCTTCTTTTTGACCCCACTTCCCAAATTTTCCCTGAGAATTTCATGTCATTCTAGGTGATTTTGAAACCAAAGTAACACTGCTGCTGCTGCTGCTAAGTCGCTTCAGTCGTGTCCGACTCTGTGCGACCCCATAGACGGCAGCCCACCAGGCTCCCCCGTCCCTGGGATTCTCCGGGCAAGAACACTGGAGTGGGTTGCCATTTCCTTCTCCAATGTGAAAAGTGAAAGTGAAGTCGCTAAATCGTGTCTGACTCCTAGCGACCCCACGGACTTCAGCCTACCAGGCTTCTCCGCCCATGGGATTTTCCAGGCAAGAGTACTGGAGTGGGGTGCCATCGCCTACCTCCATATGGTTAACTGGCAAAACTAGATTTTTATAAAAGGAGGTTGGGATGGATGAAACTAAGGATAACTTTCTAAAACCTTATGACATAACTATGAAGAAAACTGTTTATAGTTAATGGTTTGTTTTATTTAGTGATCCAGTTTCATTCATTCACACCCCAAATAAATATTTGTCGGGGATAAAATAGTGAATAAGACTGCGGTTTTGCCTTCTCATGCAATGACAATGCAACAGGATGCAACCATTAATAATGCAGCAAACCTGATAGCCCATAAGAGGGGTATCTAACCAAAGAAGGACAAGGGGAGCTTTTGATGGAGTTGATGAAAATGGACTTAAAAGTTGAGTAGGGGATTTACTGAGAAGGAAGCGGTGGGAAGAAATACTGTGGGAGAAGACGGGGAGTTCAGCTTTGCACATGCTATCTTTAAGGCATCTAAGATACATTCTAATAATAGCTAACATTTCCATGGAGAGCTGATAATGTGTCAGACAAGTTTTAAATGTTGTCTCCAATGTTCTCTACAGCCTGAGGAGGTAGATTTTTTATCTTCCCTTTTACAACAAGGTTGAGATAAACATTTCTGAGTCCTTAGTGTGTTGATGGCCATTGAAGCCATGGGAGGGTTTGAGGTTGCCCAGGGGGGAATGGAGGGGCTTTCCAGGTGGCTCAGTAGTAAAGAACCCACCTGCCAATGCAGGAGACATAAGAGACGTGGGTTTGATCTCAGGTTGGGAATATCCCCTGGAGAAGGGAATGGCTACCGACTCTAGCATTCTTGCCCAGAGAATCCCGTGGACAGAGGATCCTGGCAGGCTATAATCCATAGGGTCACAAAGAGTCAAACATAACTGAAGCGACTTAATAAATTAATACATAAAATAAATGAGATGGCAGCTGGAGGAAGAAAGAGGGTTCATGAAATAGTCTGAGGAATATCGAAAAGCAGGCAGAGGATAAACAACTGAGAAGGTGGAGGAAAGGCCAGGAGAGCACCGTGTGATGGGAACAAGGAGAAAGTTCACCTAAAGAAGGCAGGAGTGGTTCTCCCTTCCAGAGGAGAAGCCAGGGGCTATCAGGACTCAGTGTGGGACCAGGAACTGAGGAGAGAACAGAAAGTGAGGAAGAAGTGTGATTAAGGAGACTGGAATTCACTCAAACACCAGGCTGAAAGAGGAGAGAGAGAACGCACTCCAAAGTAGAACTTGGGCTTGGAGATTTTATGGACATGTATACATGAGACCCGGAAAAAGGTATACCCAGGGTCTGTGAAGAGGGTGGGAGCTGAACCCCAGCAGGGTCAGCTTGGGCTGCAAGGAATAATGATTCTTTCACAGAGCAAGACAGAAGGAGCAAAGATTGCCTCTGGATATGAGTGGGTTTATATATTCTCCATTCTCCACTGTGACTCCTAATCCTCTGTATTACACAATTAAACCGAGTAATGAACTCCAGTAAGTCCCCTACTATGAACCTTCAAGTTGTGAGCTTTCAAAGATGCAGATGTACATTCCATCAACATCAGTGGTGAGTGAAATTGCAGCTTGCCCTCCATATCCTATTGCTGACGATCCTTCAGCTCTACCATCTCTCACCTCCTCTCCCCACTTCAGTCAGCAACTCTTCTTGCCTGTTCACTCGATGCCAGCCCCTGTATGTCAGCTATTGGACTATACTACTGTACTTTTCAGGGTACTGTACAGTAAGATTAAAAAGATTTTTGTGCTTGTTTTTTATGTATTCAGTTCAGTCACTCAGTTGTGTCTGACTCTTTGAGACCCCACGGACTGCAGCACGCCAGGCTGCCCTGTCCATCACCAACTCCCAGAGCTTGCTCAAACTCATGTTCATTGAATCGGTGATGCCATCAAACCATCTCATCCTCTGTCATCCCCTTCTCCTGCCTTCACTCTATCTCACATCAGGGTCTTTTCCAATGAGTGAAAAAATACTGAAAACCTATTACAGTACAGTGCTATACAGCCAATTGATTTAGCTGGGTACCTAGGCTAACTTTGTCAGATTTACCAACAAATTGGACTTAACGAATGTGCTCTCAGAAGGGAACTTGTTCATATGTACTGGACTTACTATAATCAACCCAAACTACCACAATCCAATTGAGATTCCCAGACACACTGAGTTATTTATTTGCTTGTTTAGTCAGTCACATACTAGTTTGTATTTACTTTCAATTGTAAAGAGAGTTTTTAAAAGAATCAACAATAAGCATAAAATTATCATATTCCACCACTTCATTTATTCATTTTTTTCTTTTTGATTTCGTCACTGCTTTTTAATATTGGGAAATGCTATCAGGATTTCATATTAATCTGTTGAATTTGGAGAGAAGGGGGATGGTGAAGTTTAGTGACTTCAATGTGGCTCTTGAAACAAACATGTCTATACCATCTTGGATCCTGCATTGGAATCCTTTTTGTTCAGCATTTCCACTGAAGTTATTTTTGGGATATCATATGGATTTTTCATTGAAACATCTGTGTTAACTTTTATTATCCCCGGTCTGCTTTGTAGTTTTGGAAACAGATATAAAGAACGAGCAACCCAAAGCAGAGTAATATAGTGGGAAGCATCCTTCATAAGTCAATTGAGGAATTTAATAATCTCTTTAGAAATAAGCTCTGCAGCTATGAGAAAAATGTGTGGGTTAAAGGCCTTCCAATTAAGAAAGGTTTCTCTGTGGATTTATAGGCTGGTGGTTCACTCTTCCTGTTCGTGTTGCCATAGCAACTGTCAGGTAGATTTTCTGCTACTTGCTAGGAAGTTGGAAATGTTGAGACTGGTTGAGCCTTTTCAATTCAGTGAAGCTTAAATGAAATTCTTTGCAAGGAACTGGCATTTAGCCTGGGTCATTTATTCATATCTAGAAGAAAAAATCAATTATAGTAATCAAATGTGCAAATTTTTTATTGGGATTATTTTTGGTACATATTTTGTGCTGTAATCTATTTTTAATGCTGGGGTACTAAAGGTTTGAAGGGCTGCAGCTGGCCTCTTCAGTATCTGATGGCTCATGGCTTTAATTACAGCCTGAGACATAGGAAGGCATGCCTTTTTCTGGTCTACTTTTGCAAGCTATAATCACCCCTGGTGATATTCAGACGCAAACTAGGTATCCAGGAGACTCATTAGGTGGAGACACCTTTACCACACCAAGTACAGTGCACAGCCTTTTATTGTTTTATTTTTCCTGTCCTGTTGGTTATCTGAATTACAGCCTGGGAAATAAATAATTGATATTCCATTATTTAAACTTCCTGCGAGTACAGTATCTTCATTTTCCCTTCAGATTCAACCCACTTGGGTTCGTCTCACTACGGTCCATGTCAGCCCACACTGAGTAATGTGTGACAGCTGCATATAGAATGGTGTCCTTTAATCTTTAAAAAAAATCAAGCATGTAGGTGGGCAAAGTGAGCACACTTGCCCTTGCTTCTTACATAACACACCGAATCTGCCACAGGAAGGAAAGACATTGATGGGGCATCGCTTAGCTTGTTCTTTTGTTAGCATCTTCTCGCTGGCACAAAAACAGCAGCTTCTACAAGAAATAAGGCACGGTCCTTATTTCACACTGAGATGCTATTTATACACCAGCTCCCCTGTGGACATTTCTTATAAGATATATCATTTACCACAATGGCTGTGGATGTATATTTCAGTTCCTTTTGTCCCAACTCTCGTCTTTTCTCTTGTCATTTGTACCCTACACCTTTGACTATTATATTGATAATTCATATTGTATTCTACAGTGGATTATTGGTGAAAAATACAAATCAAACTAAGAGAAAAAGAAAGAGAGGAAACTTCTTTTTTTTTTTTTTTTAATGTCTGAGCTGAAATGTCTTTTACTTACTTGCCTTGCCTTGTCTTATTTTCTTCCTCTTCGGTCTAGAAACCATGCTTTCTTCCATTAAGCTAAATAAAAACTTTCTGAGAAGAGCAATTGGAGTTGAAGGAAGCTCCCTCTTCAGTCGCTATACTGGGAAGTGGAAATGAAGTCGCTCAGCTCTGTTCTCAACTTTATTTACTCTAAACGGTGGGCAATTTTCTCCTAAAATAAATTGTACTTGGAGTTGCAGGGCTCCGTCAGAAGAAGATGCACCTCTACCCAGGAGCTGAGAGACAGAGAAAAGTGAGGTTCTGAATGTCTGTCAGGATTTAGAGAGCAGGAGAGCCATTCTGGGTAAAATAAAGAAGTGAGAGCATCTTGCTTTGGGGGAGCAGCGAGGATTTCATTTTGGCTGTCACTCTTCAGGAGGAAAAAGCAGAGCTCTCTCTGCTGCTGGTGTTTGTACATTGGAGCTGAGCTTTCTCCCACCCCCTCTCTTTCCTCCCTGGCAGCTGAAGGAAACCAGCCCCTTTGGCCCAGCTCTCGGCCAGCCTGGGCACCCACTTATGGGATGCAGGACAAATGGTCGAGGGGGTCACTGGTCCATCTCACACTGTTCCCTGTCTGAACAGGAATTTCATTCAGCGGCGGTGGCAGGGGGGCGCCTTCCAGGCCCTCCTTATGGTCCTGGATTTCAAAGTCCCTCTGCCCAGTCCCGGAGGCCAGCGTGCCATCTAATTGTCCGAAGCCTTCAGGCCAGCCTGAACTGTCTCCTTCTAGACCTCAGATCCACTTTGGCTTCACAGTAAGACAGGATCCCTGGTACTGCCTCCCTGCCTCTTAGCTTCTGACTTTTCTCTGGCTGACAGCAAGTGTCCTACCCCATGGTACTGAGCTGAGCCAAGCCCTGGGCTAAGATAATCTCTCTTCTTCTCCTTGTCTTTCCATCACCCTCATCATCCATCCAATTCTGGTCTTGCTTCCTTCCTTCATTTGGGACTATCCTCCCAGTTTTTCTGCTCTGGGCCAGCTCCTCCCTCATTTTCTCTGAGACATGGAAGGCACAGGAGTCCTGGCACCAAACCCTGATCAGGTGTCTATTTCCTGCATCTTGGGCCACCGCCTGCTTCATTGTTCCCACTCCACCCACACACACTGGGGCTTTGCTTATATAAAAGTGCAAATGTTAGTGAGTTTCTCTCATTAGTTCTAGCAAACTTCCATCAGATGTATCTCCTTTTAGAACTCTGGCAAGGATTAGGTAGAGAACTTACGCCAGTTTTTTAACTTCTCTCAGTCTCAGTTTCTACATCTGTGAAATGGGTACAACTGTACATAAATCATAAGTTCATGAAGATTAAATTAGTTCATGCATGTACAGACTACAGGAGGTACTCCAAAAATATTCACTTACTACTGTCATTGTATTTTGGGGGTTGCAAGGTGCTTAAGTGTTATAATTCTACAAACAGATGTTTGAATCTCATATCCACTATTCATTGCTTATGTGACCTTGAAGTGAGGTGAGGTCACTCAGTCATGTCCGACTCTTTGCGACCCCATGAACTGTAACCTACCAGGCTCCTCCGTCAATGGAATTTTCCAGGCAAGAGTACTGGAGTGGGTTGCCATTTCCTTCTCCAGAGGATATTCCCAACCCAGGGATCGAACCTAGGTCTCATGCATTGCAGGCAGACACCTTACCATCTGAGACACCAGGGAAGCCCTAATGTGACCTTGAGTAGATGTTAAACCTTCAATGAACTCATTTCCCTTTTCGTAAGATCAGGAAAATCACTGCCTCCCAAAACAGTGGGGCATTTACTAAGTGAGAGTTGTGTACCATGTCTAGTGCCTTGCCCACCTGACAATAATAATAATAAATAATACCCTCCCCTCCTTCAGCATGTTTATTTTATAAAACTTTATTAATTGTTACTTTCATTTTAACTCTCCATTGTATACCAAAAACACTAATTCGTAATCTCCTCCCATCATACTGTCTCCTTCTTCTCTCATTCTTGAGGGCTTCCTTGATAGCTCAGACAGTAAAGCATCTGCCTGCAGTGTGGGAGACCCAGGTTCGATCCCCAGGTTGGGAAGATCCCCTGGAGAAGGAAATGGCAACCCACTCTAGTACTCTTGCCTGGAAAATCCCGTGGATGGAGGAGCCTTGTAGGCTACAGTCCATGGGGTCTCAAAGATTCGGACATGACTGAGCGACTTCACTTTCTTTCTTTCTTCTCTCATTCTTAAGGAAATCTGTTTCTTCAATGACACAAATCTTTGAAAGAAGACAAGCATTGTACCCTCCAGCTCCATCCCCCTTACAATGTGGGATGAATCTTTTTAAGAGGCTGCTTCCGAAAGAGAAGGAGCGTATCTACTCACTGGGTTAGGATGGCAGGTGGTGAAGAAACCATGTTGTACTTTGGTGTGGGGAATGGAGATGAAGAGAGGTGTCCTCTAAGCACCCATGCCCTAAGGAGCCCTCTCTTCATTCCAAGCATGAAGTTATCCTGCCCACAGGGCTGTGAAGCTGGGGGTGTTCTGTGTTCAATTTTTTTGACATCCTTATCCTAGTTTCACATTTGGATTATTTTTTATTCCATCAAACCCAGATGTGGTCCTAATTCCCTTGTTATACTTGCCGTCTCTGCAAGTGCAAACTTTTTTGAAATTATTCTTGTCAAATATACCTCTTCCAGATTGGCTAACCGGAAGATCAGAGCTCTCTGCACAAGAAAAGACTTCCTGGCTCAATGTGTCAGTTCCTTTTCATGTAGCTGGATCTTTCAATTTGTAGCATAACCCCTGCAGCATGATAGAGAAAAGATGATACGTCTGAAACGCTGAACCGTAGTCACCCCTGTCTGCCATTATGTTTCCACAGGCATTCTATAAAAAGCTGCAAAACCATGGGGTCTGAGATCTGACACCTGAAATGGCTACAATCACTCAAAGGCGCCCCTTTTCCTATCTCTTGCTGATTGACCCCATCCCATTGCGCCTTTCAATACACAGCCCACAACTCTATATTTAGGGCGATGACCAGACGTCCATGCTGGCTCCAAACACTTCTCACTCCACTTGGATAGTCTCCCCTGTGAGTTGGGTGTTAGAGGAACAATGTTCCTATCTTAGCTCAGCACCTGATTGTGTGCTTTCGTACACTTTCAGGAGCTTTCGTGCCCTAGAAAAATAATAGACACTTATGACAGCTAATATAGCTGAGTGCTTGCTGTCTGAAAGATATAATTCTAAGTGTTTTCTGTGTATGTGTTGGCACATCGATTTTTTTTTAAATGACACCACAATCATGAATGAGGTCCTTTGGCAAGAGAGGCAATTGAAGCCCAAACTCCCCCATGTGGTACATGGTAGACCTGGGATCTGAACTCATATTGTCTTATTCTAGAGCCCATGTGCTTAACTCTAAGTTTTATTTGTTTGTAATACACACAACTGCAGTCCAGTCTTATTATCTGCAGGAGTTCTGTCCTATAAGTCACTGTGAACACTGAGTTAGCCAATACCAAGTGACTACTCCCAAGGGAAATACAGGGTTGGGTTCCTGAGAGCCTCCGGTCACAACATTTTCATCCATCAATTCATAACCCCTCAATACACAACCCTGGTTTATATGGGTTTCTGTTTAAAGACAGCACACTTTATAGATATTGAAGATTCATTAACATTGAACTCACAGTCAACAGCATTATAGCTCATGCCCGAACAAGCTTTTCTCACACACCTGTTTTCTCTGTAAGGCACAGCACAGTCTGCTTATGTTTAGGAACAAGTCAGCATTTCAGTACTACTAGGGTGCCATTCTAAACAGCAAAATCACCCAAAAGAGTGTACAAAATTGCAAGAAAAACAAGGCATTAAATAAACCACAAAAAGGACCCTTACTTATGACATGAGGGCTGAAACAAGAAGAGTGTTGCCTTGTTAGACCTGAGCTGAGAATGTGCACATCAGGTGACTCAGTTTTTTGCTGCTTTTTACATGTCATCAGGTAACTGTGAAAGCACTCTGAGTTATTGATTTAGGGGTTCAGAGTTACTGGGTAGGTCAATTTACAAATACAGAATCTGAAATGATGAAGATTGGCTCTAGGCAACAATTGCAGGGAGAAAATCTCAGATCTTCAAACAAGAGTAGGACTAGTAGGTAGAATTGAAAAGAGTTCAGTCCAATCCAGACAGGAGTGCTTCCAAGCAGAGGCTTGGGGCCATTCTACTACTAACACAGGCTATGTCTCTACTCATCTCTCCAAATCAAAGAACTAACATGGAATATCCTTGCCAACTGACCTTGTGCTGAATGAAGCTTTATTTCTCTATGTCTTGACTAGATACTTCTTATAGTTCTACTCCTTTTTGGTTTTCCAGAAGATGCTTTAATTTGCATATATATATAACCTCTGTATCTACAACTAACATTTCTCTTTCTTTTTTGGATTATAAAGGCATCTGAGTAGTAGATAATAAAATGCATTTTCTTTGCAGAGAAGATAAGCGGTTGGTGGGATGAAATACTGGGATTACTTCACACCTGTCCCTACACCCCAGCTCCAGGTGTGCATAGCTCTGTATGTAACCACAGATATTGTAACCACATATGGCCATGTCTGCTCAAACAGTGAATGTAAGTTGATTTATAAAACTGAGAAGTAGAGATGGCTGAATTTCTGCTGTGGTTCTTTATCGTTTTCCTACTCCATGATGGTATGCGGACCAGCTGCATTGGTGTTACCTGGAAGCTTGTTAAAAATGCAGAAACTTGGAGACAGAAGAAGATGGTGGAGGAGTAAGGCAGGGAGATCACCAGCCTCCCCCCAGATACATCAAAAAGTCATGATGATATGGAACAACTCCTACAAAGTACAAATTCTAGGTGACAGCAGAAGACCCCAGGCCTCCAGGGGCACAGGTTAAGCTCCCTGAAATGAGGTAGGAGAAAGGAGGGAGACATAAAAAGGGAAAAGACGGAGAACTTCTGGGCAGGAACCTGTGCCCCAAGGGAGGGAGAGCACCCTGAAACAGGAGTTTCTGCGCACAAGGAAACTCCCTCACGTGCGGGCCCAAGGAGGAGCTGCAACGTCTTTGAAAAACCAGGCAAAGCAGGGACTTGGAGGGCAGTAAACAGAAAGCTGCACTTCTCAGCCCGTTAACAGCTCATGGACTGTGGCCCCAAACAGGTGTGGGCTCAGGAAACCAAGAGTGGCATGGCATACAAACCCAGCCAATGCACACAACCCTTGCAGCACATAGGGCAGGCCTAGGAAGCCGAGTGTGACGCAGCAGACAAACCTAGCTAGCGTGCAGCACAGTAGGGCAGGCCCAGGAAGCAAAAATCAAAGGGAAGAAGTAATACAACCTTATTGAAATAATAAAGCCTGGGAAAAGGAGACCTCAAGGCAAGCAAGTTAGAGAAAAAAAAAAGATGAAAAGCCAGAGAAATATAGCACAAATGAAAGGGCAAGGTAGAAACTTACAAGACTAAATAAAGGAAGAGGAAATAAGTAATCTCCTTGAAAGAGAATTCAGAATCATGATAGTAAAGGTGCTCCAAAGACTTGAAAATAGAATGGAGAAAATGCAAGAAGCATTTAACACAGTTAATACAGTCACCAAGAACATAGAAGAAATAAAGAATAAGCAAACAGAGATGAATAACACAATTACTGAAATTAAAAATACTCCAGAAGGAAACAATAGCAGAATAACTTAGGCAGAGGAACAGATAAGTGAGCTGGAGGATAGAATGGTGGAAATAACTGCTGAAGAGCAGAATAAAGGGAAAGGAATGAAAAGAATTGAGGAAAGCCTCAGAGACATTTGGGACAATATTAAACACATCAACATTTGAGTTATAGGGGTCCCAGAGGAAGAACCAAAACACAAAGGCACTGAGAAAATTTTTGAAGAAATTATAGTTGAAAACTTCCCCAACATGAGAAAGGAAAGAGTCAATCAAGTCCAAGAAGCACAGAGACTCCCCTACAGGTTAAACCCAAAGAGAAACACATTGAGATATGTATTAATCAAGCCAATAGAGATTAAGCACAATGAAAGAATATTAAAAGCAACAAGGGAAAAGCAACACATAACATACAAGGGAAAACTCATACGACTAACAGTATATCTTTTAGAAGAAACTTTACAGGTCAGAAGGGAATGGCGAGTATATTTAAAGTACTGAAAGAGAAAAGCCTACAATCATGATTACTATTCCCAGCAAATATTTCATTCAGAATTGATGGAGAAATCAAAAGCCTTATGGACAAGCAGAAGTTAAGAGAATTTAGCACAAGCAAACCAGCCTTGCAACAAATACTAAAGGCTATGTTTACATAGCCAGTAAACACAAGAGAAAGGAAAGACCTACAAAAACAAACCCAAAACAATTGAGAAAATGCCAGTAGGAACAGATGTATCAATAATTACTTTAAATGTAAGTGGATTAAATGCACCAACCAAAAGATACAGACTAACTGAATGGATATAAAAACAAGACCTATATATATGCTACCTACAGGGGACCCACCTCAGATCTAGAGACACATGCAGACCGAAAGTAAAAGGATGGAAAAAGATATTCCATGCGAATGGAAACTGAAAGAAAGCTGGAGTGGCAATCCTTATTTCAGACAAAATAGACTTTAAAATAAAGAATATCATAAGAGACAAAGAAGGACACTACATAATGATCAAAGGATCAATCCAAGAAGACATAACAGTTGTAAATGTCTATGCACCCAACATAGGAGCAACTCAGTACATAAGACAAACACTAACAGACATGAGAGGGGAAATCAACAGCAACACAATAATAGTAGGGAACATTAGCATCCCGCTTTCACCAATGGACAGATCATCAATAAGGAAACAAAAATTAAATGAAACATTAGACCAAATGGACCTAATTGATTCCTTCAGGACTTTCCATCCAAATGCAGAAGAATACACTTTCTTCTCAAGGGCACCTAAACATTCTCCAGGATAGACTACATGTTGGACCACAGATCAAGCCTCAGTAAATTTAAGAAAATTGAAATTGTATCAGGTATCTTCTCTGACCACAACGCTATGAGACTAGATATCAACTACAGGGAAAAAAACAGCAAAAAACACAAACTCATGGAGTTTAAACAATACATTACTAAATAACAAAGATGTTACTGAAGAAATAAGAAAAGAAATCAAAAGATTCCTAGAAACAAATGACAATGAAAGCATGACAACCCAAAACCTATGGGACTCAGCAAAAGCAATTCTAAGAGGGAGGTTTACAGTGATACAATCATACCTCAAGAAGCAAGAAAAGCATCGAATAGACAGCCTAACTCTACGTCTAAAGCAGCTGGAAAAAGAAGAACAAAAAAACCCACAGAATCAGCAGAAGGAAGGAGATCATAAGAATCGGAGCAGAAATAAATGAAAAAGAAATGAAGGAAACAATAGCAAAGATTAATATAACTAAAAGCTAGTTCTTTGAGATGATAAACAAAATTGACAAACCACTAACAAGAAACAAAAAAGGGGAGAAAAATCAAATCAATAAAATTAGAAATGTAAAAGGAGAGATTACAACAGACGACACAGAAATACAAAGGATCATAAGAATATTATGACCAACAATGTGCTAATAAAATGGACAACCTAGAGGAAATGGACAGATTCTTAGAAAAGGTCAGCCTCCAAAGACTGAACCAGGAAGAAATAGAAATTATGAACAACCCAATTACAAACACTGAAATTGAAACAGTGATCAAAAATCTCCCCAAAAACAAAAGCCCAGGGCCAGATGGCTTCACAGGGGAATTCTATCAAATATTTAGAGAAGAGCTAATGCCTATTTTTCTGAAACTCTTCCCAAAAATTGCAGAGGAAGGAACACTTCCAAACTCATTCTACGAGGCCACAATCCCTCTGATACCAAAACCAGGAAGAGACAATATGAAAAAAGAAAATTACAGGCCAATATCACTGATGAACATAGATGCAAAAATCCTCAACAAAATTCTAACAAACAGAATCTAACAACACATTATAAAGCTCAGACACCATGATCAAGTTGGGTTTATTCCAGGGATGCAAGGATTCTTCAATATACACAAATCAATCAAGGTTATGCACCGTATCAACAAATTGAAAGATAAAAACCATATGATCATCTCTATAGATGCAGAAAAAGCCTTCAGCAAAATCTAGCATCCATTTATGATAAAAATGCTTCAAAAAATGGTCTAGAAGGAATCTATCTCAACATAGTAAAGGCCATATATGAAAAGCCCACAGCAAACATTATTCTCAATGGTGAAAAACTAAAAGCGTTCCCTCTAAGATCGGTAACAAGACAAGGGTGTCCACTCTCATCACTATTATTCAACATAGTTTTGGAAGTCCTAGCTATGGCAATTAGAGAAGAAAAAGAAAAGAATAAAGGAATCCAGATGGGAAAAGAAGAAGTAAAACCCTCACTGTTTGCAGATAACATGATACTATACATAGAAAACCCAAAAGAAACTATCAGAAAATTACTAGTGCTAATCAGCGAATTCAGCAAAGTCATGGGATACAAGGTCGATACACAAAAATCACTTGCACTTCTATATACTAACAATGAAAAATCAGAAAGAGAAATTAAGGAAGCAATACCATTCACCATTGCAATGAAAAGAATAAGATATCTAGGAATAAACCTACATAAGGAAACAAAAGACTGTATATGGAAAACTATAAGACACAGATGAAAGAAATCAAAGATGACATAAACAGATGGAGAGACATTCCATGTTCCTCGGTAGGAAGAATCAATATTGTGAAAATGATTATACTACCAAATGCAATCTACAGATTCAATGCTATCCCTATCAAATTACCAATGGCTTTTTGCACAGAACTAGAACAACAACAACAAAAAAAATCACAATTCATATGGAAACACAAAAGACCCTGAATAGCCAAAGCAGTCTTGAGAAAGAAGAATGGAGCTGGAGGAACCAACCTTCCTGACTTCAGACTATACTACAAAGCTACAGTCATCAAGACAGTATGGTACTGGCACAAAAACAGAAATATAGACCAATGGAACAAGATAGAAAACCCAGAGATAAACCCACACACCTATGGGTACCTTATTTCTGACAAAGGAGGCAAGAATATACAATGGGGCAAACACAGCCTCTTCAGTAGGTGGTGCTGGGAAAACTGGACAGCTACGTGCAAAAGAATGACACTAGATCACTACCTAATGCCATACACAAAGATAAACTCAAAATGGATTAAAGACCTAAATGTAAGATCAGAAACTATGTAACTCTTAGAAGAGAACATAGGCAGAGCACTCAATGACATAAATCAAAGCAAGATCTTCCATGGCCCACCTCCTAGAGTAATGGAAATAGAAATAAAAATAAACAAGTGGGACCTAATTAAACTTAAAAGCTTTTGCACAGCAAAGGAAACTACAAACAAAGTGAAAAGACAACCCTCAGAATGGGAGAAAACAATAGCAAGGTAAACAACTGATAAAGAATTAATTTCCAAAATATACAAGCAGCTTATACAACTCAATACCAGAAAAGCAAACAACCCAATCAAAAAGTGGGAAAGGGACCTGAAGAGACATTTCTCCAAAGAAGACATACAG
>NW_011494895.1:11599-11980 GCF_000754665.1 Bison bison bison | reverse complement strand
AGGTGGATGAAACTAGAGCCCATTATACAGAGTGAAGTAAGACAGAAAGAGAAATATAAATGTAGTATACTGATACATATATATGGAATCTGAAGAGATGGCACTGATGAATTTATTTTCAGGGCAGCAGTGGAAAAACAGATATAGAGAACAGACCTATGGACAAGGTGGGAGGAGAGGAGGGAAAAGGAGAGATGTATGGAGAGAGTAACACAGAAATTTACAATACCATGTGTAAAACAGACAGCGAAAGGGAATTTGCTGTATAACTCAGGGAACTCAAACAGGTTCTCTGCAAATTCTTGTTGATGTATGACAAAACCACAAAATTCTGTGGAGCAATTAAAATTAAAATTTTTTAATTAAAAAATTTTTTTAATT
>NW_011494895.1:4922-11499 GCF_000754665.1 Bison bison bison | reverse complement strand
CAGAAAAGCAAACAACCCAATCAAAAAGTGGGAAAGGGACCTGAAGAGACATTTCTCCAAAGAAGACATACAGATGGCTAACAAGCACATGAAAAGATGCTCAGCATCACTCATTATCAGAGAAATGCAAATTAAAACCACAATGAGGTACCATTCCACACCAGTCAGAATGGCTGCCATCAAAAAGTCTGCAAACAATAAATGCTGGAGAGGGTGTGGAGAAAAGGGAACCCTCTTGCATTGCTGGTGGGAATGTAAACTGATAAAGCCACTATAGAAGATGGTATGGAGACTCCTTAAAAAACTAGGAATAAAACCACCATATGACCCAGCAATCCCACTCCTAGGCATAATACCCTGAGGAAATCAAAACTAAAAGAGACACACTACCCCAATGTTCACTGCAGCACTATGAACAATAGCTAGAACATGGAAGCAATCTAGATGGCCATCAACAGATGAATGGATAAAGAAGCTGTGGTACATATATACAATGGAATATTGCTCAGCCATAAAAAGGAATGCTTTTGAATCTGTTCTAATCAGGTGGATGAAACTAGAGCCCATTATACAGAGTGAAGTAAGACAGAAAGAGAAATATAAATGTAGTATACTGATACATATATATGGAATCTGAAGAGATGGCACTGATGAATTTATTTTCAGGGCAGCAGTGGAAAAACAGATATAGAGAACAGACCTATGGACAAGGTGGGAGGAGAGGAGGGAAAAGGAGAGATGTATGGAGAGAGTAACACAGAAATTTACAATACCATGTGTAAAACAGACAGCGAAAGGGAATTTGCTGTATAACTCAGGGAACTCAAACAGGTTCTCTGCAACAGGCTGAAGGATTGGGTGGGGAGAGAGGTCTGGGAGGGAGGGGACATGGGTGTACCTATGGCTGATTCTTGTTGATGTATGACAAAACCACAAAATTCTGTGGAGCAATTAAAATTAAAATTTTTTAATTAAAAAAAATTTTAATTAAATTTTTTTAATGCAGAAGCTTAGCCTTCCCCCAGATCTACTGCATTTAAAAAAATTTTTTTTTGTATTATGCTGGATTAACAAGATTGTGTTAGTTTCAGGTGAACAGCAAAGAGATTCAGTTATTTATACATGTGTATCTATTGTTTTTCGACTTATTTTCCCATTTAGGCTATTACAGAATATTGAGCTGAGTTCCCGATGCTATACAGTAGGTCCTTTTGGTTATCTATTTTAAGTATATCAGTGTGTACAAGTCAATTTCAAACTCCCAATTGATCCTACCCCCTCCCCTCCACTCCCCACCTCGTAACCATAAATTCATTCTGTAAATCTGTGAGTCTGTTTCCAGTTTGAAAATAAGTCCATCTGTATCATTAGATTCCACATATAAGCAATATCATATAATATTTAAACAAGATCTGCATATGCTCCATATGTACAATAACACGGCAGAAACAATGCTTTACAAAATCAAACCCAGGTCCTAGTTTGCTATCTCTACAGTTAATTTAGCACCTGTTAATTATTTTCTTCCATTTTCTATGATCATAACTCTGACCACAGCTTTTGCACAGTCCCCTGGTGACTAAAACCCTATACAACTCCCAAACCCTCCAGGCTTTTGGCACCAGGTTCCCAGTGACAATACGTCTTTGGCCAACTGGCCTGAGCTCCTTTTTTTTTTTCTTCCCAGTTTTATATCCATTCTCACTTTAAGCAGCCAGTTGTGTTTATCATCCAGAACCAATATCCAGACTGAAATGTTTGTTTTAAGTTTCAAAACAGTTCACTCAGCCCTCTTGATCGAACATAGGATGTCTCCCTTGTCATATATCCTAGATGTCAAACTATGACGTTCTTAGCCAACTGAGAAAAATATATAGGAGAGTTTTTAATAATTTATATGCATTTTTTCTAACCAAGCTTCTGTCCCAAATTTTTGCCTAACTCAGGGGTCTATGACTCTCAAAACTAAACAGTCCTTAAGCATCAGACAATTCAGTGCAGATCCTTAACTTTTCTACGTAATTGCTTTTTCCTCAAATTTCCCATTCTGTAAAATAATAAGAGGTATTGGTCACTGCTCTAGTTCACAGACTCTTGGTAAACATCATATTAGAAAGCTCTGGGCACTCCCCTCAATGTTCACTCTCTGACTCGCTGACAAGTACAACTTCATAGACATTAGTGATGCCTGTAAAATGCTATAAAAATATAAATTACTTTAATTACTATTACTAACAAGGATAACCCACAGTACTACTGCTCCCCCAAATCAGCAACTTACTAATATATAGGAGAATATATATGTGTATGTTAATTTTGAGGCATAAAAACGTTTTCAGTATAATGAATATGACATTTCTATAAATAACCTCTCAGAATCTATAGAATCAGATCACATCTTATAAACACTTGGATATTTGCCTTTGACAGTGACTGCTGGACTTGGAGCAGACAGGAAGACATCCTAGTTCTCTTTCTACAGTCTGAGCTACTTAAAAATGCAATGAAAGTATTTGGTCCATTCTTAATGGAAATGTCATCCTTGATACTTATAAGACTGTCTTAGAGACTGCCAACTCTCTTAAACACCTCTTTTTAAGTAGCTTTCGTGAAGCATGAATGGTCTTGTCCTTAAAAAGCCAGTCATGCAGTCCTGCCCTCCACACACAGCAATATATTTTCCAAGCAAGTGTATGGAGGGCTGTAATAGATAACCTTAACTCCTCCTCAGATGCAGGAGCTGGTTGTTCCCCTGTTTTCAAAGATTAAATAAGATGTGTGTCATTTGGGAGGCCCTGGCTGAATAGCTACTGGACATTTCAACCCACAAGTACCCATTCAATCATTAACCCATATTGGCTGATGAACAGAGGGATCCCAATGACTATGTAATTTCTTCGTGCTAAGGGAGGTGTTCAGCCAGACTCATTTACTGGTCTGAACCATTAGAATTCTCTGGTCTGAGCTACTAGAATTCAATGGTTTACTAATTCTGGACAAGAATAGAACCATCACTCCTGACCATGTCTGTTCCAACTGAGATGAAGGAGAGATGGAACACATTTCCGGAGCAGAGAACAGACTAGCCAATCATGAGTTCATCACTGGACAGAATGGAACATAAAGGTGTCTTTTTTTTTAACTTCTTTCTATAAAACTGAAAATATCTAGTTAACTGCTTTCTGGTTAATGACAGGTGATTCTGGGGCTCAGTATGTCCCCTTGGTAGGAGATTCTTCCATTCAGAAATGCACGTGTACACAGAAATAGCACCAGAAATTCTATCTGTTCTGCAAGAAACAGGCAGATAACTTCCAATGGCATTTCTCCTCCTTCTTTCAAATGTTCCACTCCTTTTCATTCCAATGTTCTGTTTGTTTGTGATTTAAGTTTGGTTCAAAATGAGGTATGTAATATAATGTTGGAAAAATACATACCCTTTATTTAAAAAGAGTTGGAAGACAATTACACCAGAAGAATTAATGTCAACATTCATGTGTGCGTGCTGAGTCGCTTCAGTTGTGTCCGACTCTGTGTGATCCTATGGACTGTAGCCTGGCAGGCTCCTCTGTCCATGGGATTCTCCAGGCAAGAATACTGGAGTGGGTTGCCTTGCCTTTCTCCAGGGGATCTTCCTGACCCAAGGATTGAACCCATATCTCTTACCTCTCCTGCACTGGCAGGCAGATTCGTTACCACTAGTGCCACCTGGGAACCCCCAATATCATCATAATAATATTCAATTGCACTGCCTAATAGTTAAGACTGCTAAGAGACTGGCCTTCTTGCCTCATAGTGGTTTGATGCCAGACACTGTGGAGTCAAGGGCTTCCCAGGTGGTTCAGAGATAAGAATCTGCCTGCCAATGAAGGAGACACTGAAACACTGGTTCGATCCCTAGGTCAGGAAGATCCCCTGAAGGAGAGTATGGCAACCCATTCCAGTATTCTTGCCTGGAGAATACCATGGACAGAGGAGCCTGGCAGACAACAGTCCATAGGGTCACAAAGAGCCAGACATAACTGAGTGGCTAACACACATACATATACACACACATACTGAGGAGTCAAAGGTGGGAAAGAGTTTTCCTGACCTAGGATAATCATAACAGCATGAAGACAAAAAGTGGGTTCAATAGGATAATGGGCATGTTTATGAAGTTAGTAACAGTCACTGCAGAAACCAAGAGAAAGGAAGTTCTCCTGGGGTTCCAGGGAAGCTTCCTAGATGAGAGCACATCTGTGTATGAAAAGGAAGAAAAGAAATACATCAGATTGAGCAGGTGGGAGAGCAAATTACAGGAAAGAGGAATAACACAGTCAAAAATGCAGAGGTGTGAAGAATTTCTATGTACAGTGAATGCCAGGCATCCTGGAATCATCAGACAGTAGCCCTCTGGAAAATGGGCAAGAGTGAGGGTAGAGAGCAGAGGAGCAGCCAGGCAGATCACATGGCCAGGAGTTTCAGCTTTATCTTCAGTCACTGGGGGACTTTGAAGGGGTTGGATGCGACGATCATCTCTGCTCTGCCATTGCTCTGAAGAAGATGGGGGTGAGAAGCCAGGACTAGAAGCAGAGCAAAAGAGAACTGAGGTGACTGGGAAAACCAGTGAGGAAACTACCCAGTCACCCAGATAAGATGGAAGGAGAAGTTTATCTAGGAAGGCTGTAATCAGAAAGAAGATGGGGCAGCAGTTTCAGGAAATCACCGGGAGGCAAAATTATCATAATTCAGAAATTTGTTGGATTTTTTTTTAAGGAATGAGAATGGATTCTCGAAGGAGAGAGCATAAAACAGTCATGATGTTTCTGATGGAAATCCCTAGACAGGTGGTTTTGCCATATACAGAAACAGGGAGGCCAGGATGAAACACAGTTGGGGTGGGTTGGAGGTCATCATTTCAGCTGCAGAGCCCGTGAAACATCCAGAGAGAACTGGATATTTAGGAGAAGGTATTTGTCTAAAGCTCAAAAGCATGGCTTATGATTTTAAACAGTGTTGTAACACATTTATTGCTTAGTGACTCTGCTAATTTATTACCTGTATGTTTCAGTTCAGTATTTTAAGAACCAACCTAAACTCTCCACTCTAACTAGTATATTAATGGTATGGCTATTTCAGGAGCTATTATTCTTTTGTTTCTTTGAGGGTTTCTTTCTTGTTTTTTTCAATGGTTAACATTTTTCTGCAGTGATGTAATATTTAGCCATTAACTACTTATTTATTTAAAAATATGAAACATTCTTATTTGTGACTATATGTTATATATTTAAAAAAGGAAAGCATTCAACATTTAAAAGGTAATGTTCAGCTTCCTAAGTTTCAGATAGGATTCTCTTAAAATAAACCCGACTCCTTTTCAGAGTCAAATAGCAAAAACAAAGTATTATTCATCATACACTGTAAGATTTCATATTATTTGGAAGTTTATGTCACTTGATGGTTTTTGTGAATATTTCAATGACTTTTTATTAAGAAAAAGTCTTCCATTCCCATTTTAGCATATTCTTTCAAATATTTTAGATGATTGCAAAAATATTCTCCAAGACATCTATGGAAAAGTTTATTATAAAATATTTCAGCTTCTGCTTATTTTTCTTATAATAAAGAGAGAATAAGTGAATCTATATCCAGTGTTGCCATGGTAACTAACATATTTTATATATTGAGAGAGGACATGAACATTTCTAAATGCATTTTCATCCTTCTGATGTATGTCTCTGTATATACAACACTGTATACTTGGGGTTGACTTCGAATTCAGAGATTCTACGACATGCTCCCTTGTAGCTATTCTGGACTATCATCCCCGCAAAGAGAAAGATGCTGTCAGATCTGGGTCTTAGCATTTAGTTTGTTGGACATGAACTATACATGTGATGCAAGAAGTGAATTGATCACTATTATTTTTAAAGAAGATTGGAAAATATTCCTAACAGGATATTTATGCTTCAACTGTTTATTAAATTCTATAAATATCTCAGTTTTTTAAAGAGCCTTCAAATTTGAAAACCATTGATAATCCACTCATCTGCCTGAGTCCTAGATTGGCTCTAAATTAAATGCGTTGTATGTACATTCATTCATCAACAACTATTTCTGACAGCTTTCTAAATTTAGAATCTATGCTAATTTAATAATCTAGACAGTCACATACCAGATAAGTATAACTGCCAGGAGGAGAAACATAAAGTATTATAGGAATGGAGGAGAATCAACTAATTTACACTGAAGCCATCAAGCAATATTTTGAGGGTAGATGGAAGGAGGGGAGTCAGAGAGAGAGAAAATGCCTAAATAAAATCGTGAAGAATGAGTCTTACCTTATAGGACATTTTAATCTAAAAAATCAGCCGGGAGGAGCCAAGATGGGCCGGGAGGAGCCAAGATGGTGGAGGAGTAGGACGGGGAGAACACTTTCTCCCCCACAAATTCATCAAAAGAGCATTTAAACGTCGAGTAAATTCCACAAAACAACTTCTGAATGCCGGCAGAGGACATCAGGCACCCAGAAAAGCAACCCAACTCTTCGAAAGGAGGTAGGAAAAAATATTAAAGACAAAAAAAAGAGACAAAA
>NW_011494895.1:4298-4431 GCF_000754665.1 Bison bison bison | reverse complement strand
GACATTATCTATAAAACTGTAAGCAGGCTTCTTTGCTAACTAAAACTTCTTGGGGGTCTGGACCGTCAACATCTGCCTGAGAAGGTGCGCCGGTTTTACACCCAGATAACCGAGTGGCGGGGGGGCGATAAGT
>NW_011494895.1:1900-2756 GCF_000754665.1 Bison bison bison | reverse complement strand
TTCTTCTCTGTTTCTTTCTCTTCTTCTTTTATATAACATTGTATATCTGAAATTCCAAACTCTACTCTAGATTTTTAATTTATGCTTTTTGGTATTAGTTATCAATTTTGTACCTGTACTTTCTTTATAATTTTCGCAACCTTGTTTGTTTTTGTTTGTTCGTTTTTTCTCTCTTTCTTTTCCTTCTTCTTTTCTTTAACATTGTATTTTTGAAATTCCAAACTCTACTCTAGATTTTTAATTTTTGCTTTTAGGTATTTGTTACCAATTTTGTACCTTTAAGAACCCAATCTTCAGGACCCATTTTTCACTAGGGAGCGAGATTACTGGCTTGACTGCTCTCTCTCCCTTTGGACTCTCCTTTTTCTCCACCAGGTCGCCTGTGTCTCCTCCCTAACCCCTCTCTACTCTATCCAACTCTGTGAATTTCTGTGTGTTCCAGACGGTGGAGAACACTTAGGGAACTGATTACTGGCTGGATCTGTCTCCCTCCTTTTCATTCCCCCCTTTTATCCTTCTGGCCACCTCTGTCACCTTCCTCCTTCTTCTCTTCTCTGTATAACTCCGTGAACATCTCTGAGTGGTCCAGTTGTGGAGTGCACATAAGGAAGTGACTACTGGCTACCCCACTCTCTCCGCTATTGATTCACCTCATCTCATTTGGGTCACCTCTAACTCCCTCCTCCCTCTTCTCTTCTCCATGTAACCCTGTGAACCTCTCTGAGTGACCCTCACCGTAGAGAAACTTTTCATCTTTAATGTAGATGTTTTATCAATGGTGCTGTATAGAAGGAGAATTTTTGAAACTACTGTAAAAATAAGACCGATAACCGGAAGCAGGAGACTTAAGTCCAAA
>NW_011494895.1:0-629 GCF_000754665.1 Bison bison bison | reverse complement strand
CTGAGAGAATTCTGCACCACCAAACCAGCTCTCCAACAAATACTAAAGGATATTCTCTAGACAGGAAACACAAAAACAGTGTATAAACTCGAACCCAAAACAATAAAGTAAATGGCAACGGGATCATACTTATCAGTAATTACCTTAAACGTAAATGGGTTGAATGCCCCAACCAAAAGACAAAGACTGGCTGAATGGATACAAAAACAAGACCCCTACATATGTTGTCTACAAGAGACCCACCTCAAAACAGGGGACACATACAGACTGAAAGTGAAGGGCTGGAAAAAGATTTTCCATGCAAATAGGGACCAAAAGAAAGCAAAAGTCACAATACTCGTATCAGATAAATTAGACTTTAAAACAAAGGCTGTGAAAAGAGACAAAGAAGGTCACTACATAATGATCAAAGGATCAATCCAAGAAGAAGATATAACAATTATAAATATATATGCACCCAACACGGGAGCACCACAGTACATAAGACAAATGCTAACAAGTATGAAAGGAGAAATTAACAATAACACAATAATAGTGGGAGACTTTAATACCACACTTACACCTATGGATAGATCAACTAAACAGAAAATTAACAAGGAAACACAAACTTTAAATGATACAATAGACCA
>NW_011494894.1:9552180-9600728 GCF_000754665.1 Bison bison bison | reverse complement strand
CAGTGGAGAGATCACAACAGACAACATAGAAATACAAAGGATCATAAGAGACTATTATCAACAATTATATGCCAATAAAATGGACAATGAGGAAGAAATGGACAAATTCTTAGAAAAGTACAACTTTCCAAAACTCGACCAGGAAGAAATAGAAAACCTTAACAGACCCATCACAAGCACAGAAATTGAAACTGTAATCAAAAATCTTCCAGCAAACAAAAGCCCAGGTCCAGACGGCTTCACAGCTGAATTCTACCAAAAATATTTTTTTGCTTTTTATTTGAATCAGCCATGGGTGTACATGTGTTGCTCATCAAATGTCAGAATCCATTTGAAATTTATTCTGGAATATACTATGTGAGCAATGGATCTGATCTTTATCTTTTCCTCTGTGGTTATACAGTAATCTTATACTCTGTTTTCCCCACTTTGAAATGCTAAATATTCAGGTAATAAAATGTTCACATCTGGGTCATTTTCCAGGTATGCATTTTCTGTCCATGCATAACAATATCAAAACATTTTGTCATAGAAGTTTAGAGTAGGGTTGAATTCTGATGTGACTAGCCCCTTTCTACCCATGTAGCCATTGCTCTTCATTTAAGATTTTTCCTGGTGATCCTTCTTTGTTTATTCTTCCAAATGAACTTTATAATCAACTTGCTTCCAGTTGACTCAAGATAAAAAAATTATCTAAAGGTATTTTTATTGAGATTGTATTATGCTTACAAATTATCTTATAAAGAAACTGACATCTTTAGGCTGTTGAGTCATTTCATTTGTTCAAGTCTGCTTTTGTTTCTTTCTGATTGTTTTTTAATTTTCCTGATACAGATTTTGGGCATTTTTTTTTAGGTTTGTATCTAGGCCTTTTATCTTATACTGCTACACTGAAATGGGTTTTTTTCTCTCTCATTAGACTTCTAATTGGGTTTCTTTTTATAAGATAATTTTAGTACCTACTACTTTACTAAGTTTTCTTATTATGTGTAGTAGTTTTTCCATAGATTCATTTCAATTTTCAAGATGATATCACATGCAAATAGTTTTTCCTCTTTCATTCCAATTCTTATTCCTCTAGATGCATTCTCTTATTTAATTGCATTAGTTCCAAAACAGGATTAAATAAAAGAGGAGACAGTGCTTGTCTTGTTTCTGAATTTAGCAGGAAAGCTTTCAGTGTTTCCTCATTCAGGTGGCACAGTGGTAAAGAACCCACCTGCCAGTGCAGGAGACACAAGAGATGTGGGTTCAATCCCTGGGTCGGGAAGATCCCCTGGAGTAGGAAATGGCAAGCCACTCCAGTATGCTTGCCTGGAAAATTCCATGGGCAGAAGAACCTGGTGGGCTACAGTCCATGGGGTTTCAAAGAGTTGGACCTGACTGAGTGCATATTCACACACACACATTTGTAAAATGCTAGATTTGGAATTTTTATCTCTGGGTTTCTTTCTCTATTGACTCAACACTGAAACAATCTAATAATCTCTTCTTTTCCCTCCATTTCCCTCCACTAAAGCTATTTTGAAGTAATATCCTTTTACTTCCTTACATAGCTAATTCCTGTAAGGCAATAAATGAGCTTATTTTACTTTTTACTTATATCCTTTCCAGGCTCCCTATGTATTTTAATGGTTTTACCGCATGGGAATTGTCAGAACATAAAGTTCTAACATATTACCTTACATATTCTTGCATACTTTCCTTTGTAACTATAATTTGGTCTTGAAGTGAAGTGAAATGAAGTGTTAGTCACTCAGTCATGTCTGACTTTTGCAATCCCATGGATTATAGCCCGGCAGGCTCCTCTGTCCATGAAATTCTCCAGGCAAGAATACTGGAGTGGGTTGCCATTTCCTTCTCCAGGGGATCTTCCTGACCCAGGGGTCAAACCTAGATTTCCTGCATTGCAGGCAGATTCTTTACCATTTGAGCCACCAGGAAAGCCAGTAATTTGACCTTAGGTTTATCAACAAATATACACATAATGTTTTTTAAAAAATTCATTTTTGAATTGCTTGCCTATGGGCTTAGATGGTAAGCCCATTTAAGGGCTTTGTGTTGCACTTTTCCCCAGGTTTATAGCTGTTATGTGGTGTGGAGTTGGGATCATTCCTTGATACCAGAAGCAGAACTTCTTTTGGTACTTGAAAAGGCCCCAGAAGTGTGCAGTTCATGGGGGCATCTGGCCTAGGGCAAGCCCAGTGGGGATTATTTTTGGCTGTAAGAGTCAACTGCTGTGGATGGAGATGATTTCCCAATTCCATCTGTAGCAAAATTTGCCTTTTGTAGGTTGAGGCCCTGGTTGAGGCTTTCTGTTTAACAAGCATGCCTCTGAAGGAGTATATCCTGCCCCTTTTGTTCCTTTGGGGCTTCCCTGGTGGCCCAGACAGTAAAGAATCTGCCTGCAAAGCAGGAGACCCAGGTTCAGTCCCTGGGTTGGGAAGATCTCCTGGAGGAGGAAATGGCAACTCTCCAGTATTCTTGCCTGGGAAATCCAATGGACAGAGGGGCCTGGTGGGCTACAAACTGTGGGGTCACAAAGAGTTGGACACGACTGAGTGGCTAACACAACACTTTGTTCCTTTGCATGACAGGGATGTAGATGGAATCAGGACAGGTCAGGCGTCATATCTGCCACCTCTGAGCACACAAAGGTAGAGCCAACACGAGCAACATCTCTTTAAATCTCCTGTGTTAGAGGATGTCCCTCTGTCTGACAGTGAGATGACCATCTCATCTTCGTCAGGGAAATAGTGTGTCCACAAAAGCTCAGAGAACGGGGATCAGGGATGGAGCTCTATTTCTTGAATATGGTGTCCTCTAATTCTGACCTTTTTTCGTAAAGCCTTTTCTAAGTGTCACTAATAACATTCTTTTAAAATCTCTCCAGGAACAGAGTGTCTCTGTGAACTATATTGCCCCCTGCGTTGTCTTCTAATAATTTTATATGTACCTGTATTCTGTCTTTGCTATCAGCCTGTAATCATTTTGAGGGTCTGAGTCCTATTTCTCACACAATTTATCTACCCAGCAGTGCCAGCACAGGACATGTTGTCAAAGTAGAGTTGAGTTGAACTTGAAACCAGGAATGAATTTTGACAGCTCAGAGCTCTGGCTTTGCAGCAGAAAATAATGTCTGTAAATTTCACAGTGGGTGGTCTTAGAAATCATGCTGAGAGCATGCTGAGAAGGACTGGGGCAGCTTTACCAGTTCAGGGCTCCAGAGTCTGCAGTGCCTGAAGTGCCCGATATTAGGAGTGAAGATTAAAAAAAAAAAGAAAGAAAAATAGACCTGAGTTTGAAGATTTCAACTTAGGTTGAAGGGTTTAAAACAGAATTATCAAGAAAGTAAACATGGCTATTTCAACAGTTTAGGGGTTTAACCAAGTTAAGTTCTGAAGCATGATCCTGACACTTTAATTTAAATGAAAATTTAACATCAATAAAGTGAGGCTGCTGCTAAGTCACTTCAGTCATGGCCGACTCTGTGTGACTCCATAGATGGAAGCCCACCAGGCTCCCCCGTCCCTGGGATTCTCCAGGCAAGAACACTGGAGTGGGTTGCCATTTCCTTCTCCAATGCATGAAAGTGAAAAGTGAAAGTGAAGTTGCTCAGTTGTGTCCGACCCTCAGCGACCCCATGGACTGCAGCCCACCAGGCTCCTCCATGGGATTTTCCAGGCAAGAGTACTGGAGTGGGGTGCCATTGCCTTCTCCGAATAAAGTAAGGACACGACATCAAATAAGAACAACACTATTCTCAGCCTGTACTCTGAATGTCAACTTGACTTTTACCCCACAAGTTCGATGAGTCCAAGGCTTTTTCAAGCTGGGTGCCTCTAACTCAGCAACTATAGTTACATTATTGTTAGTCTGGTCATAAGTGGTTTTTGGACATTGTGTCCATCAGCTTCCTGACCCAACAGGATATATACTTAAAATTGTTTTTCCAGGAGAGCGACTGGCTGTGTTTTACTCCGTGTGCTTTTTCTTCTGCTGATCTTGTGAATAAGCCTCACTGATTTTTCCCTCTTGTGGAACTCCCAACAGTTATTGTCCATACAGTCCACACACTCAAGTCACTCTGACTCTGATGCTAACTTAAGCCTGAGAAAACCCAGGTCCAGAGTGCCGTGTTCGTTTCCCAATGTTGCAGAGTGGTTTGATTGACAAAACTGTGATGAGAATCTGAGTCTTTGCTGACAGTTCATATACTGCAACCTGCACGGCGCTGCTCACACTTCATAGAATAGCAGCACCAACAGCAATAATAATATGATACTTCATGTAATGCTTTATGCTTTGCTTCTATTCTTTTTTGAAATTAATTATTTATTTTTGTCTGGGCTGGATCTTTGTTGCTATGTGTGGGCTTTCTCTAGCTGCAGTTGGTGGGGACTAGTCTTTAGTTGTGGTACACCAGCTTCTCATTGAGGTGGCTTCTTATGTTGCAGAGCTTGGGCTCTAGAGCTCTGGTTCAGTGGTTGGGGCGCTGGCTTAGTGATTGGGGCACATGGATTTAGTTGCCCTGTGGCATGTAGAATCTTTCCAGACTAGGGACCAAACCCAGGTCCCCTGCATTGGCAGGCAGATTTTTAACCACTGCCAAGAAAGTTCTTTTTCTATAATTTTTAAGGCTGAATAATATTGTATTGTGTATATATACACCATCATTCGTACCTTGAAGGATTTTAAGCAAGGGTGTGACCTGGGCTGTGATTTAGAACAATCACTCTGGGGGTCTGGTGTGATTCTAGAATGGAATGGAGGGGACAGAGTGGAAGCAGGGAGACCAGGGAGGGGCTAGTGCAGTTGCCCAGACTAGATGGCAGTGGCCTGGCATCAGGCGTGGCAGAGGGCTTGGATTCCAGAGACATTCTAGAGGTGGGATGGGTGGAATTTGATAAAGGTGATAAAATATGTGTCCTCACTTTAGAAATCCAGAGGTGGCTCGGGTCTTCATACTTAGAGCTTACGGTTTATTTATTTATCATTCTTTTTACTTTTATCAAGATAGTACTAGCTTGATTAGAGGATTAGCCCCTAAGGTGGATAACACTATACCAATATTTGGTTCTTAGAATTGAGTTCTATTTTGGAATGGCAATACTTACAAGGATTTTCCATAGCCTGGGTTAAAATGTACCAACACTGTCGTCCTTCCTTTGTTATGACTCTGTGCTCACCGAGCAGCAGCCTCGGATGAATAATTTGGTCTTGCAGATGTGCTGCTAGCAAGAAAGAGGTGTGCTGGCTACAGAATTTAAGTACATTATTCAGGCCCCAGAAAGGACAACCTCCTGTGTGTAAATTAATAAACTGGCATTCCAGTTTTCCAGTCTCTAGATATTTTGGTTTATGTGACTTTCCCCTGGTATTGGTTAATTTCAAGGGAACTAACAAAGTTGAGTTTCTGAAACTGCCCTGCTGATGCTAAACGGTGATGACTCTGCTGAGAAATGACCGCCTGGTGAGCCTCATCTTAAGCAGCAGCCCCCTCCCTCGTGGCCATTTATGAAAATTTCTTGAACTGTGAAAGCTCCAACTAATCACCACCTTCCAAAGAGTTCCTTAACTGATGTTTTCTGTTTGGCACATCCCATTTTATGTCAAGCTAAAATTCTTTCACAGACCAGGCTTAGTACTAACAAGGCTTGAAGACAAGGTCAGGTAGAGAACAGACTAAGAAGGCCCCCAGGCAGTCCTAGAGAGTTGAGAGACAGAGGGAATGCCTGGCTTTTTTTTTTTTCAAATTAAGTTTTATTGGAGTATAGTTGCTTTACAGTGTTGTGTTAGTTTCTGCTGTACAGCAAAGTGAATCAGCTATATGTGTACACATATCCCCTCTTCTTTAGATTTCCTTCCCATTTAGATTACCACAGAGCATTGAGCTGAGTTCCCTGTGCTATAGTAGGTTATCATTAGTTATCTATTTTATACATAGTACAGATGTCTGGCTTCTAATTCAGGTTCAGGTGAGTTAAAATAAAGTCTGGAGCCAATGAGATTCTTTTTTGGGTGGCTGAGATGCATGGCTTGTAGGATCTTAGTTCTGTGACCAAAGATCAAACCCAGGCTACAGCAATGAAAGCTATGAGTTTTAACTACTGGACCACCAGAGAATTCACACCAATGAGAGTCTTATGCCATTTATTCATTCTGCAGAAATTTTATTTTTCATTGATATCTAGGCCAAATAGTAAATGGTAAATACCAATCCCTGTAATGTCAACTTTTGCCCCAATAACACTTGGTCATAAGCTACTCCCAAATTCAGAGGCTTAAAACAATAATCATTTCTTCTCAAGGAGCAGTAGGTCAGCTGGGGGAGCTTTGCTTCCAGTTGCAGTGGCCAGGCTAGCTCTGTGTCATGAATCCCTCCTGTTTCTCCTGGAAGCACTGGGCCAAGCTGGGCACGTTCTGTTCATGTCGGTGGCAGAGGGTCAGAGAGACAGCCCTGATGTGTCATGTCTGGGACATCGTATTGGCCAGAGCAAGTCACATGACTGAGCCAATGTCAAAGGCTGGAAGAGTTCCCAGCCCTCCTGTGGGAGGGGCCACAGAGGGCATGGGTCTAGGAGAGTGAAGGACAGAGGACATTAAGGCAGTCTATCCCAGGCCCAATTCAGAATTCCTGGAAACATGGTGCTATTTATGTCCCTGGGAAGGTTCTGCAGATGAGGACTTTTTAAAAGAGAATGTGTTAACAGTTTGGTTGTTCTCAGGGAAGGTTCTGCAGATGAGGACTTTTTAAAAGAGAATGTGTTAACAGTTTGGTTGTTCTCAAAAAGTTAAACATAGAATTACCATATGATCCAGCAATTTCACTCCTAGGTAGACATCCAAAAGAACTGAAAGTAAACAGAAATAGACCCAGGGATATAGAAAACAAATTTATGGTTACCAAAGGGGAAAGGGAGGGGAGGATAAATTATGAGTTTGTGGTTGACATATATACATTATTATATATAAAAGAGGTAACCAACAAGGACCTGCTATATACTCAATGTTTTGTAATACTGAGTAATCTATGAGGGAAAAGAATCTGAAAAATATGTATATGTGAATATATATATATATATGTATTAATCATTCTGCTGTACATCTGAAACTAACACAACATTGTAAATCATCTATATTTCAATTAAAAAAAAAGAATTAAAAGCAGGGACTCAAGTAGATAGTTCGTACACCAATGTTCACAGCAGCCTTTTTCATAACAGCCAAAGGTAGGAACAACACAGATGTCCATCAAGAGATAAATGGATAGACAAAACGTGTTACATACATACTATGGAATGTTAGTCTTAAGAAAGAAGGATATTTTGACACCTGTTACAAATGGATGAAGCCTGAGGACATTGTGCTAAGTTAAATAAACAGTCACAAAGGACAAATATTGTAGGACTCCACTTATGTGAAGCACATAAGTGCTAAGTCACTTCAGTCATGTCCGACTCTTTGTGATGCCATGAACTGTAGCCCACCAGGCTCCTCTGTTCATAGGATTTTCCAGGCAAGAATACTGGAGTGGGTTACCATTTCCTCCTCCGGGGGATCTTCCCGACCCAGGGATCGAACCCATGTCTCTTACATCTCCTGCATTGGCAGATGGGTTCTTTACCACTAGCATGACCTGGGAAGCACATAGAGTAGTTATATTCACAGATACAGAATGTAGAATAGATGTTACTAAGAGTTAGAGGTGGGGGGCTGCAGAGTTATTGTTTAATGGGTACAGAGTTTCAGTTGGGGAAGATAAAAAGTTCTGTAGATGGATAGTAATGATGGCTGCACAACAATATGAAGGTACTTAAAGCCACTGAATTGTAGACTTAAACATGAGAAAAAGGGTACATTTTATGTTATGTATGTTTTACCACAGTAAAAGAGAGAGAGGGAGATGTGGTTGCTGGGCTTGGTCATCAGATCTTTAGAAAGATCTGGGGGCATCAAAGATGCTGAGCTGAGGAGGTGTCTCTGGTATGAAGGCCTCTGGGTCTCGATGGGAGAGAAGAAAGCAGAAGTCTGGAATATTTGAATTTAATGTCCTAATGGAGTTTTATTTGCAGAATTAAATCCATTTGATCAGTCTAGAAGCTTGTTTTCTTTGTGTAAATTGACTCAGTATTATATACAACAAGCCATGGGAACTAGAAGGATTCAGGACCAGGGAAATAAGGATAATTTGGGGGTTGGTGAGAGTGTGGGTCTCTTTCCTCACCTTTTATTAAATGAACATAACAGAGCCAGCTGATGCAAGGGGTAAGGTATTGGACACAGCAAAGCCAGTAAAGCCCAAACAAGTGCTTTATAAAACTTGAAGAGACAGGGAGAAGGAAGGTCAAGATCTGATGGAAAGGTGCCACACCTTCCCATCGTGATGACTGGACTGTTCCTATTTTCTTTCCCCTGGGAACAAAAAGCAAATGGATGCTTCAGGAATTCCTAGAGTCACCTGCTCCAATATTTGTACTTCCCTTTTTTCATTCCCCCAAAAGTTCTTTGAAGATATGCCAATGCCATTGACATCTCAGCGTGCTGAGAGATGCACGGTGGTGTTTGTCTTGTACAGGAACAACTAAGGAGGGCTCCTCTTGCACAAAGGTTTCATGCCTCTGTTGTTTTTTCCTTCCTCTCTCCCCCGTGCTCAACTTCTACGGACTTGGAAAGCCATGGATTTTAAATTATCATCTTTGCATGTAATACATTTTAAGAGTGTCCACCTGGAGCGACAGGGTTGGCACATGCTGGAGAAGTAGTGGGTTGTCTGATTAGACAGGCTCTAAGGAAGTGCATGCTCTGGATGTGGGAAGAGAACATTTTCAACTCTCCCTCTGATAACACATTTGCTCTTTGCTCAAGGATGCTGGGCCTGGGTGACTTGGGTACCACTAGGCCCTGTGAATGGACAAGCTGCCGTTTTCAGCATTCACTGGAAATGTGGAAATAAATGTTGTTTCTTTGGCCTTCGACTTCTCCTTGGGCAAATATGGAAGGCTGTGTATTACCAGAGTCCCAAGAATTGGAGGTCTGGGTTTCCTGCCAGGGTTCCTGAGGGCAACAGACTGAAGAGATTCAGGGCAGAAGCAGGAGCAACCAAATCAAAGGCCTAAGGTGGACAACTGACTGGGTGGCCAGGGGTCTAGGTGACTGAAAGTGAGGGGTATTTGGTGAGTTACCAGAACATCCATGAGGCTCAGGCAGTACCAACTCTTGTTTCCAGGACCCTGTACCCACCATCCAACCTCGATCAACGAAAATGAATTCCTGCTTGTGCTATTCTGGTGTTCATTAGGTTAGATCCCTGTTCCTGCCTCCTCTGATTCTAGACATCCCATAGGGGCAGGATGGAGGCCAAATCAGTTCAGTTGTCCTTGGAGTGAAGGGGTGGCTTCCTTCAGAGGTCTGTCAGGGACAATGTGGTCACAAGGACAGCAAGTGAGAACTTGAGATGCCTCCAGTGGGCTCTTGGGGAGGAACGAGAGTAACTGGGAAAGAGTCCACAGACAGGTGGTTTTGAAAAATGGATATTCCTGACTTACTGATCTTTTCTAAAGTAATCAATTTGTGTGTGACTGAATGATTCAAATTCGTAGCCTTCCCTGAAAGGGAGCAAGGTTTTTCTCAGACTTCTGGGTAAGTTCAGAGTGAGACAAGTGCATCGGAAGTTATCTTACTCATTTCCTTGCCTGCAGGCAGGATCAACCCAGACACCTGACTCAATTCTAGCTTAAAAAAAAAAAGAATTTCAGTGAAAGAAATTGTTTGGCTTGTAATAATATTTATTGAGGATTTTCTATATTCTAGGCATTGTTCTAAGTACTTGACAGGCATTATCTCCTTCACTCCTCACAATTGCCCTATAAGAAAGATATTGTTGGGACTTCTCTGGCGGTCCAGTGGTTAAGACTCCATGGTCCCAATTCAGGGTGTGAGGGTTTGATCCCTGGTCAGGGAACTAAGATTCTACATGCCATGCAGTATGGCCAAAGAAAGTTTTTTAAAAATAAAAAAGAAAGGTATTGCCATTATCCATATTATGTAGAGGAGGAAACTGAGGCACAGAGGGGTTAAGCATCTGGCCTAAGCTCACATGTTATTTAGTTCGTGGCTGAGCAGGCAGTGAACCCCAGGCAGTCTGATGCCAGAGCCCCCACTGTAGTCCCCTGACGAATGGCACTTACTCCTCACCATCTCATTTCAGGTCTCAGACTAAGTCTGCTCAGGCTTCCATAACCAAGTACTATAGCCTGGGTGGCTTAAACCACAAAAAACATTATCTCACAGTTTTGGAGGCTAGAACTCAGAGATCAAGGTGTTGGCAGGGCTGGTTTCCTTCTCCTGAGGCCTCTCTCCTTGGATCGTAGATGGCTGTCTTCTCCCTCTGTCTTCACATGGCCTTCCCTCTGTGTGCGTCCAGGTCCTACTGTCTTTTTATAAAGACACTGGTCATATTGGATTAGAGCTCACCTGCTGCTGCCAAGTTGCTTCAGTCGTGTCCGACTCTGTGCGACCCCAGAGACAGCAGCCTGCCAGGCTACCCCGCCCCTGGGATTCTCCAGGCAAAACACTGGAGTGGGTTGCCATTTCCTTCTCCAATGCATGAAAGTGAAAAGTGAGAGTGAAGTCACTCAGTCGTGTCCGACTCTTCTCGACCCCATGGACTGCAGCCTACCAGGCTCTTCCATCCGTGGGATTTTCCAGGTAAGGGTACTGGAGTGGGGTGCCATTGCCTTCTCCGAGAACTCACGTGATGGAGCTCTAATTGCTGCATCAATTGCTTTCAATTGCTTCTTGAAAGACCCTGTCTCCAAATACAGTCAAATCCTGACATACTGAAGTTTATGACTTTCAGTATATGAATTTAAAATCCCCTGGAGGAGGCACGGCATTCTTGCCAGGAAAATCCTATGGAAAGATGAGCCTGGCAGGCTACAGTTTGTGGGATCTCACAGCGTTGGACACAACTCATCACGCACTCGTGCACATATAATGCAGCCAGCATGTACAATTCTCACCTGTGAATTCTCACAGGGTGATGGAGAATGTAGGTCCTACTGAAGCCCACAATGATTAGATTGCCTCTTGGTCTTCTCTTCTGAATGAGGAAATAGTCCCACCTCTGCTGTTTGCTTCCCTGCTCTTCTTTTCCAGTCAGTTAATTATCTACACTGTTCTTTTGCCCATGAATTTCATGTTCTGCCTTGTAAGTGGTTGGGTCCAAACTGAAAGCATACTATGTTCATTTACATCTAATTTTTCTCTTTTCTTCTATTGGTTTGTAGATATATTACCAATTCTGGGTTGGAGGAGAAAATTTTGTGTAGCGATGGGAGAGATAAAAGGGTAAAATAAAAGAGTATGAACATTTGAAAAATAATAATTCTATCTTAACCGCTTGTGCTGGGTCCTTTTTGTCCTGTACCATATATTGAATTAATCAGCCAAAAGGTTTCTCCTGTATGTGGAAAACAATTTGAAACCCCAAGAATCCAAGAATCATATAAACAAGATGCTGAGGCTGAAGAAAGCTAAGGTCTTGCTAGAGGTCTCCAGGCTCTTATTTACAATTCAATGCAATGAGTTTCCCTGGTCCCATTCTCTACTGAGTCCTCTACCATATTTCTTCATTAATCAAATGAAATTCTTTCATTTCTTTACTCCTATAGGTCAGCTAGGTCTGAAGAAGAGTCTGCAAATTATTTCCCAGTAGGCTCCCAGTTCTGTTTGTCAGATTCATCAGAGGAAATGAGACATTAGCATGTAATATGTGTTGAAGTATTTTATCTGACAAGTCAGTTTGGGCTGTTCCTCATATATATAGGTGGGACCATGTCTGATGCTAACACTATACTGAGAACTTTGCTCTAAATTGACGTAAGATAACCACTTAGAAAGAAGTCCTTGAAGGGCTGTGGAAACATGGGTATTGGCACCCTGTCCCCATCTCTGTGGGTTATGCTGGCCTGGGTCCTTTGTTTTATTCTCTTAGTGCATTTTATGAATTAGTAAATATGATTTTTTCTCACTGATTTTGGGGTGGTTCCCTGGAGAAGGGAATGACAACCCACTCCAGTATTCTTGCCTGGAGAATCCCCTGGACAGAGGAGCCTGGTGGGTTATAGTCCATGGGATCACAAAGAACTGGACACAGTTGAGTGACTAACACAACACTCGGGGTGGTTGTCTTTTTTGCATAGGGGAAAAGGGCAGGTCTACAGGACCTTGCCTGCCCTTAGACCCTACTTAGTCTGAGACTCCTCCAGGGTAATCCACATACTGAAGTCAGAGTTTTCAACACCTCCTTCCAAGGTAAAGCCAGAGCCCTCGAAAGATTCCACGCTATTAAAGTGTACTTGACTTGAAACTGTAACTAAACATTGAGGGTGATAAACTGCAGATAGAACAAGAAGCCAGTTCGAGAGTGCACATGCAGCAGCGAGCAAGCTGCATCTGTTGAATGGTGAACCCCAAGAGTTCAGTTACCCCAGTTCCCTCCACAGAGGGTAACCATGGAAACCTCATAACCCAGTGCATCATCAGTCTGAACAAAATACACACACACACACATGCCCCAGGAGGGCAATGATATGTATGAATATGTGTGCATGTGCCCATGTTTCAGTTATCGTATAATGTGGGGTGTGTTTGTGTGGTGCCTTGACAGTTTGTGTGTGCGTATATCAGATGGAATTAGCATGGGCGTTCACTACCAAATGCTTTCCCGTTATGCTCTTGGGGTGATGAAGAGCGTAGGTTTGTCCTGTTTGGGTGCTGTACTGGGAGCTGGTTCGAGCATGTGGGAGAGGACGTGCATTTTCAGTTTAGTGGAGAGTGATGTGGTGGGATGGTTTGAGCACACCAGAGGGATGGTAACTTATTTTTCCCTTCATCAGGTTTCTATTGCACAAAAGTGTACAGGTGTGGGATATTTCACCAGCTGGGAGGTCTGATTCTCCTGGGATGGGAAAACTCAGTGTGGATCCATATTGAGCTCAGACGATCTAGTGTGGATGCAAATCCAGTTTGGGGGTATCATTTTTACAAAGAAGTGTCTGTTTTTTCACGGACTGTGCTGGTCTTCTCTTTTTTTCATGGTTCTCTTTCTGATTTAAAGCTTTCACTTTTTCTGAGGCTTGGGCTAGCTTGCCTATGGCATGAGGTCTGTGAGAATGTGGCACTTGGGAAGAGAGTGGGGGGACAACTCGTGGAAGTCTGCTAATGAAATGTGTCATTCAGCATGCACATGATATCAAGAAGATTGCGTGTCACTTGGCAGATCTTTGACAGCAAGGCAGCTCCATCTGGATTAAGGATAATTTTGGGGAAAAGCTACATGAAGACTGGGACTTCAGACCAGCAGGCCTGGGTTTCTAGGTTATGAATGGGGATAGCACACCTTACTGTAGAGTCTGGCCCTGTGCTTGACTCTCAACTTAACGGGAGCTCTGTGCATTTGAGGGCTGTATGTCTGTGTGTTTCTCAGCTCTGTCCCTCCTCCTCTACGTAATGTATGAATGAAAGAGAATTCATTAGGAAGTCTCAGGAAGAAACCATTGTCCTCCATTCATATTTACAGCTAAAGTTTCTTAAATGGGTAGGTCTTGTTTTTCCATCAAAACATGGCTATCCAAAGAATATTTTCCTTTCTGTTTTTAAAGCAGTCACTTCCTGGATGACAGAAATCCACATTGACATTTCCCAGCAGGGGCCTCAAACACTGCCCACATTCTCCCTGACTCCTCTGCCGATCACCCGTGGGCCTCTGGCAGCACCATCCCAGCCTCTCTCTGCTTTCCTCATGACCCTGCTCCTGGCAGAAAGCAGTTAGGCTGAATGGCTACAAGATATCTGCTGTCAGGTGGCTGCCTGAAGCTCTGACACCTTGAAGGGAGTTCCTGTTACCCCATGCATTCGGTTACCTTTTGAGTTTGCCTAAATGGTGCCAGAGCAGCCTTGGAGATGGGCAGAAGGGAATCACCTCTCTGGAGGTGTTCACTTTCCCCATTCCCTCTGGAGCCCATTCTCAATCCCTCTAGGACCTATTTCCATTCTGGACTGTCTCACCAAAATGCCTGGAAGGGCCCCTTGCTCTCAGCTCCCATCTCATCAGAACAGTTTGGAGAGGAGGTCTCCTTTGCCCCATGCACACCCAGGGAAGACAGGGACTCCCATGGGCTCCCACCAGGGCTTCCTCATGCCATTTCTGGGGTGCACCTTGAGTCTTTAACAAGCAGTGATTCAGAAATGCATGGTTTGAGGTGATTTACCCTTTCGTTCAACCACTAATTCTTATGTGCCCCCCAAATGGCAGCCACTGGGGGTATGGCAGTGAAAGAGGTGCTATTTTTGCCCCTTGTGAGTTCACACATCAGCTGAGGTACCAACAATACAGTGAGAAAAGATATGTGTGTGCTCAGTCACTTTAGTTGTGTCCAACTGTTTGGTACCCCATGGACTGTAGCCTGCCAGGCTCCTCTATCATGGGATTCTCCAGGCAAGAATACTGGAGTGGATTGCCATGTCTTCCTCCAGGGCATCTTCCTGATTCAGGGATTGAAGTCGCATCTCCTGGGTCTCCTGCATTGCAGGCAGATTCTTTACCACTGACCCACTGGGGAGGCCCCAACAGGGGGTCAATCCAGGGCCCTACAGGAGCTTAAAAAGGGACCGTGGAGGCTTCTTAGGGGAACTGATGTCTGATCTGCAACCTGAAAGATGAGGGGGAATTAGCTGGGTAAAGGGAGGTGATGGGATACTTTCCAGCAAGAGGGAATTGATTTTTTTTTTTAAAACTGCCTAACAGGTAAAACCTGATGGCAAATGGTGAGAGAGAGAGAGAGAACAAGCAGAGGACAAAAAGATGGAGAAACACAGGAAATAGTGGAAAAGGCAGAGATAGACACAGACAATTGGACAGTAATGGAAGGCTGGAAGATGGAGAGATGGGAGGAATAGAGAAAGGACCAGGGAATCGTGGACTTTGAGAGCTGGAAGGAACCAGAGAGAACATGTAAAATCCCTCCATTTTATAGATAAGGAAACTGAGGCACAGAAAGGCATTTACCAAGGATTTACCAGAGTTACACATGTGTTTAGTAAAAATGCTGAGTAAGAGACCTAAAATCCCAAGGCTTCTAGTAGGTCTGAGAGAGAAAGAGCTAGAGCAGGACATGATGGGGAGAGAGGGGAGTCAGAGACAGAGGGACAGGAGCTGAGGAGAGGCGCGGACAGCTGAGATTCGTGGGTGGCGCACTGTCAGGATTATGTGTGGAGGGAAAGCAGGGAAAGTTTAGATGAAATCTGAGCCAGGTTTCTTTTCCTTTTCCCATTCCCTTTTCCTCTTTTTCTCCCTCTCTTTCCCCTTCTCACCACAGCCTGCCTACAACTAGATGGCAGGGAGCTTGTTGCCATGGTTACTAAATGGCATTCAAGCAGGCTGAATTATTAAACCAGGGTCTTTGAAGCCAGGGCCCCAGTACGAAGTCCCGCTAGGGGGCGCAGGACGCAGCGTGGGGCACAGGTCTACACCGGGGTGGGCCAAGGTGCTCCCTTGCTGGCCTGGCTCTTGGAGTATGCCTTGAGCACCCGAGCACCTCACTGAGTACAGCAGAGGCCTGGGAGTGGGGGAGGGGCAGCTGCTGGGGTGAAGTGTTGGAGGGACTGAACCCCAGCTTCCCAGCCAACTCTCCTCACCTGCTCCAGCAAAGGCACTGGACAACAGCTGCAACTCATTGGAATGGAAGAAGAACCCAAACCAATATTTTCGTTATGTCTGAAAGGGCACCATACTGTTCAAATTAGTTGTTACTTGTTGCCAGAGAGGCAAGAAATAAAATGACAGGTGTATCACTGGGGTCATACTAGGCCATCTGGGATTGCATTTCTTTCTTGGATAGTTGGAGGCAATCTGTTGTGGAGCCATCCGGTTGGTAGGTGTGGCCCTCTGCCTACAAGAAGAAGGGGGCTGTCAAGGAGGGTTGTTTGTGGGCACAATAGTTGTTTGTTTTGATGGTGGAGGGGGGTGAGTATGGATGCTCTTCTCTTAGGGAGATTCCAAGCCAGGAAAACCATCAACCTTCTGGTAGCCCAGCTCTTTAAACTTTTTCATTAAAAAAAGAAACCCAAACATTGTAGTGTGACTGTTTCTGCTTGTGGGCTGATGGAAGAAGGGTCTCCGTGGCTGATAACTGTCCTGTGTCTGTGGGTACGTATGTTAGGGGGCGGTGGGGGGCATGAAGAGTCCATTTTGAGGTTAATGGAGTCATTCTCCTTCTCTCTAATAGATTCAGTAGATCCTGAGGTCAGTTTTCTAAAGTGGGAAAATCTCTCCCCATGTCCTCCCCACTCTGTCTTCTCTCTCAAGGGGAGGGCTGTGGACTCTCCAGGTCCTAGGATTCTGATCCCCCTGTGTTCAGGCCCCATGTTTTCCTGTATGAGAGAGGCTCCTGCTGATGCTCTAACTGAGAAAAAAAAAATTCTTAATAAGGGAAACCAGATCTGTAAGTCTTCCCAGAAATCTGCCAGCCTCTGAAAAACTGATGGATAGCCCTGATTTTTTCCCCTGATGCTCAGCTGGAGCAGTTTTCCATGTCAGGGCTACAGGCTTGATTTTCCAAAAGCTGATTTCATAGAGACCAGACTCACTTCTTTTCAGGGTTGATGATAATTTTTAGGATTTACCTGATGCTGGGGCTGAAGTTCTGAATCCTCCCAGTGAGATCTCATGGGGGTGAAATGGACACGAGCCAAGGAGGCTGCACTTCCTCTTCCCATTCCAAGCTAAGAGGAAGGGGAGAGGAGACTTTGGCTTTGTGACCATTTGATTCCCTTCAATGCATGTTTTCTGAGATGTGCCAGGCCTTGGGTAGGTGGGTGTGGAGCGTATAAAGGTGACTAAATAAAATCCCTGCTCTTGGCCATAGCTCACAGCTAAGTAGGAAAGGCCCAACGTCTTCATTCAACTCTGGCAACCCCCAGAGGAAGTCTTCAGAAGACTTGCCCCATCTCTCTGCACCAAGGCCAGGACTAAGGAGCTAGAGCTGCAGGAGCGAGAAGCCTCTCCTTTCTCTTTCTTTTCCTCCCCTTCTTCCTTTCTGTTTCTCTTCTCGGCCCATTCAATCCTACTGCCTCTCCTTTCTCTCTCAATGGGGCCCTCTGATTCTGAGTTTTCGGTAGTTAAGTGGGCAGCTGAGTATAGCCAAATGGCACAGCCCCTCTGGGGATCTATTTGGACTGAAGAGATGGGCTGGTGGGAACTGAGGTCTTCACCAGCAAGGGCCCTGGGAGGCATTTCTATTATCCAGGAAAAGATATGCAAAGAGCCAGAGAAATAAGAGGAGATGGAGCCCTCGGAGGGAAAGCTCTGACAAACCTAGACAGTGTGTTAAAAAGTAGAGACATTACTTTGCCAACAAAGTCCGTCTAATCAAAGCTATGGTTTTTCCAGTAGTCATGTATAGATGTGAGAGTTGGACCTTAAAGAAGGCTGAGTGCCAAAGAATTGATGCTTTCGAACTGTGGTGTTAGATAAGCCTCTTGAGAGCCCCCTGGACAGCAAGGAGATCAAACTAGTCAAAAGGAAATCAATCCTGAATATTCACTGGAAAGACTGAAGCCGAAGCTCCAATACTCTGGCCACCTGACTCAAAGAGCCGACTCATTGGAAGAGACCCTGATACTGGGAAAGATTGAAGGCAGGAGGAGAAGGGGACGACAGAGGACAAGATGGTTGGATGGCATCAACGACTCAATGGACATGAGTTTAAGCAAGCTCTTGGAGTTGGTGAAGGACAGAGAAATCTGGTGTGCTGCAGTCCATGGGATGGCAAAGAGTCAGACACGACTGAGCAACTGAATAACAACAACCAAATACACCTGCGAAAGAGTCTTCCTTCGAGCACTCATTTGGCCCTGGCCACCCCCAGGGAGCCTCTATATCCCTCCAGTGGCAGCAGAGATGTTCCCCACTTGGGCTGGGGTCTCTTCCTTGGACACCGTCAGGATCAAGCACTGGCCCCTCCCCACTTCCTCCTCTCTCTTAACTTGCTGCTTAAAGCCCCCGTTCACTTCTGCTTTGCTTCCCTTAGTAGGTAATCAGTAGGTAATCACACTTCCATCGCTGTTCCCAGCCCAACAAGGCAACCAGCCAGGACCCTGGAGCCAGGGTGAGGTCCACTGGCAGAACCTTGGGAGGTGCCGATGGTGTTCAGAAACAGGGACGGTATTCCACTGTTCCACTTGAGTGGAAATAGACTGTGGAAGTTTGAGGTCACTGAACTTTTCTGCAGAAACCCCGACCGAAATTTCTGGTCTCCAGGCCCTTTCTCTACACCGAGCCCCGCCCGCCATCCAGCCCCCGGCCCCGCCTGGCGGTGTGCGCGCTCCCGCTCCCTTCGGCATCTCTCTCCGCACCCTCCCGCCGCGTGGTGCTGCCCAGCCGACTGTTTGTTCCTCTGTTTGGATACAGCTCCAGTCTTCTTATCTCCTTCTGACCCCTCTTGGGGGCATGTGTGCGAGTTCTCTTTCTGATTGTCAGAAATTTCTTTTCCACTGTGTGGGCAGGAGACAGCTTGTTCCCCCCGCAACTGTCTCCCCTCTCCTTTATTTTATTCTCCGTTTCTCTCCTTTCCCTTCTCTTGCCTCCCCTCTCTCCTTTTTTCCCCCCCGATACCTCCTTCTTCCCCTTTCAATTTCACCGTCTCTCCTGCCCCCTCTCCCCGTGCCCCTTCCCTTACCTTTGTGCCCTTTTAAAAATAATATAGTAATGTCTCGGGAATACTAGCACACTCTCCTCGTTCAGCCGAGCGCGGGATTCTGCGTTAATTCAAGGTAAGCCCCGGTGGTTCCTGCTGCCCAGGAAATGGTCGCCTTCGCCCTGGCGCCCGCTGTCTGAGGGGCTTCGCTTCTCTCCCCGGTGTGTTGGTGTAGGGCGCCTGGCTCCGAGCCCCCAGTGCTGCTACCTGTTGGGGGTGCATGGACCGTGGAGATTTCCTAGTTTGAAACCTTCCCCTAAGCCGGTTCTTCTCCACGCGCAGCCCTTTTCTTTGTAACTTCCGTGTTAATTTCCCAGGCGTGGGAAAGCCCCCGCGCGGTGGGGTGTTTCTGGGTGTGAGTGATGTGCACCTTGCCAGGGCGCCGGGGACTGGCACCTCGTTTGTGCCTGCGTGTTCACTCGGCCAGGCGGCAGCGAGGGAGGCTCGTGCAGCCCCGGGAGCGCAGCCAAGCTCGGAGGAAGGGGTGCCGGCCGGGGCTGCGTTGTCTCTGCCAGTTCCAGCCTCGGGGAAGTGCTGTGGGTTGCGGGGGGCGGGGGGTACCTCTCCGGGGAGGGCTGGCTGAGGAGGGTCTGAGCTTCCAGTGAAGTTTCTTCCAGTGTGCGCCCTTGGAAGCATCCCGGGATCATCGTTGCTGGGGTGTTTCTGGAGCCTTGGGGTTGTGGATCCGTGGGAGAGTGAGTGGACCCTATCCTGGGAGAGAGCTGGGAACAGGCGCTTGCAGGAGGAAGGCGAGTTCGAAGAAGAAGCCGAGCTATTTAGAGTGACTTGCCTTTTGACTACGTTTGGGTCTCCCAGCCAGATGGTGGCTGTGTCCTTTTCCAGGGATGAGCACCCAGTTCACTGTGCCCCTTTGCTTTGTGCCCGTGCCCAGGAGAAAATGATGGGAGATGCCACCCCCTCCCCCTCCCACATTCCTCTGAGATCGAGGCTTCTGCCTCACTCTGGGCCCTGAGGTGGCAGTTTGGCCACTTGCCCAAGGAACAATTGTTCTTCTCACTGGGTCTGACTCTGTGGCTGCTCAGAGCAGGTGGTTCAGGCTGTGTAGGTGGGTGCATGACCCAGATCTGGGTGACTGTAATGATCCTCTCTCTCTACCTTTAGAGGCCATGGTGTTGGAGCACTGATTCTTTCTTATGGTGGGGGCCAAGAACCCCACGGTGTCTCAGAGACATCACAGTCAACAGATGGGCTGGAGGAGCCAAGCACTTTAGTCCAAAGGAGACTTTGAGACCTGCGCTCAGAGAAGTGTTTTCGTGAAAGGAAAGAGGTTTCTGACACTTAAATGAGAGCATCGTTTTATTGCCATTGACACCAGAGAAAAGTGGTTTTCTTTACTGGGGCTGGGAGCTGGGTTAGATACTGGGGAAAACTTCCCCAGTTGACACTTCCAAAAGGAATCATTAATGGAAAATAATAGAACTTCCTTTCCTGCCAAATGTGTGGGTCTTTTGGGTTGTGCAGCCATCTCTGGAGCCTAGAAAGAGATGCCTTTTTCTTGTTTGACTCCACTCTACTATTCTCTCACATGATTTGTCTCCAGCCAGCTAAGATTTTTTTTAACCTCTTTGTAGTACTGAGTAATCATATAATTTATTGTCCAAGCTGAGACACTTTTGAGAGTAGACAGAGACATTAGTAATAATTAGACATGGACAAGAGAGACTGTCTAGACAGATAGGGATGAATGATTGCCCTGGGAGTGAGGGAGTATAGTCAGAGTGAGGGACAGTTCACGAGACAGTGTGCCATGCTCTCATATCATTTGAATCTTGCACCTTCCTTCCTGGAGTGGCTCTTCCTGAGTCAAATTGCAAATGGGCTTTATTTCAGTTCCCTCTGAGAAGCTAGCACTGATTATAAATCTCTTCCCTTTGACAAACCCCTCTTTCCTCAATTCCATGAAACCCTTCACAAATCCCACTTCCAGAATGGACCTTCATGCTTTTTGCAGGAGTTACAAGGAGAGGGTGATTTACATGGAACTGATTTACATGTTTCTATCTCTCTGTCTGTTTCCTTGTGATATTTATGAGCTTGGGCTCCCAGGGGGCCATCCTTCTGCCAGGACTTGTGAATGTTACGTTGATGGCAGGATGATATACAGTGACCCTCAGAGTCACACAGTTGAGTGATTGAATCGATGCTGGCATACCTCCTCAGATGTCCTGAGGCTTCTGGTGGGGTATGTATTGGATGTGAGAGAGGAGAGGGAGAGGAAAGAAACCTGTATGTGTCTGAGTTTCAAACTGCTGCTGCTGCTGCTAAGTTGCTTCAGTCATGTCCGACTCTGTGTGACCCCAGAGACGGCAGCCCACCAGGCTCCCCCGTCCCTGGGATTCTCCAGGCAAGAACACTGGAGTGGGTTGCCATTTCCTTCTCCAATGCATGAAAGTGAAAAGTGAAAATGAAGTCACTCAGTCATGTCCGACCCTTAGCGACCCCATGGACTGCAGCCTACCAGGCTCCTCCATCCATGGGAGTTTCCAGGCAAGAGTACCGGAGTGGGCTGCCATTGCCTTCTCCGAGTTTCAAATAGAAGCATTCTATTGCAGGGAAGTGCCCAGCTCTTACTTCCTGGGTTGTGTGAGGAAGTGATGAGAATTCTCAGGGGATGTGTCAGTCACACCTCCAGCCCGCTAGGAGCCCGTGAGTCTGTCAGACAGTCAAATTGCTGCAGGGCTTCAGCAGTTTAGTTATCACTTATTAAGTGCTTATAATTTTCCAGATACTAGAGTGAGGAGTTTCCAGACTTTATCATAATTAATCCTTACCCAGCCCTATTAAGTGCATGCATGCTAGTTTACTTCAGTCGTGTCCGACCCTGCGCGACCCTGTGGACTGCAGCCTGCCAGGCTTCTCTGTCCATGGGATTCTCCAGGCAAGAATACTGGAGTGGGTTCTCATGCCCTCCTCCAGGGGATCTTCCCCACTGAGGGATCAAACCTCAGTGTTTCAGCAGGTGGGTTCTTTACCACTAACACTGCCTGGGAATCCTTATCTAACATATTAAGTAGGTATCCCCATTTTATAGAGGTAACTGGAGCTCAGAGAAGTTAAGTAACTTGCTCAAGTTCACCCAGAAGCTAACTGACTCTCTCCATGCAATGGGCACCTTTTTGTGCTGAAGTTGATCAGAATTTGGTTCACACATGTGATACAACCTATTTAGGGCCCTGGGGGTTTCAGAGTAGGGTGGATTGGACAGTCCACTTGTCCATCCCATCTGGTTCTTGATTATATTGCCCCTGTGTTTTCTGTCTGCGTTGTCCTTTCTTTTCTTTTAAGATATAATAATAACAACAGTTTATTGTATCTTGAAGAAAAAAATGGATTTAAAAAAATGGCATTGAGATAAATGGCCAAACAGTAAAAAAAAAAAAAAAAAAATTTAGATGGACCTGCCAAGCCTTTTCCTTTGGATTAACCACATTGTCCTTTCTTGGTGTCTATGAAATTTGTGTGCCCCACTCCCTGCCCTGTCACCTGGGCCATCACTGGAAGTCCCTCCCTTCTAGAACTCACTCCAGTGTGTCGATGAATGCCTGGGGTAGAAGGATTGTCTCGTGAAAGGGCAGAGCATGTGTCAGCATATGGTACTGAGGGTCAGTCTACACCTTAGTTATTGAAGTCTGCCTCTCTCAGGATCACAGTTGACTGACTCCAGTTGTCTCAGAGACTGACCATAGCTTTGATTTGGAGAAAGCCTCCCCACCCCTTGGTTTGCCCAGAAGTAACTCTATAGACGGGGCTTCCCAGGTGACTCAGTGGTAAAGAATCTGCCTTGCAAGCAGTTGACCCAAGTTCAATCCCTGGGTTGGGAAGATCTCTGGAGAAGGAAATGGCAACCCACTCCAGTATTCTTGCCTGGGGAATCCCATGGACAGTGGAGCCTGGGATGACAGTCCAAGGGACCACAAAAGAGTTGGACATGACTGAGTGACTAAAGAGCAGCAGCAACTCTATAGACTAGGAGGGGAACCTGACCATTTCCAATTGACAGTGTCTTGGTTAGTCCTTTAGATCCTTTCTCTATCGTTGAGGCAAAAATAGAGCCTTAAGATAGGTAATCCTAGAACTTTATTTCCACCTGTTCATCTTTCCTATTTATCCTGCAGCCCTGTAATCTGCCAGACAAAGAACAGCATGCCCAGAGGCCACAGGGCATTATCAGGTAGGGGTGGGGTGGATAAAGGACCATTGGCCTGGGAGACCTGACCCAACTCATTAAACCCCATTAAGGAACCTTGTGACCTTGGGTGATTCACAAGCTTCCCTGAACCTCATTTAACTTGCCTAAAAATGAAGATTGGGCAGACACTTCCCAGGTATTTCCCTGCTCCAGCTGTTAAAGATTCCACAGTTCAGGGCAGTGTTGAGCTCCGGTTCCACAAATCCTAGGCAGAACCTCTCCTGGTTTCCCCTCCCTGGGTGAGGATGGGGGAGCCCAGAGAACGAAGGATGGAGGTAGATGGAGGGGCCACGAAAGTGTCGTCCTAGGGAGAAGCAGTGACTGCCCCAGGTCTCCTCTGGGCACCTCAGCCTAGTGCTAGTCTGGAAAAATAGCATTGTTTATTTGGCCTTTCCTCCCATCTGCCTTGTGCTATCTTGCAAACCCGAGGAGTTGTATATCCTTATACCTACAGTAAGTGACAGAGAATTGGAAAGAGCAGGTTCCACTATGCTAACCAACATCTACAGTGTTCCCTGAATGATGAGCTAAGCACTGGGTGAGGGGTAGGGGTGGTAGGCAGGAGGATGGGAGAAGGTGGTCTATGAAAAAAATGAAAAAGAGACATGGTCTTCGTCCTCATGGCCTTGCAGTGTGGTAGGGAGCTGGGACTAGGCCACTCTGTAGTTGTTGTTCAGTTGCTCAGTTGTGTCTGACTCTTTGCGACCCCATGGACTGCAGCATGCCAGGCTTCCCTGTCCTTCACCATCTCCCGGAGTTTACTCAAACTTATGTCCATTGAGTTACTGATGGCATCCAACCATTTCATCCTCTGTCATTCCCTTCTCCTCCTGCCTTCAATTTTTCCCAGAATTTTTCCCTTCAATTTTTCTGCATCAAATGGCCAGAGTATTGGAGCTTCAGCATCAGTCCTTCCAATGAATATTCCTTTAGGATTGACTGGTTTAATCTCCTTGCTGTCCAAGGGCCTCTCAAGAGTCTTCTCCAGCACTATAGTTCGAAAGCATCCATTCTTTGGCGCTCAGCCTTCTTTATGGTCCCACTCTCACATTTGTGTATGACTACTGGAAAAACCACAACTTTGACAATAAGGACCTTTGTTGGCAAAGTGATGTTACTTTATAGTAACAAATTGTAAAGCCATTTGGAACCCAAAACCCACTACAAAGCTCTTTGTTTTAGCATAGAGTATTATGTCACATGCTCAGTTGTGTCTGACTCTTTGCAGCCCCATGGACTGTAGCCTGCCAGGCTCCACTGCCCATGGACTCTTCCAGGCAAGAATACTGGTGTAGGGTGCCATTTCCCACTCCAGGGGAACTTCCCGGCCTAGGGATCAAGCCTGCATCTCTTGGGTCTCCTGCATTGGCAGGTGGATTCTTTATCACTAGTGCCACCTGGGAAGTACTGAGTGGTTACATGCAAATCAAAAAACTTCCTGAAAGAAGCAAAGATAAGTAGTACCTCTTTCCCTGTAACCTGGACAAGGTGTGAAGGATGTAATCCTCTTCTGAGACATGAGAATTCCAAAGGGTTCTGTTGTCTGCTGTAGATGTGTGGACTTGCAGGAATGGCAGTGAATGAGATTCTAGAACAGAATGGGCTTTACTGAGGAAAGGCCCTCCCGTCTGTGTTCATATAGTGTTACTTTGAAAGATACATCCTCGGGAATCACGGAGCCTTTATAACTACATTGACTACACTTGGAAAAAAAAAAAAAAGAACTTTCCCCCTATAAATACTAACCTGGGATCGGGGTAAAGAGAGAGTGCTCCAGATTTTCGCCATAGGGTTAGTGGTGGCAGGAACAGCTCAATGGGCGCTGAGTGAGAGGGCATGAGCTGGGCACGGTGAGAGGAAGGCATGAAGCTGTCTTGGACATGGGGCAGGCACTGCAGCCTGTGGCAGGGCAGGGCATCCAGCCCTTTGTGGGCTTTTACGTGATTTCTAACCTGAGTAAATGTAGGGCTACATTCATGGGCACACCTCTTAATGATGGAAATATCACTGCAGTTGCAGAAACGTAATGACGCAGCTCTCTGTGTCTTTCCAGCATAAGCTATCTGCGTTGATGCCTCCTTTATGTATCTTTTGGGGTTCCCCAAATTGAATCAAATGTGTACTAGGCCTTTTGCTGGGAGAAATTGGAAAAAAAGATGAAAATGACGTAGTTTCCACTCTCAGTTGATTTCTAGCTCTAAGTACAGTCCTTTGAAGAAATTTTGATTTCTTTTACCAAGTTACGTGTTACCTGGTCTTGCCCCAGTCCTTCCTGGCCACAGACCATGGCAAATCATTAACCCCTTGGGCCTCAGCTATGGTATCAATACACAGGCCCAGCAGTGCATCTTGGAGAGGAGGGGCCCGGACCCGCTGGTGGCCTGAGGCCCCATCCTATTCTAAGATCAATGCCTGTTCTGTGGTGTTGTTATCCACCCCTTCTTTCTCCCCCTCTCTTTATTCTTTGTCTCCCCTGCTTAGCTAGTCATGCAATAGATTTTTCTTTGTTTGCTCTATTTACTGAATGGAATTTTATTCTTCGTTCTTAATTTTAAAAATGGTGGAGAACATTTTATATTTCTGCCTCTCAATAGAAAGTAAATTAAATCTCTCTTGACTTATTCAGTCCTTGATTGTTGTTTTCTTGAGTGAAAAGATCCTAAATACAGACAGAGTTGCAGGCCTTCTTTAGAGAAGGGATGTGGTGACAGGTGAACACACATTATCCCCGCTTCTCTCTCTGGCGGATCTCTGACTCTGGGTTAACGAGCTGTTTGGCGCTCAAGTCTGAAAGTCCTGGGGATGTCTGCCTCTGTGCCCAGGCAAGGAAAGCCAGCCTGTCAATCTCAGGGCCTGGGCACTGGCCTAGAGTGGCCCGCAGTGTCCTCAAGGAGGGGAAGGAACCTGGGCTGGGATGGGGTGGGCAAAGCTCCAGTTGTGAGCCCAGCTCTGCTCCTGAGTGGAAAAATCAGAGCCTCTCCCTGCTGCTCTTCTCCCTCCCCTGCTTCCACCCTGCTTCCTCCTGCAGGAAGGAAGTGTCCTAAGTCCTGTTCCGGGCCAGGCACTATTTGGGAACTGGGAATACAGCAGTGAACAAGGCAGACCTTTCCCAGTTCTGTGAAATTTTTGCTCCACTGCAAAGAGAGAGAGACAATAAATGGACAAGTAAATTTATTTTAAAAAAATCACACTGTGATACATGTCACTCTCAAAATTAATATAGGGTGACGTGGCACTTGTTTGGGAGTGGAGTGTGTTAGTCGTTCAGTCGTATCCGACTCTTTGTGACCCTGTGGACTGTAGCCTCGAAGGCTCCTTTCTCCATGGGATGCTCCAGGCCAGAATACTGGAGTGGGTAGCCATTCCCTTCTCCAGGAGATCTTCCAAACCCAGGGACTGAACCCAGGTCTCCGGCATTGCAGGCAGAATTTTTACCATCTGAGCCATCAGTGAAGCCTGGCACTTGATTGGGTATCTCTTTAAATTGGACCTCAGGGAGGCTTCGAGGAGGTGATGTTTAAGCCGAAGATCAGAATGGCAACAGACGAAATAGCATCCATATCACCAGTTCTCATAATGTGGCCATGGTGAAGAACAAGCACGATTGTATATGAAAGTGTTTTATAGACTGCATAATAAATGCCACACATTTTATATCTCATTAGGCAAAATTCCTTGAGGGTAAGCATTGTGATTAATTAACGCTTGCAATTTCAGCACCTCGCATGGTAGTGAATGAGGGTTGAAAAACATTATGTGTATAAAATAGGGAGTTCAGAAGGGATTTTGTAAGAAATAAGTTAAGATGATGTGGATCTGTACCAGGCCTTTGTTGAAAGAAGACACTCTTGCCACTACTGGGCTTTTCTGGTGATTTCTATCCATGATGCCTTGGGGAAAGCAGAGAAGGTTCCCAGGGCATCACTCGGGCACAGAGGGGTGGAGCGGGATGGGCAATACTGTGGATGCAGACTTCCTGACGAAATTCCAGATTGCTTTTCTTGCTTTTCAGCGTCTTCTTAACCCAGAGCAGAGGGTAACTTGTCTGAAATTGTGAAGAGAGGCCCACAGGCTCCCTCTCTAAGCTTCCCTTTCCATACTTCTGAAACCTTTGTCTTCCTCCAGCCCCTCAGCATCTCTCTCTTCTCTCCAGTCCAGGACCTGGCTCATCAGCTGCCCTGGAGACCTCAGTCCATTCTGCTGCCTGATGCCTGTGACTCTGCAGCCCTGCTCTCCTTCCCTGCCACCCTTCTTAAGGGTTTAGTCAATACAGCCCACCTCCTGAATCCTGTGAGTCATGGCTTTTCAAACAGGCAGGTGTGAATCACTCAACTTGTAGCCCTTGAGATGTCTTGGGTGACAGCTGAGGGAGAGGCTGTGCCTGTCGCTGTCCCTCACCTTCCCATTGCTTTGTCATGCTTCCTGCACTGAGAACCCAGAGCTCCCGTCTCGCAGTTCTTCTCTGGGGCCTGAAGACCAGTTTATGGAGTACATATGAGTGGGCATTCACTCATGTGGGAGGAGTCTTTCAGGGAGAGCATCCTGTGCCCAGGTGTGGTTCCTGGACCAGCAGCATCAACCCCATCCCAACATCCTGAATCAGAACCCAGGGCTGGATGTGTGTGATGCATGATGAAGTCTGAGAATCACTGTTAGAGGCTTAGGTTAAGGGATGTGCCAGAAACTTGGAACATCTTACACTTCTTGAGATAGAGACATTGTTATTCCTGTATTTATAGGAGTGAACAAAGGATTCTAGAATCCAAGATCCCAGTAGGTGGTGGAGCCTGGATGAGAATCAAGCATAAGCTCCAAAGCCAGAATCACTATGAAGTTTAGATGCCTAATTAAAATGCAAATATATCTGGAGACATCTGTTACTAATCATTAGCACCTTAATGCTAATTACCGTCCTGGTCATTTATGATAGACTTCTGAGAAGAGAGCTGGAACTGCTCGATAGCCTGGGTCGAGCATCTCGTGGGTGCTTTCACTGCTTTGGTAATTTCTCTCCTGGCTAGCTCTGGCGGAGTTCCTCCTCCCATTGGGAACCGGGTGACTGATCCTTAAATGTAGGTGCTTCCTGGTCCCAGTCCTGGCCCTTTTCACTTGTTTGGGTACCCTCTCTCCTTGAGGGACTCCAGCTCCTTCCTTGCATCAGCCGTTACCCATACGATGATGACTTACAAATTTGTTTTCCGTCCCAGGATTCTCTTTTGAGTGAATTTCTCTCTGCTGGACATTTCTATTTCAACTCCTCATAGTATCTCAGACTTACCTTGTCCATAACTAAACCCATCATCATTTACCAAAATTTGTCTTCTTCTCATAGAGACTCTTTCAGCAAGTGGTACCACTGTCCATTTGGTTGCTCGTCCTAGAAATATGGACGTCATCTGTGACTCTTCTTCCTCCTAGTTGCCTTGTTCCCTCACCTACATCTTGTTAGTGAGGATGTTCTACTGACTGTTGTGTCTAAATGCCACAGAATTCTGGCCTTTATCCCTTCTTCACTGCGACTGCAGTCAGCGTTTTGCCCCTGGTCTACTGTGCCTGTCTTGTTTCCATATTCCGGATTGTGGCAATAGCTACCTTTCTGCAGAGCAGATATGAGCATGTCTTTCTTCTTTTTGACATGACTCCATGGGAACTTTTTTCATAATAAAGTATATATGGTAAGATGGGTGAAGTCTGTCATGGTCTAACCCCCTGCCTGCCTCCCCAGCCTTGTTTCCAGATATTTCCACTCACCTTCTCCTTACTCTCTGCTCCTCTGAATGACTGCAGTTACCTAGACATGCCTTCCTCTGTCGAGCCTTGATATGTTCAGTAGTGCTAGTTCAAGGTGACCTTTCCTAGCCCCTCCTCACAAGGGCCTGGCTCATTGTTGCTTATTCTACCAAAGTCAGGTACTTCTTCCAGGAAGGTTTCCTTGGTTCTCTCCACACTGTCCTGCATCTTTTTCCTCTGTAGTCTCTCAGCGTCTTGTGCTGTAGCGTCATTGCCAGCCTTGTCCATAGCATGTGAAATCTTCCAGAGCAGGAATTATTTCTCTTATCTATGTCTCCTTGATGCTTTGTACTTAGCACATGCCTAATAAATTTCTTGAATGTGTAAACAAGTAGAGAAGCCACACTAGAACTTTCAACCAATCCTGATTCTCCTTCCCTCTATTGTGGTACCCTAGTCCCTGTGACTGGGGACGCTGTACTCACCGACTGTGACTTTAACAGAGTAGTCATCACCAAGAACCTATCGACTCCTCTCAGAGACAGTGATAAGTTGACTGAAAGCTGTGATACTGTGGAGTGTGTGTGTGTGTGTGTGTGCACGCGTGCATAAGTGTTCTCATGAAACCCGAAGTAGGAGAATTCAGGCAGATGCTATAGTCCTGCCAATTTTGTATCCAGTAATTTTTTAATATATAGAAAGTGAAGAAGGGTTTTCTTTGGTTCTCCCACTTTTTATTTAGGATAAACAATGTGTTTCAGTTATAACTGCATAGCCATGACTCCTCAGTATGTTGTCTGGAACATAGTAAATGCTAAATAAACTTTCAGAAGGGCTTTAGCCAATGGGAAGAGCCCTGTGAAAGGGTTTGGGTTAGGAGCCTGAGGGCAGGATCCATGAATCCATAATAAGACCAACCCATTCCCATGGCTGTGAGCACCATCTTTATGCCCCAGACTCCTGTGTCAGTTTACTTTTTCAGGATCCCCAAATAAGTCATCCCCAAACTCAGTAGTCTAAAACAGCAACCATTTAGTATTTCTCACAATTCTCTGAGTTGGTTGGGTAGGTTGGTTTGTTCTGGGCCAGCTTGGTTGGAGTTGGATGGTGTAGGTTGGCCTCACTTACACATTTGGGTCTTTAACCCTGAGGCAGTGAGACAGCTGGAATGGCCGGAGCCTCTCTCCTCGCAATTACTGATCCTCAGAAAGGCTTGTTCACATGGTTGAGGAAGGGTTTCCAGAAGCAAGAGAGAAGGCAATCCTCAATGCACAAGTCTTTTTCAGTGCTCAGCTTTTATCACATTTGCTTCTGTTTCACTGCCTAAACCAAGCCGCAGAATCAAGCTGAGATTCATTGTGGGCAGGTCCTCCAACAGAGCAGACACCAAGATCAGATTAAATGTGTGAAAATTTTATTGGGGAAAGCTCCTATGAAAGGTAATGGGGGAGGGAGCAGGGAAAGGCTGGAAGAGCTATCAGAGCACCTCGAAAGTCTGACCCTAAGTGATGAGTAGAGGGAAGAAGGTTGGTATCAGGGTCCCAGCCTGCTCTGCAATCTAAAGATGTTCAGTAAGTGCTGGGATGTTTTCCGGCCAGCCCAAGTCAGCCGTCAGCAGGGTCCTGTGTCTCCCAGGAGTGGGCCTGCTTTAGTATCCCTGCTCTGCTCCCTCTGTGCAAATTCAGTGATGGATTTCAGAGCCTAGCAGCTGGGGCTCTTGGTCAATTAAGCACCCTGAAGTTAGACGTCTGCCAGGCACATTCTCATGGCTACCTACAGTGCCATTACTCAAATAATTCATCATAAGTTCTTAAATTTATGCCTCCAGGTCAGACTTCTCTTCTAAGATCTGGACCTCTTAGATCCATCAGCTTTCTTCATGTCTCCTCTTGGCTGTCTCATCGGCATCTCAAGCTTAATGTCTTCAGACTGAACTCTTGATCTCTACCACCAAGTCTGCTCCTTCAGCTTTCTGGTCTTGGTGAATGGCACCTTCATCCAGCCACAAGTCCAGGGTCCCTGTTGATGCTTGCAATTCTGCATGCCCTTAGGCAATCCATTATGAAATCCCATCAGTCTGACTGCCTGAAGATGTATTGATCTGCATCTTTTTTTACACCTGCAGCCCCCACCTAGACCAAGCCACCAGTGTCTCTCACTTAGGTGACACAACAGCCTCATAACTCAAGTCTCACTAGGCATACCTCGCTTTATGGCACTTTGCTTTATTATGCTTTGCAGATTTATTGTGTTTTTTTCTTTTTTCTTTCTTCTTTTTCTTTTCTTTTTTTTTTTTTTTTACCAATTGAAGGTTTGTGGCAACCTTCTGTCAAGCAAGTCTTTTGGCACCATTTTTTCAACAACATTTGCTTATTCATGTCTCTATATCACATTTTGGTAATTCTTGCAATATTTCAAACTTTTCAATTTTGTTATATTTGTTAAAGTGCCTTGTGATCAGTGATTTTTTTAATAATTAATTTTATTTTATTTTTAAACTTTACAATATTGTATTAGTTTTGCCAAATATCAAAATGAATCCGCCACAGGTATACTTGTGTTCCCCATCCTGAACCCTCCTCCCTCCTCCCTCCCCATACCCTCCCTCTGGGTCGTCCCAGTGCACCAGCCCCAAGCATCCAGTATCGTGCATCAAACCTGGACTGGCGACTCGTTTCATACATGATATTATACATGTTTCAATGCTATTCTCCCAAATCTCCCCACCCTCTCCCTCTCCCACAGAGTCCATAAGACTGATCTATACATCAGTGTCTCTTTTGCTGTCTCGTACACAGGGTTATTGTTACCATCTTTCTAAATTCCATATCCCAATGTTCATCGCAGCACTGTTTATAATAGCCAGGACATGGAAGCAACCTAGATGCCCATCAGCAGATGAATGGATAAGAAAGCTGTGGTACATATACACAATGGAGTATTACTCAGCCATTAAAAAGAATACATTTGAATCAGTTCTAATGAGATGGATGAAACTGGAACCTATTATACAGAGTGAAGTAAGCCAGAAAGAAAAACACCAATACACTATACTAACGCATATATATGATCAGTGATTTTTGATGTTACTGTCACAAAAAGATTATGCTTCACTGAGGACTCAGATGATAGCATTTTTTTTAGCAATAAAGTGTTTTTTAAGGTATGTACATTGCTTTTTAGAAATAATACTACTGCATGCTTAATAGACTATAGTATAGGGTAAACATACCTTTTATATACACTGAGAAACCAAAAAATTTGCACAATTGCTTTATTGCAATGTTTGCTTTTCCTCCCTTTTCTGTTTATTTTTTTAATTGAAGTATAATGGAGTCCAGTTGATTTACAGTGTTGTATTAGTTTCAGGTATACAGCAAAGTGATTCATTTATACACACACACACACACACACACATACATATTATATATATATACACACATATACGTATGTATTCTCTTTCAGATTATTTTCTATTATTGGTTATTATAAGATGTTGAATATAATTCCCTGTGCCATACAGTAGACTCTCCTTGGTTATCTGTTTTATATATAGTAATGTGTATATGTTAGGCTTCCCCGGTGGCTCAGCAGTAAAAAATCCACCTGCAACGCAGGAGACTTGCAGGAGATGCAGTTTCGATTCCTGGGTCAGGAAGATCCCTTGGGAGGAGGAAATGGCAACCCACTCCAGTATTCTTGCCTGAAGAATCCCATGGACAGAAGAACCTGGCAGGTTACAGTCCATAAGGTCACAAAGAGTCAGACGTGACTAAGAGGTAGCACACACGCAGGTACGCAACGTGTATATGTTAATCCCAAACTCGTAACTTATCCCTCCCCTGCAGTATGTGTTTTATTGCAGTGGTCTGGAACCAAATCCATAATATCTGGCTTTGGCCCACACCCTCTCCCTGCCATGGCCACCTCCGCCCAGTCCTCCTGCTTCCCCTCTTCTCTGCCTGCCTCCAGCTCATTACGGCTGAAATGAAAGGCAGAGGTATCTCAAATGAAATGTCACAGCAGGCGTTAGTCATTGTGGCAGGCCAGCCAGGGAGTAAGCAGAGTAGAGTACGAGGTCAGGTCAGCCCGAGGAAGGTGCCTGGGAACTGGGCAGACAGCCCAAATTCGACCATGGATACAGCAGCTCTGGCCCTTATTTCTGTCCTTCTCTCCCCCTATGGGGTGGGCAAGGCTTGCTGGCATCCTCAAATTGTTGAAACTCTGCTGTCGAAACATAGAACTGCCCAGGTCACTGTGACAGGGTTTCCTTGGGTGTCAGATGGGTCGTAACCAAGTGGGTGGGGACTCAGTTCTATGGTGGAGGGCTTGGAGCACCAGCCTGGGGTCAGGCAGCTTTTACATCAGGTCCTGCCCACCCCATTCCTTCTTAAGTGGTTTTGTGCAGGTAAGTTACTTTCTCTGAATCTCAGCTTCCTTCATTGTATCTAGAAGTATACCCATCTCACAGGATTTGTGTGAAGTCTGAATCAGTATAAGTGCAATCAACACATATTAGCTGGAGATGACTGAGACTTGTTTAGAATCAAGGGGGTGGTAAGGTGCTGAGCTCTGTGGGGAGGGGAGAGAAGGCAGAATGGCAGGCAGAGGTCTCTATGGGCACTGCCAACATACCTGTGGCCCACCTTTTTCCTCTGCTGTCTGTCCTATGGCATCTCAGAACCTCAAGCCCATTAGACATACACTAAAAGTTGATTAAATGAGCATATAGAATATTTGAGGGAGGCAATGACTAAAGATTGTCTTGGATCCCATATCCTTTTATGGGATGGCCCACAGATTTTGATGGGGTTGTAAAGATGTGAGGATTTGGGGAATGTCAATTTATAGAAGCCCTTCAAATCATTAATACCGAACACAATTCTGCGAAAAGTATAAGTTGCACCCCATTTTCTTGCTTTACTCTGCTTTTTAGGTTTTCAGAGCGAAATCCTCAAAGTCCAAATATAAAGTACCAATGAAATAATCTGCATTGTAAACTGTAGGGTTTGGAATATGCATAATGTCAGCTGTTATGTGGGAAATAGTTCCTGATATGTTTGCTATTTTGTTTGGCCTGTAAAGGTAGAGGGTGCTTGAGGTTTGCATTGCTATTAGCCTGCTATTGAAGAATTATAATTCTTATTTTCATTGATACTGAAACAATCTTCTATTTTGAGAGGTAGGAGGACCTTTGAAGGAGCCCCAACAGATGTAATTATACCCCAGACCTTACCCCAAATCCAGTACATCAAACAGTGATTAAGTCTCTAGTAGTGTGATTCATGGAGAAGGCAATGGCACCCCACTCCAGTACTCTTGCCTGGAAAATCCCACGGACGGAGGAGCCTGGTAGGCTGCAGTCAATGGGGTCGCTAAGAGTCAGACACAACTGAGCGACTTCCCTTTCACTTTTCACTTCATGCATTAGAGAAGGAAATGGCAACCCACTCCAGTGTTCTTGCCTGGAGAATCCCAGGGACGGTGGAGCCTGGTGGGCTGCCATCTATGGGGTCGCACAGAGTCGGACACGACTGAAGCGACTTAGTAGTAGTAGTAGTAGTAGTGTGATTCATAACGTTTAGAGTCATAGAATTTGTTGAAAATTTGATGAAGCCAGTGGACTTGACCTGGTGAAAATGGGTGCTCCAAATATTCCTACAGTATCAGGGACCCGAGAGCCTTAAGAAGCCTATCCTACTTGGAGTCTGAGTGGATCATGCTAGATTGAGAATGTCCTCAGAATCATGAGGCATCCTTGAGAGGACTGGGCAGAACTCAGAGGACATAGATGCCAGGTGAAGAGGCAGGCCTGGTCCCTACTTTTACGATTGAGTCTGGTGTCATGACTCACCAAGGATATTTCTGTTCTCATTGCCCTCTCTGAGGATGCCACCTGCATTGCACAGGGACAGGGGCTTCTGTCCACAGCTTTGGGCCCTGATGTCCAGAAAGTTGGCCATGGGTCATGGTGGCCCACAAGAAGCAATTCATACGGACACATCAGAGGGTGACTTTGGGGATGGGTGACATCATTCCTGGCCTCTCCCAGCGTGAACTCTGTAAAAGTCTGTGGAAGGGCCTTTTCTTCCACAGCTTTTGTTCCTATTACTTTCCTTCCTAAAATGCTCTCTCCTCTCCACCCATCTTCCTTGGTATCATTTCTAGCCCTTGCCCTGGCCCCCTCACTCTTCTATGAACCGGAGTACCCTTAAGGCCCTCACAGGGCTACTGTCTTCCCACACTCCTTGTCTTTTAGTTAACCTTTCAGCTGTAATTCCCTGGAGAAAGGAAAGGCTACCCACTTCAGTATTCTGGCCTGGAGAATTCCATGGACTGTGTAGTCCATGGGGTCGCAAAGAGTCAGACATGACTGAGCAACTTTCACTTTGCAGTTAGAAGGCAGCTTCTCACAGTTAGAGACTCAACTTCTGACTGTCTACCTAGAAGCTCAGAGTGGGAAGTTTAAGAAGAAACCAAATATGTTATTTAGGAGAGCAGCCAGGAGTGGAAGGAAGCCCCAGTGAAAGCTGAAGGAACTGTGAAGGGAAGGTCTGGTGGAAATGACTGAGACTGTGCTTTAAGATTCTCCTCCTCCAGAAATTGCTCCATTTTGCTTCTTAGTGGAGTACAACTCAAACAAACAAACAAACAAAAACAACCAAAACAGAAAAGCACAGTGTGGTTCCTCTGAAGAGTTGTTTGTTTGTGCTCACTGCGTCCAGACTTTCACCCTATTTTCTCTCTTTTTTAAAGTAGCTTTTTATTGTGGAAAATTTCAAACATATACTAAAGTAGAGAAAATCATCTAATGAACCTCTAGGCATCCACCACTCAGTTTCAATAATTATCAACTCATAACAAATTATTTTTTCACCTCAGTCTCCCTAGTTTACCTTCCCGTTGGAGTATTTTGAACCAATTCCCAGTTATTATAATTCCATTCATAAATATTTTGATACTGGTCTCTAAAAGATAATGGATTAGAAAAATAACCATAATAGCATTACCACACTCTCCAAATTAACAATAATTTTAATTAATTGTTAATTAAAACAGTAATTAAGTAAAACTCTTAATATTTTCGATATCTAGTTGGCATTCAAATTTCTCCAATTGTAGCATTTTTTTTAAAAGCAGTTCACTTTTTTTTTAAAGAAGTTTATTTGAATCATAATCCAAATAAGGGTCACACATCATATTTTGGTGAAAGATTTCTTAAGTCATAACGGCAGGTTCCTTTACTCCACTTGGCTTTTAGCCTAATGGTTTATTTGTTGAAGAAACTTTTCATATTTTTGGTAGATTTTCCCACATTCTGGAGTTTGTTGGTTGCCCCTCCGTCATGTTGTTGAATGTTTTTTTCCCCTGTATTTCCTATAAACTGGCGTTTAGTGCCTTCTGATTCAGATTTGCTTTTTTTTTTAATTTTGTAAGATCACTTCCTAGGGGATGGTATGTATTTTATGTCTGCTTGTTTCCCTTCATGTGACATTAGCAGCCACTGAAGATTATTGCCTGGATCAGAGTTGGCAAACTTTCTCTATAAAGGGCCAGATAGAAAATATTTTAGTCTGTAGGCCACACAGTCTCTATCACAACTAGTCAACACCACCATGGTAGTGTGGAAGCAGCAGGAGTCAACACAAAAATGAATGTGCATGGGTGAGTGCCAATAAAACTTTATTTACAAAAACAAGCAGGCCAGGCATAGCCCAAGGGCCATAGTTTGCTGACCCCTACCTGGATTGTTTATTTCCTTGGGGGTTACTCAAAGCTGATATCCTAATCCCATCATTCCTTCTTCATTTATTAGTTGGAATCACTTTTATTTTTTTCTGGTTCCACTGGGCCTTCATTGCTTTGCCCAGGTTTGGTATAGTTGCAGAGAGTGGGAAGTACTTTTGTTCTGATGCACAGGCTTCTCATTGTGGTGGTCTCTCTTGTCGTGGAGCACAGGCTCTAGGTGCATGGGCTTTGGTAGCTGCTGTACGCAGGTTCAATCGTTGTGGCTCCCAGGCTCTAGAGCATCTAGTCGTCGTGGCGCATGGGCTTCCGTTGCTTTGAGGCATGTGGAATCTTCCTGGATCAGGGATCCAACACATGTCTCCTGCCTTGGCAGGCAGATTCTTATCCACTGTACCACCAGGGAAGTCCCTTGAATCACTTTTAAAAACAGATTTTCCCCCACACTATTTGGCTATCTTCATTCTTTTGATCCTTCCTTTTGCCCCAACCCCACCAAAATTGTCCTAAGATCATCAAGGACTGTCCTGTTGCTAAACCATTTCTCATCTTAAGATACTTGACCTACTGGCAGCATCTGACATAACCAATCCTTCTTTCCCCTGTAAAATACTTCTCGTGGCTTTCAGGTTTCACCACCCTCTCCTGAGGGTCTTCCTTTGCCAATGGTAACTCCTTCTCAGTGGCTTTTTAATTTTCCTAATCAATCTGTGAGTCTTGGATTCTCTTGGCTCAGTCTTCGGACTTCTTCTGTTCTTTATCTATAGTCACTTCTTCAGGGTTCTAGACATAGATGACTTCTAAGTATATATGCATATAATTAACCATATATGCATATTAGATATTATATTTCATATGATATGAAATATATAGCTCTCCCTTGGTCTTCTTTCTGAACACTACATATGTCTCTTCAGTTGCTCATGAGACATTTCCATGGGGATGTCTAAAAAACAAGTCAAATCTTACATTTTCAAATATGAATGCTTAATATTCCCTATAAAACCTGCTCCTCCTTCAGTCTTTCCTTTCTCAGTTAATGAGGACTCCATCCTTCCAGAAGCCTAGATCAAAAAAATCTTAGCATCATCCTTGACACCTCTTTTACTTTCACTCTGCACACCCAACCTGTCAGCACATCATCTTGATTCCGTCTTCAAATATACCCACTTCTCACCACCTCTGCTTCTACAGAAGTCTGGTTCAAGCTATTGTCCCCCATCTCCGAGACTGTTGCCTGCTACTGACTGGAGCAGGTGGTCATCTGCCCTACCTGAAGTACATCCCCAAGCTAGCAGCCCAAGGGACTCTTTAAAAACCAGAAATCAGGGTAACTCACTGTTCTCAGAGTTCTCCAATGGCTTCCCATCTCATTAAGAGTCAAATCCAGAATCCTTAAATTAGTGACCTGCAGAAGCCTACACGGACTGAACCTCAGCCCGACCCCTTGCCTTTCTGGCCCCATATCCTTTCACTCTTCCCATGTGTCTCCCTGCTCCAGCACACAGGCCTGTTGCTGTACCCATTATGCTAAACAGCCTCTTTGCCCCTGGTTCTTTGCCCTTGCTGTTCTTCTGCCCGGGATGCTCTCTTATAGATACTTGAGTGGCTTGCCCCTCCCCACCTTCAGGTCTTTCTCAGTGAGGCCTGCTCTGATCACACTACTATTCCCTCTACCCCTCTGCACTCCAGGAAGGAAGAATGTCCAGATCTCAGCAGAGAGAAGCCGGACTGTCTTTCACTGAGACCCTGATAGGGAAGCTAGAGACCACACAGGAGTATTTCCCTGTAGTCCTTTTCCTGTCCTGACTTGCACTGCAGTGGGTCTACATGGTAGGTGAAGCTCCAAGATGGTGAGGGGAGTTGTGCCTTTCCCTCTCTATCCATGCAGGATACCCTCAAAACCACCCCCTGAAAGAGACCCTTTTTCTCTTTCCTTGAAACATAAGCTCTGTGACTCTCTGGGTTGCTGGACCAGCTGGGGTGTCCCAGAGCTGGGACTGGCGTGGGGGACCCTGTTGGATTCATAGCTAAGCCTTGGGATGATTTCTTCCAGGTCTTCACTCATGAATCTGCTTCAGTGTTTTGTTCTGGAGCTCATACTGGCTCAGTCTTCCCTGGTGGCTCAGAGGGTAAAGAATCTGCCTGCAATGCAAGAGACCTGGGTTCAATCCCTGGGTCAGGAAGATTCGCTGGAGAAGGGAATGGCAATCCATTCCAGTATACTTGCCTGGGGAATCCCATGGACCGAGAAGCCTGGTGGGCTACAGTCCGTGGGGTTGCAAGGAGTCGGACATGAGTGAGTGCCTGACACTTTCACTTTTCACGCTGGCCCAGAAAAAGGCTATGGTGGCCTCCTCTTTAAGCCTTTCTTCCCTTTTGTTTGTCATCCCGGGGTCAGCGCATCTTGGTGCCTCTCCATTCATTTATGTGAAAACGTCTCTCATTTTGAATATGAATCTACATCTGCCATCTGGAGACTTCTGATCCCTGCCGGGGTGGCAGTTGGATGATATCATGAGATAGTGATGCCTGCAAGGCTAATGCCCTGAAGTTTTTCCCCAGCCAGGCCATCATCCAGTTCTTGGCCTCTTTTTGTAGCATCAGAAACTCTCTGAGCCAGATGGAGCCCCAGTGACCACCTAGTCTAACTCTCTGTGTCTCCTCTGCAATGTGTCTGAAAAGTGGCTATACAGGCTGCTTTAGTACTTTTCAAGGTAATCCATTCTACTTTTAGATAGGGCTTCCCTGGAAATTCAGCTGATAAAGAATTTGCCTGCAATGCAGGAAACCCTGGTTTGATTCCTGGGTTGGGAAGATCCCCTGGAGAAGGGTTAGGCTACCCACTTCAGTATTCTTGGGCTTCCTTGGTGGCTCAGTTGGTAAAGAATTCGCCTGCAATGGGGGAGACCTAGGTTCAATCCCTGGGTTGGGAAGATCCCCTGGAGAAGGGAATGGCAACCTACTCCAGTCTTCTTGGCTGGGAAATCCCATGGACACAGGAGCCTGGCAGGGTATAGTCCATGGGGTGGCAAAGAGTCAAACATGATTGAGTGACTAAGCACACAGCACAATCATTGGAAAACACTTTAAACCTTCAATGTATTTGAGTCTCTTGTTTATTCTCTTGAAGAATACTTCCATAGCGACTTCTTCAACACTTGGTCCTTCAGCGAAGGCTGCCTGAAGATAGAATCCTTTCAGATCCCATTTACTAAGTGGCGAGGTTCTTAAAGGCAGGAATCCATCCTATTCTCTGTATTCCCTGCACTTGGCGTAATATCTGAATCTAATAGATGCTCAGTAAATGTCTAAGGCAATAATGAATGAGGAACAACTACTTATTGAGGATTTAAAATGTGGCAGACACTCCTCTAAGCCCTTTATGTGCCTCAGAACAACCTAGTATAGTAGGCAGTGCTTTTATTACCATTTTTTTGTTTTTTTTGATGAGGAAACTAAATCTTAGAAATGCTAAGTACCTTTCTAAGGTGACGCCGTCATGAAAGGGAGTAGTGAAGACTCAAACCCAGAAGTGTGGACTCTCTAATCCACTCTCCTTTGTATATTTCATGTTTCTTTCTTTCTCTTTATTTTTTTATTTTTAATTTTTTTAAATTTTATTTTATTTTTAAACTTTACACATTGTATTAGTTTGGTAAAATATGTGCAATATAAAGTTTACCATATTAACCATTTCTAAGTGTACCGTTTAGTCACATTAAGTACAGTCACAGTGCTGTGCAGCTATAATCACCTTCCTCCATCTCTGTAACTTTTTCATCTTCCCAAACTAGAGCTCCAGACACATTCCTTCCTCCCCCAGCTCCTGGTGACCACCAATCTACTTTCTTTCTCTAGGGATTAGGCTACACAAGGCACCTCATACAAGTGAAATCATATACCATTTGTTCTTTTGTGACTGGCTAATTTCACTTAGCATAATTTCTTCAAAGTTCATCCATATTGCAGCCCTATACATCCATATGAAGAAATGTGTCAGGACTTCTTTCTTTTTAAAGGTCGGATGATATTCTATTGTATGTACATACCACATGTTGTTTATCCAATCATTCACTGATAGAAACTTGGATTGCTTTTGGCTATTGTGAGTAATCCAGCTGTGAAGATGGGTATCCAAATATTTGTTTGAATATCTATTTTCAGTTCCTTTCGGTATATAGCTAGGAATGAAATTGCTAGATCACATGGTAATTCTTGGGCTGCCCAGGAGACACTAGTGGAAAAGAACCCAACTGCCAGTGCAGATGTGAGAGACATGGTTTCGATCCTTGAGTTGGGAAGATTCCCTGGAGGAGGGCATGGCAACCCACTCCGGTATTCTTGCCTGGAGAATCCCCGTGGACAGAGGAGCCTGGTGGGCTACAGTCCATGGGTTCTCAAAGAATCGGACATGACTGAAGTGATTTAGCACACACACATGCATGGTAATTCTCAATTTAATTATTTTTGAGGAACTGCTATATTGTTTCTCACATGGATGCACTATTGTATATTTCCACCAGCAATGTACAAGGGTTCCTTCCAATTCTACACTTCCTTATCAATATTTGTTACTTTTTTTTTTTTTTTTGTATAATAGCCATCCTAATGGGTATAAAGTGGTACATCTCATTGTGATTTTGATTCACATTTCCCTAATGACTAATGATGATGAATATCTTTTCATGTGCTTATTGATCATTTGTTATCTTTGGAGAAGTGTCTAGTCATTTACTTTACCCATTTAAAAATTAAGTTCCTTGTTTTGTTGTTATGGGGGTCCTTTATATATTCTAGATACTAAACCTTATGAGATATATGATTTGCGTATATTTTCTAAGAGTTTTATGGCTTTAAGCCTTACATTTAGGTCTTGATCCGTTTTGAGTTAATTTTTGTATATGGTATAAGGTAAAGGGTCCAAACGGAGAAGGCAATGGCAACCCACTCCAGTACTCTTGCCTGGAAAGTCCCATGGAGGGAGGAACATGGTGGGCTGCAGTCCATGGGGTCTCGAAGAGTCGGACACGACTGAGCGACTTCCCTTTCACTTTTCACTTTCATGCATTGGAGAAGGAAATGGCAACCCACTCCAGTGTACTTTCCTGGAGACTCCCAGGGACCGTGGAACCTGGTGGGCTGCCGTCTATGGGGTCACACAGAGTCGGACATGACTGAAGCGACTTAGCAGCAGCAGCAGTAAAGGGTCCACATTCAATTTTCAGTTGTGGACATCCCCATTTTCCCTACACCATTTATGGAAAATACTGTCTTTTCCCCACTGAATAGTCTTGGATCCCCTGTTGAAAATAATTTGACCATGTATGGAGGGTTTATTTCTAGACCTCTAATCTGTTGCATTGATCTATATGTCTGTCTGTATGTCAGTACCACATTGTCTCAATTCCTGTGGTTCTGAAGTAAGTTTTGAAATTAGGACATGTGAGACCACTAACTTTTTTTCTAGATCATTTGGCTATTCAAGGACTCTTGAATTTCCACATGAATTTTAGACTTCGCATTTTGGTTTATGCAAAAACGTTGAGATTTTGATAGGGACTGCATTAAATCTCTTTGGGTAGTGTTGGCATCTCAAGACTCTTAAGTCTTCTGATCCATGAACATGAGATGTCTTTTCATTTATTATTATCTTATTTAATATCTTTTAGTAATTTTTCATAGTTTTTGGTGTCTTTATTTGAAAAAAACTTTTCTCTTTATTTAAAAATTTCCCCAACCACCAAGTTTTCCTCCTAGAAAGTAACCACTATTTTCATTTTCTCATGTGTCCTTCTATTTCCATATATATCAGTAAAATTTTGATGTATAAATTCCTCAAAACCAAATAGCAACATACATAACTTACTGTTCTGTACCTGTGTATTTCTCCACTTAAGAACTGATCTTGGAGTTTCTTCCAAATCAGGACCCTGAAATCTGTCTCTCTTTTAAAAAGCTTTATACATCCCATAATTTATTTAACTCGTCCCCTTTTGATGGATATACAGCTTTATTTCTTTTCTTTTTTTTTTTGGTAATATTTTACTATTAATGCTTCAATGAATAAGCATAAGGATGTCACTTGCCCACATGCAAATATACATGAAGAAAATTTCTTTTTTTTTAATTTTATTTTTAAATTTTATTTTATTTTTAAAACTTTACAATATTGTATTAGTTTTGCCAAATATCGAAATGAATCCACCACAGGTATACCCACGTTCCCCATCCTGAACCCTCCTCCCTCCTCTCTCCCCTACCCTCCCTCTGGGTCGTCCCAGTGCACCAGCCCCAAGCATCCAATACCGTGCATCGAACCTGGACTGGTGACTCGTTTCATACAGGATATTATACGTGTTTCAATGCTATTTCTTAAAAGTAGAATTGTGCCAAAGAGTGAGTTTAAAATTTTGCATTGTAGTCCCAAATAGTCTCCCATGGAAGTTGTACCATTGATCCACTTACCAGCCTGCTGGCTATTTCCTTGTATCCTTGCCAGCACAGTGTGTTATCAAACAATTTTTAGCCCTGGACTATCTTAAGGGATGAAAAGTGGTATCTCCTAGTTTAAATGTGTTTTTCTCTTGTTGTGATAGTGAACAACTTTTCAAATATTATGAGCCTTTTCTATTTTCTAATTTGTGAGTTAATCGATCATATCCTTTGCACATGTTCATGTTACCTTGTAATTCATTATATATTAAGAGAAAATATCTACTTCTGTTTTACGGACTATGCCAAAGCCTTTGACTGTATGGATGACAAAGAGATGGGAATACCAGACCACCTGACCTGCCTCTTGAGAAATCTGTATGCAGGTCAGGAAGCAACAGTTAGAACTGGACATGGAACAACAGACTCCAAATAGGAAAAGGAGTATGTCAAGGCTGTATATTGTCACCCTGCTTATTTAACTTATATGCAGAGTGCATCATGAGAAACCTGGGCTAGATGAAGCACAAGCTGGAATCAAGATTGCCGGGAGAAATATCAGTAACCTCAGATATGCAGATGACACCACCCTTATGGCAGAAAGTGAAGAGGAACTAAAAAGCTTCTTGATGAAAGTGAAAGAGGAGAGTGAAAAAGTTGGCTTCAAGCTCAACATTCAGAAAACTAAGATCATAGCATCTGGTCCCATCACTTCATGGGAAATAGATGGGGAAACAGTGGAAACAGTGGCTGACTTTGTTTTTTTGGGCTCCACAATCACTACAGATGGTGAGTGCAGCCATGAAATTAAAAACGCTTGCTCCTTGGAAGAAAAGTTATGACCAACCTAGACAGCATATTAAAAAGCAGAGATATTACTTTGCCAACAAAGGTCTGTCTAGTCAAAGCTATGGTTTTTCCAGTGGTCACGTATGAATGTGAGTTGGACTGTAAAGAAAGCTGAGCGCCGAAGAATTGATGCTTTTGAACTGTGTTGTTGGAGAAGACTTGAGAATCCCTTGGACTGCAAGGAGATCCAACCAGTCCCTCCTAAAGGAAATCGGTCCTGAATATTCATTGGAAGGACTGATGTTGAAGCTGAAATTCCAATATTTTGGCCACCTGATGAGAAGAACTACCTCATTTGAAAAGACCCTGATGCTGGGAAAGATTGAAGGTGGGGGGAGAAGGGAACGAACAACAGAGGACGAGATGGTTGGATGGCATCACTGACTCAATGGACATAAATTTGAGTAAACTCTGGGAGTTGGTGAAGGATAGGGAGGCCTGGCGTGCTGCAGTCCATGGGGTTGCAAAGAGTCAGACATGACTGAGCGACTGAACTGAAGTAATATATTAAGAGAATTTGTCCTTTGCAGTGTAGATGCAGAAAATATTTTCTAATTTGTAGTTTGCCTTTTGTAGTTGTTTATATTTTTATGACAGTTTTTATTTAGTTGAATGTATCAGCCTTTTTATTACTATATTTTGGTTTTATATTGCTAACAGAGGCCTTTGCAACTACAAAAATTACACATTAAAAAATTCTGGCATTTTTATGGTTTCATTTGTTACATTTATATCTTTGATTCATAGATAATCTATTTTGGCATAAGACTTGAGGGAAGGATCCTACTTAATTTTTTCCCATATGTCTACTCAGTTGTCTCAAAACCATTTATTAACTATTCATCTCTCCCTCAGTGATCTGGAATATAATATTTCTCATAGATATTTAGGTCTCTTTCTGCATTTTAAATTCTGTTCTATTGATCCATTTGTACATTCATATGCCAGAATGCATATTTTAATTAAAGCAATTTTATAATATGCCTTAATATTTGAGGACTAGTTATCTTTAATAGCATTTCTGTGTTAGAATTTTCTTGAATATTCTTGCTTACTTATTGTTCCATATGAGCTTCAGATTAAACTTATCTAGCTCTCTCCAAAACTTACTGGTGATTTTGATGGGAATATGTTTAATTTATAAATAAACTTTAGGGAGAATTCACATCTTTCGGATGTTAAATTCTTTATCCATGAATGTGTTGTGACTTTTCATTTGTTCAAGTCTTTGTTTTTTTGTCCTAAAGCAGTATTTTAAATGAAATATTTCTTCATACATCTTGCATAGTTCATATTAAATTTATTCCTCTCTCTTTAATTTTATTTTAATTTGTTTTGATGAAGATCCATCCTCTTAACTACTAGAGATCTCACTGTGCTTTTAGAAATTTAGTCACTTTAAGCTTCCCATTCTTCTGGCCTGGGGTGCTACAGTGTCCCTAAAGGAAATAATCCTCCCAGACATTGCCAGTTCTCCAAATCTGGCCTGTGATTTACTGTTTTCACTTTCTGAGTAATGGGCCTCTTTCATGTCCATTATTATCATCTTATATTTGTCTAAAAAGCCCTTTGTATATGTGATTTCACTTGATCCTTACAATGATCTTGAGATATCAACAAAGAGAATATTTATTCATGCTCATTTTGAGAGGGAAGAAGTTGCTCTCCCAGTTCACACGGGTGGGGCTGGACTGTTGTGTTCAGTTGCTCAGTCGTGTCTAGTCCATCTGTGACCTCACTGACTGCAGCACGCCAGGCTTCCTTGCCCATCACTATCTCGGAGTTTGCTCAGACTCGTGCATTGAGTCAGCAATGCCATCCAACCATATCATCCTCTGTCACCCTGTTTTCCACCTGGTCTCAGTCTTTCCCAGCATCTGTGTCTTTTCCAATGAGTCGGCTCTTGGCATCAGATGGCCAAAATTTTGGAGCTTTTGCTTCAGCACCAGTCCTTCCAATGAATATTCAGGGTTGATTTCCTTTACGATTGACTGGTTTGATCTCCTAGCTGTCCAAGGGACTCTCAAGAGTCTTCTCCAGCACCACAGTTAGAAAGCATCAGTTTTTCGGCACTCAGGCTTCTTTACGGTCCAGCTCTCACATCCATATATGACTACTGGAAAATCCATAGCTTTGACTATACAGGCCGTTGTTGGAAAAGTAATGTCTCTGCTTTTTAATACACTGTCCAGGTTTGTCATAGCTTTTCATCCAATGAGCAGGCATCTTTTAATTTCATGGCTGCAGTCACCATCCATAGTGATTTTGAAGCCCAAGAAAATAAAATCTGTCACTGTTTCCATTTTTTCTCCATCTATTTGCCCTGAAGTGATGGGACTGGATGCCATGATCCTAGTCTTTTAAATGCTGAGTTTTAAGGCAGATTTTTCACTCTCCTCTTTCACCTTCAAGAGGCTCTTCAGTTCCTCTTTACTTTTTGCCATTAGGGTAGTGTCATCTGCAAGTCTGAGGGTATTAATATTTCTCCTGGCAATCTTGATTCCAACTTGTGCTTCATCCAGCCTGGCATTCTATACATGATATACTCTGCATATAAGTTAAATAAACCGAGTGACAATATACAGCCTTGATGTGCTCCTTTCCCAATTTGGAACCAGTTTGTTGTTCCATGTCCAGTTCTAACTATTGCTTCCTGACCTGCATACAGGTTTCTCAGGAGGCAGGTCAGGTGGTCTGATATTCCCATTTCTTAGAGAATTTTCTGCAGTTTGTTGGATCCACACAAAGACTTTAGCTTAGTCATTGAAGCAGAAGTAGATGTTTTTCTGGAATTCCCTTGCTTTTTCTATGGTGGTCCAACAGATGTTGGCAGTTTAATCTCTAGTCCTCTGCCTTTTCTAAATCCAGCTTGTACATCTGCAAGTTCTTGGTTCACATACTGTTGAAGCCTGTCTTGAAGGATCTTGAGCATGACCTTGCTAGCATGTGAAATGAGCCCAACTGTGCAGTAGTTTGGAGCCATGCATCCCTGTCCACGTTTTTTCAGTCCCTGTCCTTGCCTGGCAGCCCCAGGCTCCTGTCCCATCTCCAGGAGCAGCCTGTCTGTCCCTCCTTCAGGGTTGCTCTCCATCCTAGTTCTCCCCACAGCTGGCTGCTCTGGGTCTGTGCAGGGATGGGCCCCCAAGCACTTGGAGCACACCCAGCACCCAGCTGCAAGCTATGGATTCTGAAGCCAGCCTCTGCTGCTCCTTGTTTACTGAGGCAGTAGTTGGGAATGTTTGTCCTTTCCGGAGGTCGTGCTGGCAGGTTGACAACCCAAATCATTTCATCCTGCTGCCTTGACTTCTCAGAGAGAACAATGCAACACCCCCACCTTCCTCTCCTGTCGCTTAGATGAGGATTAAAGGCAGCCTCGCTTATTTTCCTGCTTCAGCAGGGGTTGCCCTGTGCTCTGAAGGGGGCTCCGTGTTCCTTCACTCACAGGGGATCTTTTCTGGGCTCCAGGATCAGTGGGGCTGAAAGGGGCACACAGGCCACCAGCACACGTGAGACCAGGCCGCAGGGCCAAAGGGGAGGCCCTCGGCCCAGGGTACAGAGCACAGCTTCAGTGTGTTCACCTCCTGCCTCCCTTCTTTCCTTTTATCTTCCTCCACTGTTCTGAAAAGTATTCACTACTTTCTATCTGCCCACTTCCTCCAACTGCCACCAGAGCAGTTATGCTGCTGTCTTTCATGAAGACTCATTCATTCATTCAAACAAGCTTTTATTGAATGCTTGTTCAATGCTTGTTCAACAGTTGCAGTAGCTGAGGATACAGCAGCAGACAAGACAGTGACCTGAGCTCAGGGAGGTGGGAAGAGAGAAACAGTAAGCAAGTCACCAGACAGGCAAATAGATGGCTTCCCATAGCAAAGAGTGCCATGAAGAAAACCAAGCAAAGGGGTGCGAAGGAGGGAGATTTGGGGGTCTCTTCCAAATGATGAGAGTTGGGAGAGGGAGTTGTCTGAAGAAGTGTTATTTGATTTGAAACTTGAACGATAAGCCAACTATGCCAGCATCTGTAGTCAGGGAGAAGAGAGAGCAAGCACAGGGGTCCTGAGGTAGAGGTGCACGTGGCAAGTTTCAGCAACAAACACACCAAGGAAGTGGGAAATTGTGAGCAAAGGGAGGGAGATACAGGAGGAGGGAGGAGAAGGAAGCAAGGGTCTTAGAAGCCAAGATAAGGCTTTTGGATTTTAAGTACAACGGGGAGATTTTAGAGAGTTTAAAGCAGAGGAGAGACATGGTCTGATCCATATTTTAAAGCTATTCTGGCACCAGGAGACAAATATCAAACTGCTCATAGCAACATTCTTCATATTGGCTGAAGAACTAGAAGCAACCCAAATGCTCAGCAACAGTAGAATGGATAAATAATGGACTGCCATAGAACAATAAAAATAAACAAACTAGAGCTCGATACACAACACAGAGGAATCTCATAAATGAAATGCTGAGTGAGAGAAGTCCAACACGAAGTAATGCATGCAGTGTGATTCCGTTTTTATAGTGTGTATATCAGACAAAATCAAAACAACAGTTTTTACAGATTCAGGGTTAGGTGGTAAACTGTAAGAGGGGTTGAAGAAGTGATTACCTTAAAGCTAGGAGAAGGGTTACCTTTGGCAGGGCAGGTGGGGCAGTGACAGGGAGAGAGCACCAGGGGAGCTTTTGGGGCAGAACTAGGAATGTTTTTACTTCTTGATCTTGGAGATGATTTACTTCTTGACCCTGGGGATGATACAGCATGCATGTTCATGTGGTCACAAACCACAGAGTTATACATTTTTGTTTTTTTGTGCTTTTCTGCCTATGTG
>NW_011494894.1:9551805-9552080 GCF_000754665.1 Bison bison bison | reverse complement strand
AGTTCAAACAGCCTCCATTTTCCCCTTGGTCGCTCACCCTCACTTGTGTTTTCTCCTCTGCGGCTTTTTTTTTCTTCCTTACATTCATTTTTATTGGAGTATAGTTGCTTTACAATGTTGTATTAGTTTCTGCTGTGCAGCAGGAGGAATCGGCCGTACATATGCATGTATCCCTCCTTCTGGACTTCCTTTCCATTCAGTGCACTAAGTAGAGTTCCCAGTGCTATATGGGAGTTTCTCGTTAGTTTTACACACAGTAAGTACCAATAGTGTCT
>NW_011494894.1:9543297-9551705 GCF_000754665.1 Bison bison bison | reverse complement strand
TATGTGTTGTATTTCACAGTAAAAATGTGCAAACACTGCAGTTTGGCTGCTGTGTGACAAATGGATTTAAGGGAGCCAAGAGTGAGAGGAGGACTAGGAAGTACTTAGCTGACTGTAGACATCCAGGTGAGTAGTGAGGGTGCTGGGACTCTGGTGGTTTCAATGGAATGGGTTAGGGCTGTGCTTGGAGGTGAGGTTCACAGGGCTTGCCAACAGATTGGGTTGTAAGCAGTAGTGATGAGGGAAACAGCAGTCTGGATGCCCTGGGTATTTGCTTTGAGCGTCTGGTACTATTTCCTGAGAAATAAAACTTGGGAAGGGGGACAGGCTTGAAGGGGAGATGAAGAAATCTACACTGGTTCTGTCAAATTTGAGTTCCATATTTTGTATTTAATGGAGAAATTAAATAGGCAACAGTTTCCTAACTGGCTGGTCCACTTCCAGTCTGGCTCCCTTCATTGCATTCTTAACCTTCTGGTTCAAGTGATTTGTTTCAAGAATAAATCTGATGTTGTTTCCCCAGTAGAGAATGATCTTCTGCACATCCTTCCAATGACTATTGCCCAGTAGAAAGAGGCTTAATTCTTCATTGTGACCTCAAGCCATCATGCCCACCTGGGTCCTGCCTCTCCAACTTTGTCTTAGTGGCTCCTCCATCACCCCAGAATGGCCACATAGAAGGACGATGGACTTTTACACATGCCGTCCTCTTTGTCTCCAGCTTCTTCCCTCCTCTATGCCCTCACCATCTTATGCCTACTCTTCAAGTCTCACCTTGGATATCTGTTGCCCCAAGCAGCCTTTCCACATTTCTTAGCCCCCAGGACCCAGTGGGGTGCCATCCTGTGCTCCCTCAAACCCCTCCTTCATTTAGCTCTTGCGTCAGCCCTCATCCCACAGCCCGGAGTAGCTCTTCACTTCCATCTCTTTTCGCTGACTGTGAATTATCTGAGGGCAGTGGCCAGGTTCATAACTGCATCTCTTGCAGCTGGCCACAGCTGTTAAGGCAAATGCTCAACAGACATCTCTTGATGAATGACTAATGACACACCCTCTCCCATACACGTTCTAGGTACTTGCTCTTTCTCTTTCACCTGCATATCTTCCTCTTACACTCTCTCCCCACAAAGGCACACTTTGTACTGCTCCTTTCACAAGCATTCTGTCTCAGGCCACAGGGCTGAGGCTCCAAGACCTTCAGGGAGAGAGGACTTGGGGTGGTTGGTGGTATCCCCTTAAATCTTCTGAGAGTGCAGATGTTTTTCTACCTAAAGGCTTGGAAGGTCATCAAGGAGGAGGCAAAGATGTCATTGGAGCAGCTGTCAGAAAGAGATGGGAGAGCGGAAATCAGCTTCTCTGGTGTCTCCCAGGCAAAATGATCCAAAAATTGCCTCGGGGGAAACCCTGGGTCTAAGTGACTGCAAATGCTGTTTGTCCTCCGAGTCATCTTGGCAAGGCCAGTGGAGTGACATTATGTATGTCTTCCTTGCCCAGCACCCTCACGTCCATTCAGTGTGAATTCTCAAGGAGTCATTAAGTAGAGGAGTCACACATAATGTGCAGTAGAGGGTGGCCTTTGTGGGCCTATGATAGGGGTGAGGTTTCTGTGCTGTTTGCCTGGGAACCTTAGTTCCTTTTTTTTCTTTTTAAAGAATCTGTTGACAGAGCTCTGAATGCCTCTGTGGTTCACACTGGTGAGGTTAGTCTAGGGATTTAGCCACATCAAAGGTCATTCTTGGACTTCACAGATGGTGCTAGTGATAAAGAACTGCCTGGCAATGCAGGAGGCGTAAGAGACACGGATTTGGTCCCTGGTTTGGGAAGATGCCTGGAGAAGGAAATGGCAACCCACTCCAGTATTCTTGCCTGGAAAACTCCATGGACAGAGGAGCTGGTGGGCTACACTCCCCAGGGTTGTAAAGGGTCAGAGGCAACTGAAATGACTTAGCATGCACACATGAGGTCATTCTTACAATTTTGCCACACCTTTCCTCCTGCTCCACTGATACCTGCTGTCCCTAGATGGCCAAAGGATGGGAAACTGAATTTCATTCCTGTAAGAAAAAGGTGAGCCAACCCAGACCCCAGAATGAAAGAGAGTGGCTTGGGGCTGGCAGAACTGCCATAGTCCCAGCCAGATCCCTGTTACCTGCCTCAGCAGAGGTGCCCCAGGACAGACTGCAGCCTCAGTTGCTGGGCTCCTGGAGAGCAGCTGTCTTAAAGAGCGAGCAGCCATCTGCCATCCTGATTAATGATGGTCACCTTGGAGGACTGGTGGCTTATTTCCTTGTAGAGCCTCTTTATAAGTGCTCTGCAGACCCTGAGCTTGGGATCTCTTGTGGTTGGTGTGAGCCTGGGCAATAGAAAATACCACTGATGGTGGGCCCGAGGGATGGGAATTGCTTCATTCATCCTCACTGTTGGGCATGGCCACGTGAGAGACGGTGGCCCAGGTGGCCTAGCCTGTGGTGTGAGTGGGCCACCGGGAAGGTCTGGAGCCTAGAGTAACCATTCAGGGTCTGTTGGCTGCAAAGGCTCCCTAGAGTACTGGCTGTGTGTGTGGCTCCAGGGCCGCTGTTAGAACCTCAGCTCGTGGTCTGAGACAAGACATACATGGAAACATGGGTGAGGCTGGTCTGTCGGCAGAGTGGGGTCCTCACCAAGGGCTGAAAGAGATGTCAGAGAGGAGTTACCCTGCATCTTCTTTTTACAGGTGAACAAACTGAGGTCTAGGAAGGTCAGATAAGGTTTTCATCTCCTTGATTCTTGAGTGGCTGAGCCAGGGCTGAGCCTAGATCTTCCTTCTAGCCAGGGTTCCTCCCAACACCCACCAGGTTCCATTAGACAGGAGGATTGGGGTCCTGGGGCCACCAAGTGCTACTCGGGGGGCAGGGTCACAGGAAGTAGGGGCTGCAGGGGTCACTCTACCTCCCCTTGATGGGATCCAAGGCCAGTCTCCTCCTCACATCTCTCTCTCTTTTTAAAAAATTTTAATTGAAGCATAGTTGATTTATAATGTTGTGTTAGTTTCAGGTGTACAACAAAGTGAATCAGTTCTACATATACACATATCCATACTTTTCCAGGTTTTTTCCCATATAGGTCGTTACACAGTGTTAAGTTCCCTGTGCTATACACTTGGTCCTTATATAGCTCACATCTCTCTTTTCACTGGGTAATTAGCCATGAAAGGGTTAAGCCTGGGGCCTTGCCCAAAGTAGGGCAAGCTCTAGTAGGGTGTGTGATGGAGACTCTGGAATGGCTGAAGAGGCAGTGGGAAGACAGGAGAGCTGGGAGGAGGCGGCATTGAAGGTCAGTGAGAGCCATGAGTGCCATCACCCAGCTCTTCCTGCCCTCCCTCTGCCCCAGCCAGCAGTCCCCTCCTGCTCCTGTCTCCCAGGCCTGCTCTCACCTTGGGGCACCTGCACTAGCTCTTCCCTTTTGTCTGGAATGTATTTCCTCACATATCTACGTAGTTCCACCCTTGACTCCCTTCAGATGTTTACTCAAAAGAAACTTTCTCTAGAAGATCTTCCTTGGTTATCCTTTCTAAACTTTAGGCTACTACATCTCCCTGCCTAATTTTTCTTCCTGACCCCTTATCATCATCTAAAATGCCCTTTGTTATCCCTAAACATTTTTTATATTATTTATATCCTCCATTGGAATACAGGTGATAGGAAGTCGGGGATCTTTGCTTTGTTGCTTTTTATGAGCCCAGACTGCCTGGAGCCCCGGGTTGAAGGGAGAGGGCCATGATGGGAGTCACCAGTAACAGCCTGCCATGGGCTGCTATTGTAGGCCTGGTTCTTCCTAATGACTGCAGGTTACTTTAGTCTTTCCCTTCTTGCCGCTCTTCGGACAGGGTGCCATTTCCTCAGGATGGTTCCCCCTAGGGAGTCAGCCAGTCTGAGGTGTGGGTTTATGCCTTTACCTTCTACTGGCTTTTAATTGAAGGTTCTCGGGATCATGTTGCTTTCATGCAAAGAGCTGGATCTCTGATGGTGGGAATTCCAGGCACAGCCGTCAAGGACAGGCTGCAGCCTCCCTGCCCACAGGCCTCCAAAGAATTGGCTGCTGACCCCACCTGCTGCAAGGCCATGGCTTAGATTTTCCTGAAAGCCATTCTGTGGAAGCAGGCCCTGGGCAGTACACTCTTAGAGCAGCCTGCCCTGTGCCTGGGGTATGGAGTTCATTACAGACTTGCTGAGAACAGAGCCAGGCACCCAAGACACGCTTGCTGACTGAATGTGGGCCAATCAACGAGGACCACAGCTCTTAATGGGGACTTCCCAGCATTGCCTTCTAGTTAAACACAAGGAAATCTTTACCAGATTCCATTATTCAGATCCCTTCTTCCAGAACTTGAAGAATGGCCACCACCTTCATGTACATTCACCAGAGTCACGGAAATGAAGCAGCTCACAGGCTTGACTCATGGCCTGATATACTTTAGCTGTAACCTGTTTCCTCTTAGTATCGGTCTAATTATCTCTAAAGCATGTCTGTCCAGAGAGTCCGAAAGTCCTGAGAGCATCTTCCCTAGCAGAAGAGATACAAAATAAGTATTGAAAGAATAAGAGCATATCTGAATATTCTTCTTGCTCTGCCTTTCCTTTCTTCCCATCCCCAGATGGTTGTTTGGCATTTTGGCCCCTGAATCAATGTGTGGCTTGTTTTTGTAGGGTGAAGCAGACAGGTGCCTACTTAAGAAGGTCCTGCCCAAAGAGCTGCGGAGCCCTGTTCATATCCCATCTCCTAGCTAAAGGCCCTACAGATTCAGGGATAGGGCGTCAGGTAAGACGATCCATAGCCCCCTCTGAACCTATTCCTCCTCCATCCATGATTTTGGGTCTTCAGGCCTCAGGCCTTCACTCATTTTTAGTGGGACTCATGGTGTCTAAACTCAGTGACCGTGTCTGCTGTCCTGGGTGGTGGAGTTGGTGACAGCAAGTGGCTGCAGCCTGCTGGGTGGGGCGGGGAGTGGCCACTTTACTACAGAGGGCTTTCCTAGGTATCGTCCTCCACGATGGTAAATATTTCCCCTTCTTGTCAGAAAACAACAAAATCCCAGCTGAAGGCCTAACAGGCATTTGGCAGAGTGTTAATTATTGATGCGGTAGGACAGCATCTCACCTCACGGTGTGGGTCCAGAGACCACTGCTCACTTTACAGCTGGGAAGCAAAAGGTGACCCGCAGAGAGGACCTACCCAGGGCCAGGCCTGGTGGCGGACAGGGAACAGGAACTAGGCTCTCGCCCTCACCTGCTCTGGTAACTAGCAGGTGACTCTTGGCCATTATTAAGACTTTCTGCTGGGCCACCTCTTTGGACTGGCACCATCTGGTCACTGATACTTAAGTTGGTGGGATTGGCGTGTGGGAGGGCGATGAGCAGGGTAAACCTTCTCTAGGTGCCTGCCACCTCACTGGCTTGTGGCTCGATAGTGAGTAGTGGCATGGATAGTTGCAATAATGGACTCGGTCCCTGCCCTGGAGTCACTGGTTCCAGGGAGGGCGGATATAAACGCCAGTGGTGCCCAGCACTGAGCTATCTTCTTAGCTCAGATGGGGTGTAAGTAGACAGGATGGCCTTGCTGTGGAGATGCAGGGTTGCACTTGAGTGTACTCAGTCCCCAGGGGAAAGAGAAAACATATGTAACTTGAGGTCTGCCTAGCCTGTGGGAGGTTGGGTCACATGTAGTCCAGCCCTCATTTCACAGCTTGAAGAAGACACAAGTGATCTGAGGAGTTGAGCTGGGGAGTCAGTATGGTTTGCTCAGTGGCAGTTCTGCTTGTTATCGTCTGAATGATGGGCCTTGTTTTAAGCTGCTGGGCCCCAGGTCTAATTAGCCATAACTGTGCTCCTGGAAGGCCTGCGTGGTGGTGGTGAGTGTGTGTATGAGTCAGATGAGTGTGTCGTTGTCTCAGAGGTTTTTGTGTCTTCCGGTGTTTATTGTACACGCTCTTCTGGGAGATACAAGTCAGATTTCCAAGAAAAGGGCTACTTTTCCTTCTCCTCTTACATGCCCTGGATGTTTAAGGCTATGCTTTCAGCTGCTCTGCTTGCCATTTGTGTATGGAGACACTGATGTTTACTTAAGACATTAAAAAGTATGGGGCATGAATCTTTTTTATCCTTTTTTTTTCTTTTATTGGCTGTATTGCATGGCATGTAGGATCTTAACTCCCTACCCAGGGATCAAACCCATGCCCCCTGAAGTGGAAGCATGGAGTCTTAACCACTGGGCCACTGGGAAATTCCCCGGGGCTGAGTCTTGAGGGAGCAGCAGGGAACTGTAACATCCTCTAATAGAACTGAGCCTGTGGTGAGTGCATGAGGGCACTGGGTGGGCAGGCAGTGGGCTGGGGGGACAGGACCCAGGATCCAGCCTGGAGCTCCCGGGCCCATGCCTCCCACCAGGCTCACTGGTCTTCTTCTCTACAGGGTGAGTCCAGAAAGGACCCTGAAAGTGGGCAGGGGGGGAGAACAGTTGGTGAATGTTCCCTCACAGAGTTCTGCAGATGGCAGCATCCTTAGGAGGCTCTGGGGGACCCGTGGGGAGAGCAGAGAGGTGGCAGATCTGGGCTGGCTGCTGTTACAGGGCAGAGAAGGTCAGAGAGGCATCACCGTGTGGCATCAGCTTGGCCCTCAGTGGAGTTGATGCCCTTTGGGTGGGGATGGAGGCACAGGTGCATCCTGAGGCTTATCCAAGGCCACGAGAGTCAACGCAATGCAGATAGGACTTGAATCTCTGGTTTCCAAGGAATGGGCAGTGTTGGAGATCTCACTGTGAGCTGGGCTGGGCTGGGTTAGGAGGCAGGGGTCACTGAGAGGAATCCACAGGGAATCTGCCGTCTTATTGGGAAGATGAGATATAACAGCCCTGCACCATAGGATTCAGGGTTAAGGTGTGTCGTATGAAAACGCCAAGGCCTGGAGTTGTTTAAAGAAGGGAACGAAACCCTGGTATTAAGAGGGTTGATGATAGAAGAGAGGCCTTGAACTGAAGCCTCCCAGATGGTGAAACTGGAGAGGAGGGAAGGCGTGCCAGCTGCCAGGCGGGGGAGTGTCTTCAAGAAAAGCACAGAGTTATGGGTGACAATGAGAAGATGGGCCTGTGTAGAAAGGATGGATTCATGTGTGTGTGCATGTGCATGCCTGTGCACACGTGTGTGTGTTTGCATGTGTATTGGCATGTTGTAGATGAGGCTCCAAGATACATGTGATGGAACTGAGTTGGAAATGGATTATCCTGATATCAGGACATTTGAACTCTCGATCCCACTCTTCCTTACCAACAGCCTTGTCACCTCGAGCAAACCCCGTTCCTTCTCTGTTCTTCAGTTTCCTGGGCTGTAGTTGCCTTTCCAGACCTTATCCAGCCCTGGCTCGTAACAGCGGCGTTTTGAGTAAACACCCTCAGCCCCCTGACTTTACTGCTTCTGAGTCCTTCCCTGAGGATGACAGGCAGGGGACCGAGAGAAAGGGGGTCTTTTATGACCCTGCACCCTGGCCAGGAGACTGCCTTCAAGTTGCCAATATTTACTGGGAGAAATTTAGTGGTGCTCTCTGGAGCCCATTGCTCTCAGGCAAACCAGATCTTGAATTAAAGCCTTAATTATCCAGGCAGCCTTCCCTGAGGCCCCATTCTCCATTTTAATTTTGGGAAACTGGTGTATGTGATATTCTTCTTCTCTTGATCTGTCACCAGTCAGGCTGCAAACACTTCCCTGGAGACCCAGCAGAGGACATAAGTGATGGCTCCTGGGGCTTGGAGCCCTCCATTACCTGGTGCTGGGAGGGCGCAGCTCCCCTGTAGCTATTGCCCAAGGACAGGGTGTCCTGTGGCAGAAAGAAGAGATATGGGGAGCCCTGGTCTCTGGGGGCTTTTAGCACCTGCCTCTTTGCTCCCCCGCCCTCATCCCTCCCTTTATATCCAAGGTGGGGTTGGGGAGGGGGGAGTCGATACGTCCTCTGGCTCAGTGTCTCTGATCTAACCTCATAATGGCCCGTAAACCTCAGCTTGCCCAGGACTGAGAGAATATGACCCAATGAGCCCGCACACCTGTCATGCACCTGCCCTGACCCTGATTCCTGGCGTGAAGGTGGCTCTTGGACAACAGCCTTGCATAGAGGCACTTGCAGCCAGCTGAGGAGGAAGCAAGGATTATCACGAAGCAGTTATCCACCGAGAAGGCACAGCGTTGCATTAAGTGGCCCAGAAGGTGTATGTGGAGAGAGATCAGTGTGGACGTGGCAGTGAAGTATTAGGGCTTTTTCAGTTCAAAGAGACAGAAATTCAGCTCCAGGTGGCTGACAGTAAAAAAGGCAGGTTTTAGTTCATGTAACTGGGAAGAAGAGGGGTGGATCTAGATCAGGTTCAGCTGGACTAAACAGTTCAAACAG